>NC_090742.1:40026869-40392116 GCF_036898095.1 Palaemon carinicauda
AGCTAAAAAAAAAGAGGTCAAAGAACCTCTAATGCAAGGGGTGGGGGAGCTAAAAAGAGGTCAAAGAACTGCTAATGCAAGGGGTGGGGAAGCTAAAAAAAAAGAGGTCAAAGAACCTCTAATGCAAGGGGGTGGGGGAGCTAAAAAGAGGTCAAACAACTGCTAATGCAAGGGGTGGGGGGAGCTAAAAAAAAGAGGTCAAAGAACCTCTAATGCAAGGGGTGGGGGAGCTAAAAAGAGGTCAAAGAACTGCTAATGCAAGGGGTGGGGGGAGCTAAAAAAAAGAGGTCAAAGAACCTCTAATGCAAGGGGTGGGGGAGCTAAAAAGAGGTCAAAGAACTGCTAATGCAAGGGGTGGGGGAGCTAAAAAAAAGAGGTCAAAGAACCTCTAATGCAAGGGGTGGGGGAGCTAAAAAGAGGTCAAAGAACTGCTAATGCAAGGGGTGGGGGAGCTAAAAAAAAAGAGGTCAAAGAACCTCTAATGCAAGGGGTGGGGGAGCTAAAAAGAGGTCAAAGAACTGCTAATGCAAGGGGTGGGGGAGCTAAAAAAAAAGAGGTCAAAGAATCTCTAATGCAAGGGGTGGGGGAGCTAAAAAGAGGTCAAAGAACTGCTAATGCAAGGGGTGGGGGAGCTAAAAAAAAGAGGTCAAAGAACCTCTAATGCAAGGGGGGGGGAGCTAAAAAGAGGTCAAAGAACTGCTAATGCAAGGGGTGGGGGAGCTAAAAAAAAGATGTCAAAGAACCTCTAATGCAAGGGGGGGGGGGAGCTAAAAAGAGGTCAAAGAACTGCTAATGCAAGGGGTGGGGGAGCTAAAAAAAAGAGGTCAAAGAACCTCTAATGCAAGGGGGGGGAGCTAAAAAGAGGTCAAAGAACTGCTAATGCAAGGGGTGGGGGAGCTAAAAAAAAGAGGTCAAAGAACCTCTAATGCAAGGGGTGGGGGAGCTAAAAAGAGGTCAAAGAACTGCTAATGCAAGGGGTGGGGGAGCTAAAAAAAAGAGGTCAAAGAACCTCTAATGCAAGGGGCGGGGGAGCTAAAAAGAGGTCAAAGAACTTCTAATGCAAGGGGTGGGGAAGCTAAAAAAAAGAGGTCAAAGAACTTCTAATGCAAGGGGTGGGGAAGCTAAAAAGAGGTCAAAGAACTTCCAATGCAAGGGGTGGGGGGAGCTAAAAAGAGGTCAAAGAACTTCTAATGCAAGGGGTGGGGGAGCTAAAAAGAGGTCAAAGAACTTCTAATGCAAGGGGTGGGGGAGCCAAAAAGAGGTCAAAGAACTTCTAATGCAAGGGGTGGGGGAGCTAAAAAGAGGTCAAAGAACTTCTGGTGCAAGGGGTGGGGGAGCCAAAAAGAGGTCAAAGAACTTCTAACGCAAGGGGTGGGGGAGCTAAAAAGAGGTCAAAGAACTTCTAATGCAAGGGGTGGGGGAGCCAAAAAGAGGTCAAAGAACTTCTAACGCAAGGGGTGGGGGAGCTAAAAAGAGGTCAAAGAACTTCTAATGCAAGGGGTGGGGGAGCTAAAAAGAGGTCAAAGAACTTCTAATGCAAGGGGTGGGGGAGCCAAAAAGAGGTCAAAGAACTTCTAACGCAAGGGGTGGGGGAGCTAAAAAGAGGTCAAAGAACTTCTAATGCAAGGGGTGGGGGAGCTAAAAAGAGGTCAAAGAACTTCTAACGCAAGGGGTGGGGGAGCTAAAAAGAGGTCAAAGAACTTCTAATGCAAGGGGTGGGGGAGCTAAAAAGAGGTCAAAGAACTTCTAATGCAAGGGGTGGGGGAGCCAAAAAGAGGTCAAAGAACTTCTAACGCAAGGGGTGGGGGAGCTAAAAAGAGGTCAAAGAACTTCTAATGCAAGGGGTGGGGGAGCCAAAAAGAGGTCAAAGAACTTCTAACGCAAGGGGTGGGGGAGCTAAAAAGAGGTCAAAGAACTTCTAATGCAAGGGGTGGGGGAGCTAAAAAGAGGTCAAAGAACTTCTAATGCAAGGGGTGGGGGGAGCCAAAAAGAGGTCAAAGAACTTCTAACGCAAGGGGTGGGGGAGCTAAAAAGAGGTCAAAGAACTTCTAATGCAAGGGGTGGGGGAGCTAAAAAGAGGTCAAAGAACTTCTAACGCAAGGGGTGGGGGAGCTAAAAAGAGGTCAAAGAACTTCTAATGCAAGGGGTGGGGGAGCTAAAAAGAGGTCAAAGAACTTCTAATGCAAGGGGTGGGGGAGCCAAAAAGAGGTCAAAGAACTTCTAACGCAAGGGGTGGGGGAGCTAAAAAGAGGTCAAAGAACTTCTAATGCAAGGGGTGGGGGAGCCAAAAAGAGGTCAAAGAACTTCTAACGCAAGGGGTGGGGGAGCTAAAAAGAGGTCAAAGAACTTCTAATGCAAGGGGTGGGGGAGCTAAAAAGAGGTCAAAGAACTTCTAATGCAAGGGGTGGGGGAGCCAAAAAGAGGTCAAAGAACTTCTAACGCAAGGGGTGGGGGAGCTAAAAAGAGGTCAAAGAACTTCTAATGCAAGGGGTGGGGGAGCCAAAAAGAGGTCAAAGAACTTCTAACGCAAGGGGTGGGGGAGCTAAAAAGAGGTCAAAGAACTTCTAATGCAAGGGGTGGGGGAGCCAAAAAGAGGTCAAAGAACTTCTAACGCAAGGGGTGGGGGAGCCAAAAAGAGGTCAAAGAACTTCTAATGCAAGGGGTGGGGGAGCCAAAAAGAGGTCAAAGAACTTCTAATGCAAGGGGTGGGGGAGCCAAAAAGAGGTCAAAGAACTTCTAATGCAAGGGGTGGGGGAGCCAAAAAGAGGTCAAAGAACTTCTAATGCAAGGGGTGGGGGAGCCAAAAAGAGGTCAAAGAACTTCTAATGCAAGGGGTGGGGGAGCCAAAAAGAGGTCAAAGAACTTCTAACGCAAGGGGTGGGGGAGCCAAAAAGAGGTCAAAGAACTTCTAATGCAAGGAGTGGGGGAGCTAAAAAGAGGTCAATGAACTTCTGACGCAAGGGGTGGGGGAGCTAAAAAGAGGTCAAAGAACTTCTAACGCAAGGGGTGGGGGAGCTAAAAAGAGGTCAAAGAACTTCTAATGCAAGGGGTGGGGGAGCTAAAAAGAGGTCAAAGAACTTCTAACGCAAGGGGTGGGGGAGCTAAAAAGAGGTCAAAGAACTTCTAATGCAAGGGGTGGGGGAGCTAAAAAGAGGTCAAAGAACTTCTAATGCAAGGGGTGGGGGAGCCAAAAAGAGGTCAAAGAACTTCTAACGCAAGGGGTGGGGGAGCTAAAAAGAGGTCAAAGAACTTCTAATGCAAGGGGTGGGGGAGCCAAAAAGAGGTCAAAGAACTTCTAACGCAAGGGGTGGGGGAGCTAAAAAGAGGTCAAAGAACTTCTAATGCAAGGGGGTGGGGGAGCTAAAAAGAGGTCAAAGAACTTCTAATGCAAGGGGTGGGGGAGCCAAAAAGAGGTCAAAGAACTTCTAACGCAAGGGGTGGGGGAGCTAAAAAGAGGTCAAAGAACTTCTAATGCAAGGGGTGGGGGAGCCAAAAAGAGGTCAAAGAACTTCTAACGCAAGGGGTGGGGGAGCTAAAAAGAGGTCAAAGAACTTCTAACGCAAGGGGTGGGGGAGCTAAAAAGAGGTCAAAGAACTTCTAATGCAAGGGGTGGGGGAGCCAAAAAGAGGTCAAAGAACTTCTAACGCAAGGGGTGGGGGAGCTAAAAAGAGGTCAAAGAACTTCTAATGCAAGGGGTGGGGGAGCTAAAAAGAGGTCAAAGAACTTCTAACGCAAGGGGTGGGGGAGCCAAAAAGAGGTCAAAGAACTTCTAACGCAAGGGGTGGGGGAGCTAAAAAGAGGTCAAAGAACTTCTAATGCAAGGGGTGGGGGAGCCAAAAAGAGGTCAAAGAACTTCTAACGCAAGGGGTGGGGGAGCTAAAAAGAGGTCAAAGAACTTCTAATGCAAGGGGTGGGGGAGCCAAAAAGAGGTCAAAGAACTTCTAACGCAAGGGGTGGGGGAGCCAAAAAGAGGTCAAAGAACTTCTAATGCAAGGGGTGGGGGAGCCAAAAAGAGGTCAAAGAACTTCTAATGCAAGGGGTGGGGGAGCCAAAAAGAGGTCAAAGAACTTCTAATGCAAGGGGTGGGGGAGCCAAAAAGAGGTCAAAGAACTTCTAATGCAAGGGGTGGGGGAGCCAAAAAGAGGTCAAAGAACTTCTAACGCAAGGGGTGGGGGAGCCAAAAAGAGGTCAAAGAACTTCTAATGCAAGGAGTGGGGGAGCTAAAAAGAGGTCAAAGAACTTCTGACGCAAGGGGTGGGGGAGCTAAAAAGAGGTCAAAGAACTTCTAATGCAAGGGGTGGGGGAGCTAAAAAGAGGTCAAAGAACTTCTGATGCAAGGGGTGGGGGAGCTAAAAAGAGGTGAAAGAACTTCTAATGCAAGGGGTGGGGGATAGATGTCGCCAGGGAGGCTTTGGGGAAGGCGCGGCGGCGTCTGTGTTCTTTCTGATGCGTAAACTTAATTAAATACAAGTAAAAACAGGGAATTAAATACGTAATATAAATACTAAACTCTTTCTTATCTTGACAGCACAAATGAAATCTTACAAGTTCCAACATGTAACTAAGCGCTCCCGAAACACTCATAATGATTACCTTATGCTTACAAGGATATCCTTCATTTTTATGAATACCTCCCAATAGCTGATGATGACTTATCCTCTGCTATCAGTCATCATATATTATCATCATTAAACATTTAATAAAATGTAAAAAAGCAAACAAACTAGCGAAGTATTCTTCCACAGAGTAGAAGAATAATCTGTCAAAACAGCAAGAGAAAAAATATGCAATCTAAACTACATTTATGAACATTCCGCCCACCTTCCTTATTTACACCGTTTTCCCCTTTTTGGTTTCCCAATGACAATTTCAGCCGTTTCTAGTACACTGCAGAACAAAGGCCTCAAACATGTCAGTTCATGTTTTGGGTTTGAGTAGTTTTCATCACTACGCTGACCAGTGCGGATTGGTGATGGTGGGAGATTTTCGTCAGATGGCTCTCAGCAAACCAAACTAGTAAGGGTGGCCTTGAGTCTTGGCTAGTAAAGCTTTGCTAATTATGGCTTTACGCAACCCTTTCCCAACGTTAAGGTGTCCCCACTCACAAAAGGATAATATATATATATATATATATATATATGTATATATATACATACATATGTATGTATGTATGTATGTATATATATATATATATATATGTGTGTGTGTGTGTGTGTGTATGTTTTGACAAACCCAATAAGAAAAGATAATGGTTATCGGACTAGCCAAAAATTATAACCTATTCTTTAAAAAGCAAGGGCTGATTAAATCACAAATAAACAGTAAATCTACTCTCCATAGAAACAGCAGGTGTTGGGACATGAGTACGTGAACCTTATCATGTTCAGATATTCAAAAGGACTGCACTTGAACACCTACACACCTGAAGCGATACGGCAAATCTTAAGCGCGCCACCCACTTCTTAAGCGTTAAAAGATTACGCATTGATAAGCACGATAGTCTTGGATGCCTTATCTCTAAAAACAGATTTCATGTAACCCGTTTAATATCTTGTTACACTGAAAGAGATGTGGACGAAAGCGATCATGTTGTTCTTAGCTAATAGTGCTTAAGAAGCCATATGGTTTGGACATGTCGTAGGAATTGCTGAGCAGTTTATCAGAAAAGGAGCAACATGATTAACACTAGAAAATCACGGAAAAGCGACAATGACGAAGACCTGAGTAAGATGAAAAATCAGAATGATAATGCAAAAGACATTAGAGAGATGAAAAAAAAAATGAAATAAAATAATTATAAAAGTGATGATGAAGATGATGATTAAGATAATTAGTGACAATGAGCAGTTATCATTGTACGAAACAATGATGCAATCTTTTTAAAGTCTTCCAGCACCTAGCGAATGAAGGAACAGAAACTAAATCAAAATAACTTCATATAATACAGCCGTCAACATCTAGCACGTCCACAACGACGGGTTTGGTACCGGACAGTGCCATATTCTTACACAGTCAATGAGTCCTTCACTGGCAAGACCTACTGGTTAACAAGCAATACAAACAGCGTCTTATGACCTGAGGATTACAAGGATTTTGCTTTAAGCTTATATGTCTTATACAGACACGACGGAGAAAACACTTCAAAGCGTGAGCTGGTGGCTCCTTGAGACGTTAATCTTATATAATCTTCAATAATTTTTAGACAAATTTCATAGCCTTATGCCCTTCTCCTCTCTGACTGAAACAAACTTCAGTCTACTAGCTACTAGATGAATAATTCAATGTTTAAAAGGCGCAGATGATCTTAATAGAAAGTTAGTGAATAGGTCCATCAATCGGTTATTGAGTCTAGTGATATTTAGGGATATTTTGTTAATAGTCCCCGCCCACCCACACACACACACACACACACATATATATATATATATATATATACCCTCAGTTTATTCGTATGAAGATAAGATTGATATCGAGTGGAAGACCACAATTCAGCCCTTAAAGTACGAATGTGGCTATGGTCTTATTGTTATTTTTCCTTTGAAGTCATCCCCTAATTGCAAATAAAATGAAGTGTGGATTTTGTCCAACATAGAGATTGGAGGAAATAAGAAATTAGAAAAGAAAATACTCAGGCCAATGGTATGAAACGTCAATGGAAAATCAGCATCTTCCAAAAGAAAAAAGATAACCAAATGGAATATTCGAGATGTAAACAATACTGAAGAACGACATTGTGAATTGTAAAAACATGCCAGTTTCACTTCTAAATCAAACAGCTGAAGATTTCTTAAAGAAACGAACCCAAGCGATCACTCTCATTTCAAAACAGACAATGGACCAATGTAAATATTTTGCATCGGAACTGTCACAACAACATTTAAAGCAAAAGTTGATCATTGGGGTATTCCATTAATAATAAGTTTTCTCAGCACACAAAGTTACAAAAACTCAAAATAATGTGACAGAATTCTCTAACTGTTCATTACTGCAAAATATTGAAAATTTAGGCGATTCGGAAACATTTGCTTTTTATGAGACTGAACACACCGCAAACATATCTCTTTAGCCGGTTAGGGACGTTAGCATATCGGCCACCGTTATAATAAAATCCGACTTTAGTGTTAGTGACTGATGAAATAACCTAAATGCAAAAGGAAAAAATAATCTATGCCTCAAATTCAAAAAGATATGAAAACCAGTTAGTAAATTCCAAAACCTTTTAATATACATTACAGAAACAAAAATATCTTATTTCCCTAGGTAATTGCAAAAACAGGACCTTCCTTTTGAGCGAATATGGATAAATAAAAAAATGAAAAAATAAACAAATATTTGAACTCCCAAAAAGCGAGGTTTCGACATCTGCTGTGATCGGGTAATGAATTACTTCAGCAATACTCTTTAGCCGTTCATGGAGCCAAAATGAACGCCCTGTGTGATTCCTGAAACCACCGAAAATGAAGAATCATTATCATATCGTATGAACTCCCATCATAACACGAGGCATGAAACCACCCAAATTCTGGCCATGCGATACTCGTCAAATTTCTTGCGGGCAAATAGAACAAGACATCTTACCATAACACACTCGAAGACTACGAACTTGAAGCAGAGTTGCCATAACATTATATCCAATAAGGTTAGAAAATTGAAAACGAGGAATAACAATGATAAGCAAAGATAAGAATTAAATTATCTTCAAAGACAAACAATTTGGTGGAATAATATTCCCCATTTCGCCAGAGGAAGAAAATATCACACAACGAAAGGGAAATAATTAGAATGTGAAACAAAACTCAGATCTATTTCGCCTCCGTGGCATTGGCAACGTTGGATCAGTTTGAGAAACCAAGTACAAATTAAACACGGGGTTGGGACGGGCGCGAGAGTTCACGTTATCAAACAGTGATAATTTCCACTTAATAGTATTTTTTTATGGCTGTAAGTGGGTTAGCCGAACAGGCGGGGCTCTGAGCTTAATGTATTTTTAGGATTGCTTTCTGCGAACCCTTTCTTACCGGTTATTATTAGCCAAAACGAAAACCTCCTTTCTCTCCCTCTGTTACATATTCCCATCAGAGTAAATGCGTAGGACGTAGAAGAGGTTGCTTTATCATTTAACAGTTAAGTTTCACTTTCCCCTTTTAAGCATGGCCTGTATTTATGGATTGGGGCCGTATCACCAGGCACAGGGGCTTGGGAGGCCATACAGTGAATAAGTGCAACTGCGGAGAATACCCTGCAGTTACAATCTGAAGTACAAGGGGAGAAGGTGGACAGCAAAATGGAAGAAAGGAAATGAGAGCGAAGGTAGAGCAGAAAGCAAAAGACCTACAAGTAATAAGAACAATAATAATAGTAAATCAATAAAAGGGAAAGTTCTGTGGGAAAGGAACGTTTTAGGAATTATTAAAGATCTTATTAAAAATCGTTAATTTTTCTGAGTTATTTATAAGAATTAAATTACCTCCTTGTTCAAAACCCTTGTTCCCTTTCTGTGAGAGAGAGAGAGAGAGAGAGAGAGAGAGAGAGAGCACAGAAGTATATAAAAGGAATTACTCATCCGTTCTTATCACTTACTGAGAGAGAGAGAGAGAGAGAGAGAGAGAGAGAGACAGACAGACAGACAGACAGACAGATAGAGAGAGAGAGAGAGAGAGAGAGACAGATAGAGAGAGAGAGAGAGAGAGAGAGAGAGAGAGAGAGAGAATTAATACAGGCAATTCATCGGGAAAGTTAGTAAGAATGAAAAGGAGAGAGAGAGAGAGAGAGAGAGAGAGAGAGAGAGCACAGAAGTATATAAAAGGAATTACTCATCCGTTCTTATCACTTACTGAGAGAGAGAGAGAGAGAGAGAGAGAGAGAGAGAATTAATACAGGCAATTCATCGGGAAAGTTAGTAAGAATGAAAAGGAGAGAGAGAGAGAGAGAGAGAGAGAGAGAGAGAGAGAGAGAGCACAGAAGTATATAAAAGGAATTACTCATCCGTTCTTATCACTTACTGAGAGAGAGAGAGAGAGAGAGAGAGAGAGAGCACAGAAGTATATAAAAGGAATTACTCATCCATTCTTATCACTTACTGAGAGAGAGAGAGAGAGAGAGAGAGAGAGAAATTATTGCAATTGGTAGGAAGAATTTTGCCCAGAATTGTAGTAAAGAAATTACTCATCCGTTCTCATCACTTACTAAGAGAGAGAGAGAGAGAGAGAGAGAGAGAGAGAGGGGATAATCTTCAATTGTCTTTATCTTGGTCACCGAAGCTGATCAGCACCGAACATGACCTTAATATCGAATTCAACCAAATGCTCATTTTAATATCATATTTCTATAACAATATAATTCCTGCTGACATACTTTGAATCAAACAAGGGTACTGACTCAAAATATGCTGTGAATTATAAACTATACCTATGTCTAATAATAATAATAATAATAATAATAATAATAATAATAATAATAATAATAATAATAATAATAATAATAATAATAACAAAAATAATAATAATACTAAAAGATCACATTCTATCCGAAATATTACACGTTTAACCCACGTTAATTTAGTCACCCAATCTCTCTCTCTCTCTCTCTCTCTCTCTCTCTGCATATTTATATATATATATATATATATACAGTATATATATATATATATGTATGTATATATAGATATATACAGTATATATATATATAGATATATATATATATATATATATATAGTGTACATATATATATATATATATATATGTATATATATAATTAGCTTAAAAATGCAAGCAATAAAGGTACAATATTTGACACTTTACCACGGAGGTAAATCTCACACATTACCTTAAACGGGCAAATAATAAACGTGAAATATTTGATATTTTACCGAAGGTAGACAGTAAAAAAAGGCAACAAGATATGAAACAGCTACACGTCACCATCTAATTAAATCGAAAACCTCATTGAGGAAGGCCCCCGAAACCAACAATTATCGCCCACCAAAAAGACCGAACCAATCATGTACCAAAGGAGAGAAAGGTGGAATAAAAATCGAATCCTTTCTGGTAAAAGGAGAGTCGAATGAAAGCCATCTTTTGTCATTTTTTTCGGGGCTGTGAATTGATGAGCTACAATTTTTCTTCGTGTCTTATTATCTCAAACCGGAACTCTCTCTCTCTCTCTCTCTCTCTCTCTCTCTCTCTCTCTCTCTCTCTCTCTCTCTCTCTCTCTCAAAACCCCTTCAATCGACGTTTCGTGATTTTCCATTGGCCCGTGAAAAAGATTTCATAATTTCGCCACAAGCAATCCTGGCCCCACATCAGTAAGCAAAATGCGTTTAAAACCTGTTCGTAGTATCGTCTAATAGAGATACTGAACTAACAGCAAAACGAGTAAGATATCGCGAAAAGCCTTTCGAAGTTTATAAAGAAATTATCAAGGGAACTTTTCTATGAGCTCGGCAATTATCAGATAGTATCTGCTTGTCAAAACATTGCTATCTAGAGTTTTGGTAACACAATCTTATTGCCTACAGGAGAAGTTCAAGCATCATGAAAGAGAGAGAGAGAGAGAGAGAGAGAGAGAGAGAGAGAGAGAGAGAGAACTTGATCTTCCTCAGCTGGCTAAACACAAGCAAGGCTTCTGTGAAACCGAAGATTTTTTTCTCTCATTTTTTTTTTCACCCTGTCCGCCACTTCTGGGAGGATGGTAATTACTCCTCTGTCACTTCTTCCATCAACTCTAACATCAGGATCAAATAATGGATGATTGACGCTTTTCGTAATCTATCCTCAAGTCATCTGTCGGATCTCTCCATCTAAATATTAATAAAGAGGCCTGTCATGCAAATCTCTACGGAGTACGGATTACCCCCTCAGTTTTCGTCTCCCCTTTCTTTGGATATTAATCTAATTTCAAGGCTGCGCACACATGTGCATACATAAACATACGTACGCAGCGGTAACATAACACCAAAAATGTAGTCTTTTCATAAAGATAATTTCAAAGCTGCGCACATGCGTATACATATACAGTACATGAGTACGTAGCATTAACAAAATACTCGAGAATATATTAAAATAAAAATTATGTACAGAAGTCATGATTATTATCATTAGAAGACATGTTTTTACCCTAGTTTTGCAGTATATTAAATTTCTTGTTCTTTATATCAATCTCTGTCATCATCGTTCTTTTAGTTTATGCATGTTGCACAAGATTTTTCATAATTCTAACCATCCTTTGCATTCAGGTCTTACCAGGCTGTACCATCCTGTGCATAGGCTACTGCTAGGTATACAGATAGTTCTAACAGTTTTGCGTTCTCCATCATAAGACTTAACAATACACAGTATTCTAGACATTTTATTCCAGCTGTGACCAGATTATGGGATTGATCTTCTTAATCATGCAATTGAATCGGTGGAACTTCAGAAGGTCAAACTAGCAGCGAATGATTTTATGTTGAACAGGTTGACATAAATCTCTACTCACTGTTTATATGTGACAGATCTATTTCAACGTTGTTACTGATCTTAAAATATTTCATATTTTTTACTTAACTCTTAATATACGGTTAATTTAGTTCCCTACTTCCTTTCCTCACTGGGCTATTTTCCCTGTTAAAACCCATGGTCCTATAGCATCCAGCTTTTTCAACTATGGTTATAGCTTAACTACTAGTAGTAGTAGTAGTAGTAGTAGTAGTAGTAGTAGTAGTAGTAGTAGTAGTAGTAGTAGTAGTAGTAGTAATAATAATAGTTGGAAAAGCAAAATGCTACAAGACCAATGGCCCGTATAGGGAAAGAAGCCTAGAGCGGAAAAGAAGCGTAGAAGTAAAGTGTTAATTATAAAAGAGAAATAACACAAAATAAGACAATAA
The DNA here is from genome assembly GCF_036898095.1 of Palaemon carinicauda. Classification (NCBI taxonomy): domain Eukaryota; kingdom Metazoa; phylum Arthropoda; class Malacostraca; order Decapoda; family Palaemonidae; genus Palaemon; species Palaemon carinicauda. Next base: position 40,038,733 of record NC_090742.1, read on the forward strand.
AGATCAATAACAAAGGCAAATAAACATGCAGCAAGTATACTACTGAATAACACCTATATGGACCTACATGAAGTTTTGACTTCTCAAGCTTCATTGATCTAACTATTAGATTATGAAGATCACACTGTATTATTATTATCACTTGCTAAGCTACAACCCTAGTTGGAAAAGCAGGATGCTATATGCCCAGGGGCTCCAACGTGGAAAATAGCCCAATGAGGAAAGGAAACAAGGAAAAATAAAATATTTTAAGAGCAGTAACAGAATTAAAATAAATATTTCCTATATAAACTATAAACACTTTAAATAAACAAGAGGAAGAGAAAAAAGATAGAATAGTGAACTCGAGTGTACCCTCAAGCAAGAGAACTCTAACCCAAGACAGCAGTAGTAGTAGTAGTAGTAGTAGTAGTAGTAGTAGTAGTAGTAGTAGTAGTAGTGACCCCAGACCGTGCTAATAACCACGTTTCGTACCAAAGAAAAGCATGGTAGAGAGATAAATAGCCCTTTCCTGGGATTAAAACCAATTCATGTATCATGAAAAATCGAATTGAAAAGCAATTATGATCAAGTGCTCAAATTATAACAAATGAATTATAAACTGGAAATCTTCACCTAGGACAAAGTTTTTTTTTCAAGGACATTCAAAACCAAGTGGGCTAGCCTACATAGACGTGAAATAAATGCACGAAAATAAAGAAATTGAATGACATTCCGAGGTCAAGCTGGGAAGAGGTTAAACAGTAGGTAAGTTAATAGAAAATCTTGTCCTAACCCTCCAGGTTCTTGAATAATATTTTACCTTTAATCTGAAGAATAGTTCTTGAAGACGTAAGAATATATAACTATACTAATGTAAGCGACCCGTCAAAAAGGACTGCTAAATATTTAGATAGATACGCACGTGCATGTACACGCGCGCACACATGGATTCAACCCTCCCCATCCTTAAGTACAACCCCTCTCACCAGGGTATGATTATTCCCTCTCTCGCTACCAGAGCGTTGGGAGAAACATACGGTTATACGCCTGGCAATGCCGTTGGGCGTAACCAATATATATATATATATATATATATATATATATATATATATATATATATATATATATATATATATATATATATCAAAGGGAAACGTCATGCTCAGATGCAAAAGAACCACAGGGAAAATGAAAATATGAAATATAAGATTAAGCCCCGACTAGTTCCGTGATACTTACTCTGAGTCCTCTGAAGAAGTATCACGAAACTAGTCAGCATTTAATCTTATATTTCATATTTTCATTTTCCCTGTGGTTCTTTTGCACACACACATACATATATATACATACATACATACATACATACATACATATATATATATATATATATATATATATACACATATATATATGTATATATATACACTCGTATATATATATATATATATATATACATATATATATATACTCGTATATATATATGTATATATATATATATATATATATATATATATATATATATATATATATATACAAAACCAAACGCTTGTTCTTTATTACTTATGAGAGATTGTTTGCACCAATGACAATAAAAGTAAAGCAATAATCTATGTGAAAATTTAGCCAAATAAACTGAACGACCTCTGGAGAAACCTGGACACTAAAATATTGACTGATGTGAGAGAAGACAAAGATATGTATTGGTACCTCTAAATTTTTAAGATATACAGAGACAAAATTAATGTTATATTATGCAGTAGGGTCTGCTCAGAGTACTTATATTTCATTCATTGGCAATGGAAAATTCTAAGAGGGAGAAACTTATCTATGGGATTTTCTGTAAAAAAAAAAAAATAATATAAGAGAAAAGAAAAACCAGAGTATAAAGGATAGGATAAATACTGTACTCGTACATGTGTTATGATTTGAAGTCATATATATGAATAAATAAATAAATACACACTATTATACAGTCTATATAAATATATATATATATATATATATATATATATATATATATATACTGTATATATGTATATATATATATATATATATATATAAAATAGAGTATATGATGTCTTCAAAATTATTTAACTCAATTATGTATGTATTCCGATCTTTTTTACCATTAATAATGATTTCGTTGCTGCAATATATTCTAGTCTGTTATTATACATTTATATTGTAATACATTTCATAATTTTAAAACCAATTTTCACTAAATAGCTTTTCCATTTTTGTTCTATGCATAAACTATAGCAAGAAAACATTTTCCTGAACTGTCCCTCCCAACCCACCCATATATATTCTCTCTCTCTCTCTCTCTCTCTCTCTCTCTCTCTCTCTCTCTCTCTCTCTCTCTCTCTCTCTCTCTCTGGGAAAATCTTTTCCATGAACTCCTCATAATACATCAAATAAATACTCCTGTCTGTTCTGGTAATATTAATTCAAGCCAGCCGTACAATCGCGCTTGCGCGCCCACAACCTGCCAATCTCTGTACCAGATGTGCATTTAGAGACGGGGCAAGCAAATGTGTTTGCCAAATGCGGGTATAATGCACACGCCATACACGGGGCAATTCTGGCAAAGCCCTTCCTTCCACTTCTGCCCATCGAAGTTAAAGAAAAAATAAAAGTCATGCACGCCGGCTCTAGTTGGCCACAGGAGGATTCATGCACACACTGCATGAACATTATGCACCAATGCATTACGAGAACAAGGTTAGGATGAGGAACAGTTGCCAAAAAAATGAAAACGAACGACTTTCTTGAAACCATTTTGCGATGTTATTGGCTCATCAATTTTTTTATCCACTTATCAGGAAGTTACTTAACTGGCATTAAGCCCTACAGTGATAATCATGATAGATGACGGTGATTGTAAAGATGATGATGATGATGGTGATGTAGTTTGTTCACATGAATCAAGGTGCCACATCGGACCCTTCCACCCACCAGAGCTCATACCACCGCCAAGTGCCCCATGTGGTTGGGATGCCAGGCAGCGCTAGCAAGCCCATTTCCTGAACATCGAATTATCTCCAATCAAGATGTAATGATGTTCTTTTAAATGGAAGCTAAAACTATCAAGACACTAATAAAGATGAGACAAAGGCAACCTTTATATTACAGATCAGGTGAAACGTCGAAGGTTAATTAACCCTGAAAACGAACACAGAATTGGCGCAGACACCCACGATATGGCATTCCTTGTGTGCGAGAGTGCCCAACCCACCCATTCATGAGCTTGTGCCCTGACGCTGGTGCCACATTTCGATTTCTTCGGTCGGTTTTCAAACGCTGCATCCCCCATCTTTCGACGTATAATGACGGGCAACGAGGGATCTCATATAACAAATCTTCCAATGAAGGAGACGTAGTCAACTTAATCGAAAGACAGACGTAGGAAATCAAGATAAACATGTAAGCAAAGCAGGCGAGCATCCACAAACACCAGCGATTAAGAATAGACGAGAAGTTCAGCAACTGCATCTCGACCCACCATTCAAAAAACCCATTCTACAAGATGAAAAAAAAAATAATCCCATGAAGATGGCACGGGAAAATCCTCACATGACAAGAAAAGTCCACAAACTTACCCTTGGATAACTCCTAGGCAGCCGCCCTCTATTTGTGGATAAAATTGATATCCCGTTATCCAAGAATGAATCCTCACGACTCGGGTTTTAAATCCTTTGGCATAAGCTCCACTGATTCACTTTCACAGTCCAACATGAGCGCGCCGTAGTATAAAGCGACGTATGGCAGGAGAGTCGAGTGAGAGAGAGAGAGGGAGAGAGATATGAGCAGAGGGGAGAGGGGGGCCTTTGAGTTACTAGGACATGAGGGAGGGAAAGAGAAAGAGTGAGTTTGAGTTCTACTCCTCCTCGACTGGTGAGAAGCAACAGCAGCTAATGATGGAGTATGAGAGATGAAGGTTGTGGGGTGTAAAAACTTATACAATTATTAATTTTTCCATCTAGTATTCGGTTTTGTATTTTTAACTATAGATAACGGCGAATATCTCTTTTGGCTCCTTAAAATTTGAATGAAAAAAAAAATAAAAAGGAAGGAAGGAAGGATAGTTGGCAAGCAGTTCAAAACAAAACAAAATAAAATACGGATTTTATGAATGAAAACAATTCCTAAAAAAGTTTAATGCCTCTATAAAGTTAACGTATTCCCCTCTCTTAATAAATGACAGACTGAACATGACAGCAAATAAGGTGGTGAAATGTATTTAAGAAAAAAATAATAATCCTGCAACTCCCATTTGGCACTGTTTACATTGATGAGAGCTCGCGGTTACCAAGCTAAAGTTTTCACTGGGTTCCGGACAGTTCCACAAAATCCCACGCATAACATTCGATTGAATAAGAAGTCGATTATTCATCTTCATATGTTCTACATTTCAAGCCCTTGAAGCGGAGAGTTATACATATTCTCATATTAAAAGAAACAGGCCTTATCAAAGATGATAAAAAATACCCAAAGAAAACGTAACTTTGGTGTTCGTCCGTGTGTTTGTTAACAAAGGAAACGGACGTACGCGGAAGTACGGATTGTTATGATTTCTATTGCAGTTATGGAAAAAAGTAAATGAGATTCATTAGAGCAATTAATAAATAGGCGCTGTAGTTAGTCTATATATCAGTGAAATCTTTATAATAATCAAACCTACATAACGAGACCAAATTTTCTCTCCACTCAGCCAGTTAATTTCCTATACATATGTAACCTCATGCTCGGGTCTGCAAGGCTTGGCTTACTTCTGCCTCACCCCACCCTTTGCATACTTAAATGCAACTTGCCAAGAGAGTACATGGCTCAGTTTAGCAATTGAATGCACAAATATGTGCGTAGCTACCTACATGCAATTTCGGGATTACATGCAGAACATCATAACGATGACAATTGACTGATAATCGTAGTATGATTGCTGTCGGTTACGATCATAATTTTCATCTGTAACTTTGTGTACATCTCTCTCAGTTAGGCGATGAGCTATCAAATTAACCAACCTAACACACACACACACACATATATATATACATATGTGTGTGAATATATATATGTATGTATATATATGTATGTATGTATATATATGTATATATATACATATATATATGTTCTATATATACATATATATATATATATATATATATATACATATATATATATATATATATATTATATATATACATATATATGCATACATATATACACACACACACATATATATATATATATATATATATATATATATATATATATATTATATATAATATATACATATATATATATATATATGTTCTATATATATATATTATATATACATATATATACATACATATAATATACATATATATATATATATATATATATATATATATATATATATATATATATATATATATATATATATATATATATATATATATTGTCAGAAATTCCCCTCACAACGATTTAACATAACATTTTTGTGTATGCATCTGTATAACCAAAATCTTCCTCTTACCATAAGGTTATTAGTATTGCATGTTCATACAGGTTATTGATTGGTTTATTATTGAGAATAGTCCTTTGTCGGGTAATCGGCAAACACGAATTATGTTACTGCGTTTGTGTCTTTATTCATGAAACCGAAATTTGCATGTCTTCGTATTTAGTAGAAATATGTTCCTTATTGCATGTTATGATAAGAGTTAAAGAACCACATCTTACAAGAGGATGACACTCTTACGTTATTGTTTGTTTCATGCATGACTATGGTTTTAGTTTGTAGCATTTTACGTATGGTCAATCACCGTAAAAGATGCTTACAAAATGTTAATAGATGTCCAGTTTTAATAATAAGATTCATATATGTACTTCTAGCGAATGCATTGTACAATGTCTGGTAGTAGTTGAAGGTGCTACGTAACTTGTTGACATCTCGCCAGAGAATCCATTAGTTGAGGTCAAAGGTTAGGAGACAACGAGGGCACTGTTCTCCCTATGATTCACCTAGTTCACTCTCCTCCATAGATGTATGGGCGTGACACTCCCCATGATCATATTTGTCACACACCACCAACCAGCTAATTACATTTAAGAAATATGTTTAAAATTACAAACTGTGTGTTTTGAGTTTATTTTTTATGTTAATCTTTGAATTTGCTTCAAGGTTTTTTTGTGTTAATGTAAATCTTGTAGGCAGCCTTACATACCTTGTAATAGTATAGCTAGTCTCCTTTCCTCGTATAAAACCTGAATGCACGACGAAGGAGAAGGCTTTTGCTCAGGGCATCAGGCTCAAACTTTGAGCCGATCTATTATCAGGTGTCGTGGTGGTGGTGGTGTGTGTATAAGATCAGAAGTGGTGATTTAACCTTATTCTTTCAACTTTTTCGTAATTTGTTCGAGTGCCATTGACTTATAAATCCCTTGGATTTGTCTTTGCATAATCACTTTGTCATGTTTAACCTTTAGTTATTTAACTAAGTCGGCATAAATTCAACAATTGAGTTTCGATATCCTTTATTTGAGTTATGTTCTTGTTTAAATGGGAGTAAAACTGACCTGATATATACAGTATATATACATATGTGTATTAATGTGTTCTTACCTTAGGAATTTGCGTAAGTAACTTATAGAAAACAAGACAACGAGTGCGGTCCTCCAAGGTTAGAAAATCTACCCGTGAGTACCGCGAGAGAGAGAGAGAGAGAGAGAGAGAGAGAGAGAGAGAGAGAGAGAGAAAAAAAAAAAAAAACTTGTCTCGTATCTTATTGAAACTTATGATCTGAGTTCACGTCAGCAGGGACTGCTCAGTAGATGAAAGGACTTAGAATGTAATCCTAATGTTTGATTTGACTGTAGTACTACTGAAAATCGGCTATTCTAGCTAATAATTAATTGGGTGAGAGACATCTCCCTGTAATAATTTAGAAGCCGCAAGGGGAGCGCGGTGTTGTTATGTAAGGCTTTATAGCGGCTTTTGACTGAGTAACAACGTTAAGTATACAGTCCACTTTATCCATCATTTTTTTTCACCACAGCTTTTTTCCCTTGTTGGTCCTTCGAACCAGATAATGAAAGGATCAACGTAAGAATACTAGTTATCGATGTTTCAAGTACTCAGAATACTGATCACATTATTTTGGACCTTTTTTTGTAACTTTGAATCAGATCGATCTATATCATCATTGCTTAACTGTTGAATTGTTAAGTATTTTGACCTAATGCGAAGTTTTACGCTGGCACAGTATTTGAGTAACTACACACACCCACTCGACATCCCAAAGTAATAGATCGGCAACCAGGTGAGTGTCATTCTCATTTCTTAGTAGTAGATGTGGTTCATGGTTCACAAGCAGTGTATTGAGATGCAACGAGACGACGAGTAATTCTTCCGTCTCATTTCTAATTGAATTTCTGAGTTCTGTAATATTTTTTGAAGAACACAAGTTTTAACAGAAGTGTTTTTTACCTGTGTTACGATTGGTTTCTTGGTCTCTCGAAATGTAGTTTACTTCGATGTTTTGAACATTTACCTTGATTTTTTGACGATTTATTTGCATGTTTTGAAGGTTTACTTTGAATTTTTTAACATTCGCTCTGTCGTTATTGAAATTGTTTGTGTCAGTGATTTTGACTTTAATATTTTATTCCGTCTCAGTACCCACTGACTATTCTTGTATGAGATTTTGTGATAATTTGTGTTGGTTTTTTTTTTTTTCATCGTGTTTATCTCGATGTTTTAGTGTTGCGAAGTGTGTTTACTTCGTTATTATGTGGATTTAACTTTATATCATTGGCATTGCTTGGACTTGTAAGCTTATTAGCGATTTTTTTTTCAATCATATTTTGCTCACCATGTCTACCGAAGATCGAAGTAATGAGTCAATTCTGTTTGAGGTTGCTCTACGTCGCATTAAAAATTTACTAGAGGAAATACCAGGTATGAAACGGCCGACTCTCCATCATATTGAATCGCAACAGAAAGCCCTAAATGAAGCGTCTAGTTCACTTAAGTCAGCATCAATTGAATATTATAAAGAAATAAAAGGGCAGACCTTAATCGACGCAGTAGAGCAAACCGAGGATTTCCTCAATGCCGCGCGACGTGGAATCACTAAACTTGGGGATATGTTAAGGAAACCCGGCTCTACCATTCCGCCACCTAATCTTCCTCAAATCACAATACCCACTTATGACGGTTTAGTAGAACAAAACTTAAGACGGCAATTGTTTAATTTGCCACATCCTAAGCATGATGCAAAACAATTAAAAGATTTCCTTACAAAATGGAATAATATCACTGGACAGTTAGAAAGTCTAACGGGTCAATCTACTGGCGATCCTCTTGAAGGGGAAATTATCCTCAAATGCTTGACCGATGAAACCTTGATATCGTTACAAGAATGGTATAATACTCCTATACTTAGTGTGTGTCAATTGAAGGAGGGCATTGCGAGATTAAGTCAAGTTTTACATCCTAATAGAACGGATGACAGTACATCATTACATTCAAACACTGTTAAGGGCAGCCCCTACTACAACAAGGGTTCGAAAAACGAACGTCAGGCTCATTTGCCTAATGGTGCTTTCAGATCTAATGTTCAAGGCACTCCTAGGAAACACACTTTGTGTTGTTGCTTTTGTCGAGGTGAACACAGTGGCAAAGTCTGTATGAAATATGCTACTTTGGAGTCTAGAAGAGCACGTATTTACGAATTACAATTGTGCTTTGGTTGTTTCAGAAAGGGTCATCGTTCATTCGAATGTACCAGTAAGACCAATTGTTGCAACTGTAACGGTAAACATCACACATTCTTATGTGTCAGGTTAATGCCTAATCCTACTAGTGTTAACGTAAATTCGTCACGGAAACAATCTAGAACTGGATCAGACCCTAGTAGAGTTAATAATAACCCTGTGGTAACTGTTCATTCGCAACCTAGTTCCAGCACTAGTCAGCAAGCAGCCGCTGCGATTGATCAGAGTAACTCTCAGAATAACGTTAACAGTAATCGAGTAAATGTTGTATCTCTCCGACCGACAGCATTACCAACGGCCACCCTTCATTTGACTAATCAAGGGAATCAGATTTCAGTTCGAGCTTTCTTAGATAGCGGATCCCAAAGAACATTTATTAAACCAGAAGTTGTTGAGAAATTGAACTTAGTACCCATAAAACGAGTGGGATTAACATTAATTCCATTTGGAGATAGAGTTGAAACTAATTTGTTGGATGTAGTGCGGGTAAAGGTTCAAGCGGGTACTAAACATATCAAGTTGAATGCTGTTGTTTGTGATCAGGTTAACACTTCCATACACACACCTGGACTACATAACGTATATCTGCGATTGCAACAACAAGGCGTTAAGCTAGCAGATAGATATATTGAATCAGATACGTTAAGTGACATAGGTTTGATTATTGGTGCTGACTATTATAATGCATTTGTCTATTGTCAGGATAAATATGAGGATGTAGGTTTGATTATTAGCACCGCTGGTGCTGTTATCTTTGGTCCTATACCAAAGTGGGCATGTAATGTAGTCAGCGATGAAGCAAATATAAGATCTGTAATAGGTCCACAGAGCATAGTTTGTTCAAGAATCTCTGCTCCTGTAAATCTCCTTGATGATGAGGATATTTCTCGATTATGGTCATTAGATACGATTGGCATTGGTGAGGATGCACGTTTTAACGATCAAGCAACAATCGAACATTTCTGTGAAAATTGTGAAGGTTGGTAACAAATATACTGTTGATTTGCCATTAAGGAATAAATGCTAGACCCCCTACTGGTTATAGAAAGGCATTGGGTCAATTGTATTCACTTAGGAAAACCCTTCAGTCTAAACCAGAATTGTTTGATCAATACCAGTCTGTTTTAGATGAGTATGTCAAGCTAGGATTTATTGAGAAAATAGAAGTAGAGGATAACTTTTCATCCAATTGATGGCATTAACCAGTATTTACCTCACAATCCGGTATTCAAAGAATCTGCTACAACTTCAATTAGGATAGTTTTTAATGCTAGTAGTAAGGAGTCACAACAAGCTAAGTCCCTCAATGATTGTTTGCACGAGGGACAGAATATGGCAACGAAACTGACAGATATGCTGATAGAATTTCGCCAGGATAAATATACTGTAGTATCAGACATAAGTAAGGCGTTCCTTAGAATAAGAATTAATGAAAGTCACAGAGATTTCACGAGATTTTTATGGTTTGCTGATCGAGATTTTAAGAATGTTAAGAATTTTAGATTTAAGGTTCTGTTGTTTAGAGCTACTTGCTCGTCCTTTTTGCTTAATTAAACTATACAATATCACTTGCAGAATCATTCAGATCCCATCGCAAGGTCAGTAATGAAGTCCTTTTATTTGGATAACTTCATGAAAACTTATGGGAAATGTGAAGATTTAGAACTCGATAGTAAGGTAAATCAAATTATATTGGAAGCTAACATGCCCTTGGGAGAATGGGCTAGTAATTTAAGTTCATTTAATGACAGACATACACCTGATACTGTCGACTTGAATGCAGTAAAACTACTTGGTCTCCTGTGGGATACCAATGATGATTTCTTGAGAGTAAAGATCCCGTTCGGATTGTTACTTACCTTAGTAATTTGGGAAATCCTTGTGCTTTGACTAAGAGAAAGGTTGTCTCACTCCTTTCAATCATCTTTGATCCTTTAGGAATGCTAAACCCTGTAACAATCAAGGGAAAACTATTTGTAAAGAAATTATGGGAATTAAAATCTACTTGGGATGGTGAACTGAAGATTGAGTTGAAGAAAGAATTTGATGAATTGTTAAACCAACTCAAAACTACTGAGGAGATCAAAGTCCCTAGATCTTGCTTTGATGGAGGTAAATTTAGCTTGCATGTGTTTGTTGATGCCTCTCAGGTGGCTTATGGAGCCTGTGCATATGCTGTTAACAGTAAACACGCAAGTCACTTGCTAATTAGCAAGTCTCGAGTAGTCCGAGCCCTATTCCCCGTCAAAAATTACTTGCTTTAACTGTAGGCACATGCCTAGCCATTCATTTGTTAGAGATGTTTGGGGATAAGATTTCAAATTGCACTGTTTGGAGTGACTCCAAGGTAGCCTTGAGTTGGGCATTTTATGAGAAATCTAGAGAAGTATTTGTAATTAACAGAGTAAAGGAAATCAAGGATTTAAAGTCCAGTCATAACATCAGATTGTTTTATGTCTCTAGCGAGGATAATCCTGCTGATTTGGCTACACATCTCTTTTGAGTAAGTCAGGTTTGTGGTTTTATGGTCCCACTTGGATCATTGACCAAAATCAATTTCCAGAACAAGATGATGTAGTTTAGAGAGATTCTGTCAATGTAAATGAAATACTTCCAGAACCAAGTTTGAGAGTTCCCGATGATGATGTGATTAAGTTTAATTGTTCAGAATTCTCTTCATTGAAACACACATTAAGAATTGTAGGTAGATTATTACGGTTTGGGAGAATAATATTTCCTGAGAAATTCCAATAGAGTAATAACTTACTTGCGTTAATCAAGATAATGAAACGTCAAGCCTTCCCAACGTTGTATTATGCATTGAACAATGGTTTACAAGAAAATTCTAGTGTTCCCTAGAGTTGAGGAATCTTATCAGACAGTTAGGTCTTTATGTAGATGAAAGTGGTGTCATTAGGTGTCGAGGGAGACTTCAAAATGCAGATTTATCAGAATTTGCTCAGCATCCAGTATATGTCACTAGTCGACACCCCTTATGGCCACTTATAGTGTTACATTACCACGTACTTAACCTACACTGCAACATGAACACTTTGGTTGTCGTTTTGAGACAAGAGTTTTGGGGTGGGAAAATTCGCCAGTCCATGAAGAAGATTTTGAAAGGGTGCCTTCTTTGCAAAAAGGTACAGAATCAACCTCTAAGTTTACCAGGATATACCCCCTTACCACCCAAGAGAGTTAAGCAGGAAGTACCCATCGTGGCCAAAGCTGAAAACATCATCAATAACAGGCCCGTAACATACGTCAATGAAGATAACGCAAATGATGCACTTACTCCTGCGAAACTCTTGTACAGCAGAAAAATTGCAATAGCTCCTCCTTTGAACAAGCTCGTCGACTTACCTTACCATGAAAACGTCAATTTGAGGGAGAACTACGTCAAATTATGTGAGACAATAAGAAAATTTGAGAAATTGTGGCTACATGATTATCTGTCTTCTCTTAGGGAAAGACACAGGAACGTTGAGTCGTCAAACATCTATCCTTTAAGAATAGGAGATTTAGTCCTGATAGTTAATGAGAATTGTTAGAGATACAAGTACTCCTTAGGAATGATAGAGCAACTCCACACAGGACCTGATAATGTCATAAGGACAGTTGAGATAAGAACAGCAAGTGGAAATTTTACGAGACCACTAAATAAAGTCATTCCACTGGAATGCAATGTAATAGAGACGTCGTCAACAGATAAGGAACCAGATGAAGAAGGCGAGGCCGAATCCGTAGATGTAGGAGATGACATGGAGAGTGTCGCAAAGGATGAAACAACAGATGCCCCACCATTACAGATGACGCGTGATCGTCGGCCTATGAGAAGAGCGGCTGTTAAGGCCAAAGAACACAGGAAAGAGTTGATTGAAAAAGGAGCTTTGTAAAGCTCTATAAATGTGTTGTATGATTCTTCCCCTTCTTTATGTGGGGTGTGAGAAATTCTTCTCATAACGATTTAACATAAAATTTTTGTGTATGCATCTGTATAACCATAATCTTCCTCTTACCATAAGGTTATTAGTATTGCATGTTCATACAGGTTATTGATTGGTTTATTATTGAGAATAGTCGTTTGTCAGGTAATCGGCAAACAGGAATTATGTTATTGCATTTGTGTCTTTATTCATGAAACCGAAATTTGCATGTCGTCGTATTTTGTAGAAATATGTTCTTTATTGCATGTTATGATAAGAGTTAAAGAACCACATCTTACGAGAGAATGACACTCTTACGTTATTGTTTGTTTCATGCATGACTATGGTTTTAGTATGTAGCATTTTACGTAGGGTCAATCACCGTAAAAGATGCTTACAAAATGTTAATAGATGTTGTTTTAATAATAAGATTCATATATGTACTTCTAGCGAATTCGTTGTACAACGTGTGGTAGTAGTTGAAGGTGCTACGTAACTTGCTGACATATCGCCAGAGAATCCATTAGTTGAGGTCAAAGGTTAGAGGACAACGAGGGCAGTGTTCACCCTATGATTCACCTACTTCGCGTTCCTCCATAGATGTATGGGCGTGGCACTCCCCATGATCACATTTGTCACACACCACCAACCAGCAAATTACGTTTAGGAAATGTGTCTAAAATTAAATACTGTGTGTTTTGAGTTTATTTTCTATGTTAATCTTTGAATTTGCTTCAAGGTTTTTGTGTTAAAGTAAGTCTTGTAGGCAGTCTTACATACTTTGCAATTGTATAACTTGTCACCTTTCCTAGTATAATACCTTGATGCACGACGAAGAAGACAGCTTTTACTCAGGCTCAAAATTTGTTATCAGGTGTCGTGGTGGTGGTGGTGGTGTGTGTATAAGATTAGAAGTGGTGATTTACCCTTATTCTTTTAACTTTGTCGTAATTTGTTTGAGTGCCATTGATTTATAAATCCCTTGGATTTGTCTTTCCATAATCACTTTGTCATGTTTAACCTTTAGTTATTAAACTAATTTGGCATAAATTCAACAATTGAGTTTCTATATCCTTTATTTGATTTATGTTCTTGTTTAAATGTGCTAGTTGGGGAGTAAAACTGGTCTGATATATACAGTATATATATATGTGTGTATTAATGGGCTCTTACCTTAGGAATTAGCGTAAGTAACTTATAGAAAACGAGACTACAAAGTGCGGTCCTCTAAGGTCAGAAAATCTACCCGTGAGTACTCGCGCGAGAGAGAGAGAGAGAGAGGTAGAAAAACTTGTCTCGTATCTTATTGAAACTTATGAGCTGAGTTCACGTGTCAGCAGGAACTGCTCAGTAGATGAAAGGACTTAGAATGTAGTCATATTGTTTGATTTGACTGTAGTACTACTGAAAATCAGCTATTCTAGTTAATAATAAATTGGGTGAGAGACATCTCCCTGTAATAATTTAGAAGCCGCAAGGGGAGCGCGGTGTTGTTATGTAAGGCTTTATAGCGGCTTTTGACCGAGTAACAACGTTACGTATACAGTCCACTTTATCCATCATTTTTTTTCACCACATATATATATATATATATATATATATATATATGTATATATATATAATCAACAAACACGATTTATTATTATTATTATTACTTGCTAAACTACAACCCTAGTTGGAAAAGCAGGATGCTATAAGCCCAGGGGCACCAACAGGGAAAATAGCCCAGTGAGGAAAGGATACAAGGAAAAATAAAATATTTTACACAGTAAAAACATTAAAATAAATATTTCCTATATAAACTATAAAAACTTCAACAAAACCAGAGTAAAAGAAATTAGATAGAATAGTGTGCCTAAGTGTACCCTCAAGCAAGAGAACTCTAACCCACGAGACAGTGGAAGAGGCGATGGCACTAACCAAGACCAGAGAACAATGGTTTGATTTTGGAGTGTCCTCCAAGAAGAGCTGCTTACCATAGCTAAAGAGTCTTTACTATCCTACCCAAGAGGAAAGCAGCCACTGAACAATTAAAGTGCAGTAGTTAACCCCTAGGGTGAAGAAGAATTGTTTGGTAATATCAGTGTTGTCAGGTGTATGAGGACAGAGGAGAATCTGTAAAGAATAGGCCAGACTATTCGGTGTATGTGTAGGCAAAGGGAAGGTAAACCATAACCAGAGAGAATGATTCAATGTAATACTGTCTGTCCTGTCAAAGAACACACAACTCTCTCGCCGTTTCTAGGCCACCGAAAGACAAAGGCCTCAAACATGTCATTCATGTCTGGGGTTTGGCCAGTGCGAATTTGTGATGGTGTGAGACATTAGTTTGATCGCTTACAGCAAACCAACCTAGCATGGGTGGCCCTGACTAGTACAGCTTTAGTTAACAGAATAATTTTAATTGCCTAACCGAGAGAGGTGTACACAAATATCATCGATATAATATTTTCCGTGTAATCCTGAAATTGCATATATGCAGCTACACACATAATTGTGCATTCAATTGATGAGCGAAACCAGACCAAAATCTCCCATTACCAATCCGTAGTGGCCAACGTGGTAATGAAAACTGGCCAAAAAACAGACAGTAATAAACCAACATCGTCTCGGACCCCAGTCCTCAATGGCAGTGGAACAACTCCCCAAGGTGGCACGCAGTTACATCCCACTGCAGGGAATGCTAAAAATCTTTGGACAGCAAACCACCTTTGGAAACTGAATCTTCTAACATATAACAATAGGAACTGTCTAAGAAAGAAGACCTTGCTGTGCTACTATAAGAGCTGAAATCAATAAATTGGGATAGAATATGATGTACTGAAATTAAAAGAACTGGGGAATCTTATATTGAGTTGAAAATTGCCATATATATATATATATATATATATATATATATATATATATATATATATATATATATATATTTATATATAATATTGCTTCAGAGGACATTAACGGAACAAAGAAAATGGAGTGGGTTTCATAATAATAAAAATTTTGAAGGTGACATAGAAGAATTTTGTAGTACTCGTAATTACATTATTAGTTACCAAACTGAATAAGAAGTATAATTTGAAGATTATTCAGATGTATGCACCGACATCCCATACAGATGAAGAAATATAAACTTTTTATGAAGATCTGAAGATATCTATGAAAAACATAAGACTAAATTTACATTTATTTGGGGGTGATTTCAATACTAAGGTAGGTCAAAAGAAGAGGGGAGAGTCAGCAGTAGATAAATATGTAATAGGCACAAGGAATGGAAGAGGAGACATACTTGTAGATTTTGCTTTCAGAAGCCCAAATGGAGAAACGAAAAACAAAACAGACTTTATTCTAGGTGAAAAAAAAGTTAATTTAGTTAAAGATGTAACAGTGTTAAACAAGTTGAAGTCAAGCGATCATAGAATTGATAGAAGCAAAATTTATTTAGATCTATGGAGAGAAAAATTAATTTTAAGAAAGAAAATAAAAACTCCTATAACAAGAAAAAACCTGATGAGTTTAATTTAGCAATACAAAATAAGTCCTCCCAGCTTCATGATGAAATGAAAACAAGTAAAGAAGAAATGAACGTTAATTTAACAAATTTTACATTAGAATCAGCACAAGAGATAGGTGTGAAATTTCTAAACATGATTAAGAAAATCTATCCGAAACCACCAGAAACTTTATAAAGACAAAATTGTAAATTATGGTAAAATCCAAGATTGGTGAAATAGAATTAGCAGAACTAACCAAAACAACAAACAAACTAAAAACCTAAGACATTCGTAAACACAATCAGACAAAATTCGAGGAAACACTAAAGAAAGGAAGAAGCATCAAATTGATGAAAAGATGACCTGGCCCACGGCGCCAACGAATATTTGCTTTAAAGGACTAAAATGGAAATATTATCAACAAAAGAAATGGAGTGATAAAAACTGCAGAGGATTTCTATATAATGCTATAAAATAGTGATATAAGAAATAACTTTGCCAAAAGACATAATAAAACAACAGAGTCAGTACCAAAATTAAAAGTAGGAGAAATAAAGAAAGTATTAAAAGGCATGAAAAGAGGCAAAGCAGCAGCAGGAGAAGATACCCTAACAATAGATTTAACAATAAATAGAGGTTCCATAGCAGTAAAGCTCGCCGAACTTTACACAAAATATCTGCAAGAAAGCTCTATACCTACAGCTTAGAAAAACTTTATTATACTAATTCACAAAAAAGGAGACACAAAAAGACCTGACAAATTACCACTCGACAACTTTACTCTCAGTAATAAATGTAAAATATTTATAGAGATCATATTAGGCCAAAATGAAAGACCTCTAGACTTAATCAACCAAGAGACCAGGCAGGCTTTAGAAGTGTTTATTCAACAACTGATCATATCCACATAATTAACTAGGAAATGAAAACGTCAACAGTATATGACAAACCACTATGAATGGCATTTATAGACTATGAGAAATTTCTGATTCTGTCAAAACTCCAGTAGTAATCAAAGCACTTCAAAGACAAGGAACAGATGAATCATATTTTAGAACACTTGAAGATATCAATACGGGAAGTACAGCAATCCTAGAACTACATAAAGATAGTGAGAAAACTCCGATTAAGAAAGGAGTTAGACAGGGAGACGTCATCTCTCCTAAATTATTCACAGCATGTCTAGAAGTTTTCAAGAATTTAGATTGGGAAAATGTAGGAATTAATATTAATAAGGAATACATGGACAATTAAACCTTTGCGGATGAAATAATTCTGTTTAGTGAATCATGGAAGAAATTGCAAAAAATAATAGATTTTAATAAAGTAGAAATGCCTAGAAGTTTTTAAGAAT
The DNA here is from genome assembly GCF_036898095.1 of Palaemon carinicauda. Taxonomy (NCBI): domain Eukaryota; kingdom Metazoa; phylum Arthropoda; class Malacostraca; order Decapoda; family Palaemonidae; genus Palaemon; species Palaemon carinicauda. Next base: position 40,056,246 of record NC_090742.1, read on the forward strand.
TTAAATAGGGAAAATGTAGGAATTACCATAAATGCGGAATACCTTAACAGCTTACGATTTGCAGATGACATAGTTCTGTTTAGTGAATCATAGGGAGGAATTGCAAATAGATGATAGAAGATTTGAATACAGAAAGTATAAATTTAGGACTGAAATGAAAATGAGTAAAACTAGGACAATTTTCGATGAAAGTGCAGACAACAAATAAGGGTTATGGACAAAAATCTTTAGAGATTATTAATGAATATACATACTTAGGAAAGGCATTGGGTATTTTCCCAGGACACGAGACCGAAATTAAAACAAGGATAAGCATGGTATGGAGAACTTTTGGTAAACAAAACGAGATCATGAAAATTAAAATACCATTTTCTCTAAAAAGAAAAGTATTTAATCAGACGGTCCTATCAGCATTACCTTATGCATCAGAAACTTGGAGCCTTACTAAAGTCCTAGATTACATAAGCTAATTACAACTCAAAGATATATATATATATATATATATATATATATATATATATATATATATATATATATATATAAACTATAAAAAAAACTTATGACACCTTGTTCAACCAAAAAACATTTGCTGCAAGTTTGAACTTTTGAAGTTCTACCAATTCAACTACCCGACTAGGAGGATCATTCCACTACTTGGTCATAGCTGAAATAAAACTTCTAGAACACTGTGTAGTATTGAGAAGGCTGACAATTAGAATTAATTGCATGCCTAGTATTATGAACAGGATGGAATGGTCTGGGAAGATCTGAATGTAAAGGATGATCAGAATTATTAAAAATCTTATGCAACATGCATAATGAACTAATTGAGCAACACTGCCAGAGATTAATATCTAGAAAAGGAATAAAAAAATTTAATAGACCGTAAGTTCCTGTCCAACAAATTAAGATGAGAATCAGCAGCTGAAGACCAGACAGGATAGATTGATCACCGAAAATCTTAAAATACTTTCTCAATAAGCCAATTTTTCATGCAACTGAAGACCTTATTTGTTTCTCCAAAGTAAATTTGCTGTCGAGAATCACACCTAAAGTTTTAAAAGAGTCATACAGAGTAAAAGAAACATTATCAATGCTGAGATCTGGATGTTGAGGAGCCACTGTCCTTAATCTACTTACAATCATACTTTGAGTTTTGTTAGGATGCAATTTCATGACCCATAATTTGCACCATGCACTTATTTTAGCTAGATCTCAATTAAAGGATTCAGCAATCCCAGATCTACATTCAGGAGATAAAATGGGTGCAAAGAGTGTAGCATCATCTGCATAAGCATCAAGCTTGTTTTCTAGGCCAAACCACATGTCATGTGTATATAGTATGAAAAGTAACGGGCCAAGAACACTACCCTGGGGAACACCACATATCACATTCCTATACTCACTATGGTGCCTATCAACAACAACTCTTTGTGATCTATTACTTAAAAATTCAACAATAATGCTAAGAAAGACTCACCCACTCCCAACTTTTGGAGTTTGAAAACAAGGGCCTCATGATTAACAAGGTCAAAAGCAGCACTAAAATCAAGGTCAATCATACAAATGTCCTAACCACAATCAAGGGGTCCCTATATGGCACTGGAGATTGTAAGAAAGGCATCACATGCTCCAAGGCCTTTACAAAAACCAAATTGCAAACTAGGAAACAAATGATTACCTTCAGCAAACCTGTTAAGACGTTTTGCCAAAAGACGTTCAAACACTTTAGATATGGGAGTTATGGAAATTGGGCGGTAATCAGTTGGACTTGAGCTACCACAAACACATTTACATAGTGGAGCACCATTCCAATTCTCCAACAAGTGCTAAAAGCTCCTCTTCTTGCTAACTTGCACAAAATAACAGATAACTTTAGAGCTAAGAAATCTGCAGTTTTTATAAAAAAAAAAAAAAAATAACATAGGAAAAATACCATTTGAATCTACACCTCCATAAGTATCAAGGTCCATCAAGAGAGCTTTAATTTCATGAGACCAAAATGCTAAACTAGTTAGTTTAGCCTCAAGAAAATAAGAATGAGGAAGTTCGAGTTTCACATCACTCTGCTTACTGTCAAACACATCAGCAAAAAGGGTTACATTTTCCTTTGGTCAGTGAGTGATTGAGACATCTGGTTTAAGTAAAGGAGGAACTGTTGCATCTATACCAAAGAGTGCAGATTTAAGGGAAGTCCACCACTTATTTTCCTGGGTTGTACCAGAAAGGGTTTCTTTCATGGTTAGATTGTATTCCTTTTCAGTTGAAGCATAAACTCTCTGAGCAAAAACTCTAGGCTGAGTATAGTTATTTAAGGTCAAATCTGAACTGTTTCCCTTCCAAAGATGATAGGCCTCCTGCTTCTCCAAATAAGCATGTCTACAATCATCACTGAACCATGGTTTGTCCTTCACTCGGTACCTTAGCACACGAGAAGGGATAAGCCTATCAATTATTTTGACTAGATTCTCATTCAAAGGGACAACAGGATCAACACTACTATACAATTGTGACAAGTTCAAGCCTAAAAGATCATGCAAAATCCCATTCCAGTCTGCTTGAGATTTCATATAAATCTTACAAGAGTATGAGACATCAGCCTGCCCAACACACCATTTAAAAAAACTAGAGGAAAAAAAAAATAATAAGATAGAATAGTGTGCCAAGAGAACTCTAACACAAGACAGTGGAAGACCATGGTTCAGAGGCTATGGCACTACCCAAGACTAGAGAACAATTGTTTGATTTTAGAGTTTCCTTCTCCTAGAAGAGCCGCTTACCACAGCTAAAGTCTCTCTTCTACCCTTACCGAGAGGAAAGCAGCCACTGAACTATAACAGTACAGTAATTAGCCCCTTGAGCGAAGAAGTGTTTGGTAATTTCAGTGTTGTCAGGTGTATGAGGAAAGACGAGAATGTGTAAAGAATAGGCCAGACTATTCGGTGTATGTGTAGGTAAAGAAAAATGAGCCGAACCAGACAGAGGGGTCCAATGCATGACTGTCTGGCCAGTCAAAGGATCCAATAACTCTCTAGCGGTAGTGTCTCAATAGCTGGCTGGTGCCCTGGCAACCTACTACCTAGAAATGCTATTCTTATGAGCATCTGAATAAGGAATATTCTAAATATAAAAACTTCAAAATATGCTCTAAATGCTCTTCATATGACCATACAGTACATATAAGGAATGTACAGAAAATAAAAAAAATGTCAAATGCAATCAACGACATGAAACTTTAGCAGCGAAATTCCCAGTAAGAAAGGATCTAACTAAAAATAAAATGCAAGAGATAATGATAAAGAGATGCAACATACACTACAAACAACAGATGGCTACAAGTTACGCCAAAGCAACAGCTACCAATTAGAAGGAATGTTAAACTAATGCAAATAGCCTTCTAAAAAGCATGTAAGGAAACATAAGAAATGCGATAATAACAAATATGGCAATAAAAGTAGGGTTGTGTAAAGGAAGAGTCTACCTATTTAAAATAAACCCTTTATAATTAGAGGGGCACTCAGTAGCATGCAGACCTTTGCCGCGGCAGCTTATTTTTTTACCTTTTGCTCGATCTTGGCCTTGACCTTTGGCCTTAATCATGTATTAATTGGTGTGGAGTTTTATACACTCAAATATGAACCAAGTTTGAAGTCTCTGTGACAACCATGTCAAAACTCATGGCTGATTACGTGACGTGAATTGGACATTTTGCTTGACCCTGAATATGACCTTGCCCTACCAAAATCTAATAGTTTCCAGCTTTTTACATAACAGTTAATCCCAGCAAATTTCATTACTCTACGATTAAAACTGCGGTCAGGAAGCTGTTCACATACAAACGGGGAAAACATAACATCCTTCCAACTTCGTTGGTGGAGGTAGAGTAATAAATAGCATATTAGCAGATAACAATTCACCAACAATGTATTTCTCTGATGAAACTATACAGTATAAGGTAGAGAGCAACATGAAGAGGAACAGAAGAACCGTAAAAGCAGAGGATGTGAATTTAAAGCATTTCAGAATATAAAGCAGCATATGCAAAATTCCACATAAGATGAAGAGAACATAGTAAAAGACGACTCATCAGATGAAGACTTTACACCAGGAAATTAGCCTGATTTGGACTCACTCACCAATTCATTCATCATTAGACATAAGAAATTTGCAAGAAACACAGCATCAATTAATAGGAGAAATACAAGCCACACTACATAGCCTCCCAGGTCTCTCAAACTCCCCCATTTTGCAAAATCCGCACGAACTAACTTCAGCATCAGAAATTACTATGTCAGAAGCGAAGAATACCAAAAAAGAGAAAGTAATAGAAAAATAAGAAGTTATTGTACTATGATGACTTTAAAACAATAAGAAAATTATCCTTTATAAAAATCAATTTGTCACTAAAGCACACTTTACATCACTTTTACTAATACTGTACCTAACTTCCCAAAATATTCCCTACCATGGTTATCTAGCCAACTGCCTTCATTCTTCTGTCACCCACCTTTAATATCAGCTAAAAAAAATATAAATGTCAAATTAATTATGATAATAAGTAAATTTCCCCATTTCAGATCAATCCAAGCAGGGCAAAGGATAACTTATATTTAACTTATAAAGTATAAACAAAACAAGATAAATTAATATCCACTTTTACACTAATATGGCTTATTAGTCAATTTTTTGCCTAATCTGGTTTATTTTTCCTAACTAATAATTTATGGTTAACTGGAATAATTCACCATGAGTAAATAGATAGTGTAGCACATCTGTATTAAAATGTTTAATCCTAATGTGTGTTAATGCCAAGTTAAACTGGTTTAGTACAATGTCGGATTTGCACTCATTGAAAAGTGTTTAAATAGAACCAACACAAAGAATAATCCATCAATGAGCCTACTGGTATGCAGTAAAACTACTACAGTATTCATTTTTTTGCATTTTGAAGAACTTCATGACAAATATTTACTACAACAAAAGTAACTTTCACGACACAACTATAATATATTGGGAAACTTGTTTAAAATTTTGCTTAAATGATTTAACGAAAGAAGGACGTTACCTAACCTAATCTAGTAGTCGCAACAGGTTGCCTTAAGAAATACAAGATCCTTTCATTAAATTTTACCAGTAAAAATTATTAATTTATTTCAGAGAAAACCCAACACAACAGTTGTTGATAGCAACAACTGCAGTTTTTGTATTTAGTGCTCACATGTCCGCTTCTTGATGAAGTCAAATGGAGTTTAAGAAAAGAAAAAACGTATCTAGGCTACATTAAAGCAGCTGTCAACTAGGATGAGGGTAATATACGAGAGGAACATAATACATATAGCATGTCAGCCTTCCGATATATAATAATACACCATAATCTTTAATAAACCATAAAAAGACGTACTCACCCTCACCGATGTGATGGCCTAACAAGGAAGACTGAGTCAGATATTGAACTAATCTCGGATAGGGTAACATAGTCCTTGAGGTTCAAATGTCTCTTCCTCAACGAGTCCATAATGTTAATTTTGCTCGTCAGTTGCATTTCCATCCCCGTAAAATGTGCGCCTCAAATATGTAAAAAATAAATGTTTGTCGAAAGGCAGGTATATTGAAAATAACTCTGATGAAAGGAAACACAAGACCACTGCCTTAACAAAACTACACGACACGGTGAAACGAACACTGTCTAAACTCAAATCTTTTCGTAACTTTGTAAACAGGTTCAGGTTCTGGGGTGAGGCATAGCTTTTACAACGGCGCCTCCAAAGTTTATCTTCTTGTACTGTTTTGTCTTTTCTTCCACATCAGGTTTAATACTTCTTTTCTTCTTTTCTATATTTGTTTCACTAAATGAAAATAATCCTACTATTTTCTTTAGGTCTTCGTCGTATGATTGCTGTAGCTTAATTACTTCATTCCTTTCTTTTCTGTATTCCTGGCAAAACAACAAAAATTACTGTTTACATCCCCCCCCCCATTGTGTCTATTTACAATATTTAGTTTTAGCGTATTAGTTCTTGCTCTAAAAAATATCACTGAAGCAAATGTATTGTCATAAAGTAACTCTTCTTTAATTTCTTTCTTCCACGTTCTATATATTTCTAAGCTCACTTTACTTTCTATTTCTTCTTTCCACTTTTTAGTATCCCACTTTCTGGTTTCCGATTTTATTTCTGCCTTGTTCATTTTTCTTATCTGTCTTATGTCTAAACTTAATTCTTCCAAATACTTTGCAGGTTATTTCCACAATCTTCCTTCGTTTTCTTGAATATCCAGGATAATTGTTTTCAGTATTTCCTTCTTCCCATTCAGGGTGCGATTTAAGTACTGCAGCTTCCCATCCATCACCCTTGCTTTCATAGAAGATGCACCTATCTCCCCTTTTAGAGTAGTATTAGCCGTGCTTTTAGTGGCACCTAAAATCTTCCTGTATACCCCATTCTCTATTCTTTGTAGTTTCTCTATTTCATTTTCTGTTAGATTTATAATACTTGTTCCATACAAAATAGAACGTTTTTCCTATCATTACTTTATTGCAACTTTTTTATATAACTGAATATGTTAGATTAGCTAATTTTTGTGTTTTTTGTATGATTACCCTTTTTTGAGTTTTAAATATATTCCTATTATTGTCTAGCTTTATTCCTAAGTATGTTAAACTTTCTACTACTTTGATTCCCTCTATGTTATCTGGCTTTTCTTTCATGTTGTAAATCATAATATTACTCTTTTCTTTATTAATTTCTAACCCACGTTTTTACCAGTTTCTACTAATGTCTGGATGTTACGCTTTGCATTATGTATATACTCTGCAATTATTAAGGCATCATCTGCAAAAAATAATGATTCTACCTTTATTAATTGATTTCCGAAACCGTTTCCTTCCTTTTCTATTTTCTTCATGACAATATACGTAATTAGTTTAAAAGTGAAGTTGATCCTGTGCAACCCTCTTTAATTCCACTCGTAACCCCCATTTTTTGTTCAATACCTTCTCCTAAGTCAATGCCCGTAGTATCTCCTTGATAAATATTTGCAATTGCACTTATGATTTTGGTGTTGATTTTATATTCTTTTAAAACTTCTATTAATACCTTCCTTTTGACAGAGTCAAATGCCTTACTAAAGTCTATCGCAGTTACTATTAGGGGTTTCTTGTTTCTATAGCTCTCTTCCACACAATATTATTATATAAAGATATTGTCCTCTATCCTGCCTCCACCTGTAAATCCTAATTGACATTCATTGTCTTCTTCATTCATTCTTATGTGGTCTTCTATTTCCTCTTTCACCATCATCATGAATATTTTATAAGAAATGTTTAATAGAGCTATGTGTCTTAGGTCTTTTGCCATTGGCCTTCTTTTTTTCAATCATTTTTGTTCTTGACTTCTTCCACATAATTAGTTTTTCTTTTTCGTCCAACTCATTTTGATAACATTTCTGTAAGGTTTCAAGGCATATTTTGCTTTTTTCTCGGGCCTTATAGAGCTCGGGTTTGAGGCCATTTGGTCCTGCCGCTTTTTTTTTTTTTTTTTTTTTTTTTTTTTTTTTTTTTTTTTTTTGCCAAGCAATTCTTTACTTTTTCTACTGTGATTTTTGTTTTTTTCCTTGGTTTTATTTTCCATTTTGTTACTATTACAAGGTCATAGTGTTCCCTAAGTATGTCCGGGATATCATATCCATCTATTTCTATTCTTGTGATGTCTTCCTGGTGCGCTATTTCATTTTCATATTTTATCCGTTTTTCTTCTTTCCAAACTGAGTCTCTTTTATTTTCATGCTTACAATATATAGTTTTCCAGTATTTGACTAATTCCTCTTTTGTTTTTTCCTTATTTAGCTTAGTTCCTTGTTCTCCATAAAGTTGTACAACTTTGCCATGGGCTTTCTGTCTGTTCCTTTTTCTATCAATATTTTCCCAGAGTTTTTTATTTTTATCCATTTTTATTTCTTCTGTTTTCTTTTTTTTTCAAATATAGTAATTTCCCTCTTTATCATTTCTTGCACTTCCCTCTTCTTTTGATTATATCTCTCTTCTAATACTTTTTTTACTTCGATATTGGGTTCATTTCTTTTCTTTCTGTTTAAATCCTTCCTTACCTTTATGCCTTTTCTTATTTCATCGTTCATCCACGGTTACTCATGTACCTTTTCTTCATTAAGAACTTTCTTTTTATATACTCTTGACAATTTTTTCTCCTGCGGCCTCTTTTATTATCAGTCCATTCCTTCTATTCTGTCTATTTGTCTTTCTCTTACAATTTCCTCTACTCGTGTAGGATATTCTCTTAAACTATTTTCATCTGTCCTAAAGTATTTTACTTCCTCCCATCTTCCTTTATTAAAATTTCTATTCTGGTCACTCATGAATTCCAGATCTATAGTGATCAGATTATGATCCGAGATATCAAAGTTCAATTTTGCATCGTCTATATTCATTTCCCTAAAGTTTTTATACATTTCTTCGTTTACTAGTACATAGTCTATTACACTTTTTAAAATGTTGCAATCTTTCCCATGTATAAATCCCTTTACATCTTAAATCACCATCCAATAGGACTAACCCACGGTCATTCATCCAATCGAGAATCATTACCCCGTTCCTGTCTAAATTCTGGTAGCCTAAAAATCCTACATGCCCGTTGAAATCCCCTAATATCATCAATGCCTCTTCTTCGTTTAGATTTCTAATAATTCTTTCACACTCCTGTTTTATTATCTTATCCCTACTTTTGTCTTCTTCAGTATTTCCTGCTGATAAATAAACCAATAATAATTTAAATGTATGAGTATATGCATTACACTTAATATACATCAGATCTTTACTTTTAGTTTCTATCTTTTCCAATTCTAGACTATCACTATTTCTATAAAGTATCATCAAACCTCCTCCTTTTTCATTATTCATATTCCTCATATTTTCTACTTTTTTAACACCCTTACTTAATTTTAATCTATCTAACTTTTGGTGTTTCTGTCAAGTAAAAGAGTTTATTTCTACTATTTAATTCCTTCTCAACTTCCATCAGTTTTTTTTTTTGTTAAGCATTGTATGTTCAACAAATAAATCTTAAAGTTTTCTTTTATTTTGTGTTTACATTCTTCTTCTTTCCTTAAAGTTTGTGTGTACCTTCCTCGTTCTAGCGAAAATTTTCCCTTCTGTGCAATTTTCCTTTCTTTATGAACCATCCATCTTCACCATTTTGTCTCTTTGTTTGTAATTCTTCCCTTAAACGCCTATCTTGCTCTCTCTCTCTCTCTCTCTCTCTCTCTCTCTCTCTCTCTCTCTCTCTCTCTCTCTCTCTCTCTCTCTCTCTCTCATCGTTAGATCTGGTGCTATAAAGATTCTACTTTCTCTTGTTTCTGGACAAATTCTAAGGTTCTTAGCCTTTCCTATAATTGTCCACTTCTCTCTTTCACTTTTCATTTTTATTAGTATTGGCCTCGGTTTGTTTCTTTGGTTTCTAACCTCTTGGCTATCAGTTGGTCTATTACCTATTTCCAACCTACCTAACCTGATTGTTTCCATTACTTCAACTCCAGTTACCCCTATATTATCTTTGAACAGTCGCTCACACCTAGCCTTATCCTTTCTTTGTTTTTCCTCTGTGCTTCCTTTCATGCATTCCTCAACATTGTATATTACCAGATTATTTTTCCTTTTTACCTTTTCCATCATCTCTTTAACCTCTTCTCTAACTTCTTCCCTAATGTCTTCTATTGGCATATCAACTCGTTTTCCTAACTTTGCCGAGCCTATTGAATCCTTTATTTCTATTATTACGTGTTCGAGTACCTGTAGCCTATCCATTAGCCTATCATTAATCTCCTTCATCTTTATATACTCAACCTTCATAATCTTATATGATCCCCTACATTCTCTACAAAACCAAGTGAGACTTTAGTTATTCTGCAGTACTTTATAATCTTCCCTGCCCATTTTTACACAACCATTGTGGAACCAAGACTCACAGTAGTCACAGGCGATTCCATACTGCTTCTTTGTTACCTGTTTGTCGCATATGGCACAGTCAGCCGGCTCCCTTTCCATTTCTTCTTCTGAGGAGGAGGTTTCTACATCCTCGTTCCTCACTATCTTCACTTTTGGCTTCGTTCCAGTCTTGCCTTTATTATCCATTTTTCATTTTTGAGCTTATAACACCTTCTAGTCCTTAATTTTCTTCACTTACATCAATTAACACAGGAAATAAGTGATAATCGTGAACTACCAAAAACAATGCGAAATTAACTTCTTATTTTTATGATTACTTATTCCAATAATTTTGTGCTGGTGATATATCTATTTAACAAAAGTAGTAGAATTGTACAATGTTTAACATAATTTCCATGGATGTATACTTTGTAAGTTGAGTTCAATGCAGTTGTAAACAATTGCGTTTTATCAAAGGTTAAATGTGGCAATGGAAAATTAGATGAAAAGACCCTCCCAAAATGAAGCTTATTGTCCTGGATCAGTGGTGAAACTGGCCGATGACATGGCTATACACTAATTTTATTACTGTTGCACACAAAATCTAAATATAAGGATATAATTTTATCATTCATTTGATGTGTTAACAAGTGACAAAATGCACTTGTCGAAATTCGGAATGTATAAAGAATTTAAATTTGTGAATTTGAGCTATATGAGCCCACGCTGGGGTCCGCGAAGCCATTCACCGCACAAAGGGTAAAATCCTGATTTAGGTACACTTCTTGGATACACTATGTGGTAAATATTGGGAGTTGGACAGCAAGAGAGAAGAAAGGAAGCGGAAACGGAGGTGACGCAGGATATAAAACAAGTAGGCTACAGGTATGGACTAAAGATACGTTGCAAAGACCCTTAAGTAATTCCCATAGTGTCAGAATGCTTAGAATCCCAATCCAGATATGTCGAATCTTCCTTGGTTACTTACAGACCTCCAGCGATCTTCACTTGGTCCATCCAATGAGCCCGTCTGAGTTTGACTTATAGATTGAATTTGTTGTTGTAAATGTATGCAATGCTTATAACTTTAATTTATTCCTCGTTTATTAAACTTTGTAATGTAAGTTTACGAGAGATGCCATTTTCTATGATGTCCTTTGATTTCATTCATACATTTGGCTCTATTATGACACTAGTCCAAAGTTTCATGTTCGTTTCCGGCTTTAAATTTGAAAAGAATGTATGTGACCTTCTCAGTCAGGGATTTATATATCTATTTGGCCGTCAGACTAAAATAGTCTTGACACTTCATCACAAGTAACTTGTAGATAATCATACTGTAAATGGTATTACAGTTGCGTTTCGTAGTCTAGTCTACTTACAATTAGCTGCCGCTATTAACAAATGCTTATTTAAATACTACTCCATGAAAGCTAAAATTCTTAAATGGCCAATTTGTTTTTATTAATAAATACACCTTGGCTTGGTACTTAGTTTTCTCTCGCGATTCATGCTAGTTCTTTATACCCCGGACGTTACAGCATAATTTTCCCTAAACGTCTTCAGTACATGTTGTATTTTCAATTGAAAGTTTTAACAAAAATTACTTTGAAAACTTCTCGTGACAGCCATAAGTAATTATTAGCCTCGTATTATGATCATGTTACTACTGAACCTTCGGGGGAAGGGGAAAATTGGATAGGATGTGGTTGTGGAAGGTACTACCACAAGAAGTGTATCTTTATAAAGGCTAACATTAGAGATGAAGATGTAGACAAATTGAAATGGCTTCACCAAAATTGTATAGACGAAGCCAAAATAGCCTTGACGAATATGTCTAAAATGAAGAATGAATTAAGAATGGGATACCTCGCTATAAGCGAACACGAAGAGAAAATCGCGGACTTGGAAAATCATATCGCAGTGCTTACTGTAGATACAGCAAATTCCAACCGATTGTCGGTCTGAATACTACTGATCTTACTGGTAATATAGTGACTAACTCAATAGACAATGATACAGCATAGAATATTATCAAATGATTCAAATTTTAATTACCTTATTGAGATGAAACATTGATATTCCAATTGTTTTAGAATGATATTACACTCATAGGTGTGAAACAATATTTTTCAGTATCAACCAATACTGAACATCAGTTTCTCAGTTCGAAGAGCTGTGTTAGACAGGCAGAATCGTGGATCATGTTCCAAACTAAACCGTGATGGATGTTTAGGTTTAATGTTCAACGGCGTTGAAAATCCTTACTGACACAGATAAGAACCAGGGAACATCAGCAAAGAAGCCAGAACTGTAACAAATACAACAGGGTAAATCTCACAATTTTAGACCAGAACTTAGTCAGGGAAAGTGTTTAAAATGCATTTTCTGCAAGAGTCGCTCATGTTATCTGGGAAAAGGTGCAGATCCTCAATGAATGGGGTTCTAATCAATTTTGATTCCACTCTCTCTCTCTCTCTCTCTCTCTCTCTCTCTCTCTCTCTCTCTCTCTCTCTCTCTCTCTCTCTCTCTCTCTCCATATTTAACTAGAAATCTACTTTTGAATCCCTGGGGGTTTGTGAACCCCAGGTTGAGAACCCCTGATTTCTATAGCGTTGGTCTATTGAGAGTACCACAAAGGCATAGTGTGAAGTTAAAACTATTTGCAGACAAAACGCAATTTTACTTTTCCATAAATAACATACATAAATAATACACACACACACACACACACACACATATATATATATATATATATATATATATATATATATACACACACACATATATATATATATATATATATATATACATACATATATATATATATATATATATATATATATATATATATATATATATATATATATATATATATATATATACTACTTGGGCATGTTATTCTACGTTTAGAATTTATAGGCAATGTCTTGGTGGATTTCATAACTGGAAGATAGCTTCTCTTCTGAAAAACTGGCCTGCAGATAATTTTCAGAATACCAGGATATTGCATTAAAGCTTCTCTACATATTATTTGGTGTCGACACGTGTTTCGATTCTTCAGGACTACACGGGCTGATTGAATTACACTTTAATATATAGGCTATGATGGTGAAAATGTTGATGCCAAAATATTTGGAAAATAAAAAATTAATTGACAAAAATTAAAAAAAGAGAGTTTTAGATTCTTGAAAATGTAAAGATGAAATTTACGATTAATTCTTTAAATACATGAATTATTTTTCACAAGGCTTCACAGAACTTCAAGGCCGATCTTGCATGCCCTCCACTGTTTCGCTGAAGTTTACATTTCCACTTTTTGCAGTCAGATTGACATTAGTTCTCGACGAAAGTTATGTCATATTCAAAGCAGACTAATTCGTGAATCTTACATGCTCCATCAAAAATTAGACGTTATTCTGAAAACTATCTGCAGGACAGCTCGTCATGAGAAAAGCTATCTTCCAGTTTGGAACGCTACCAAGAATTGCCTATTCATTATAAACGGTGAGTAACATGCCTAAGTAATATATATACATATATATATATATATATATATATATATATATATATATATATATATATATATATATACATATATATATATATATATATATATACATATATATATATATATATATATATATATACACACACACACACACACACACATATATATATATATATATATATATATATATATATATACATATATATATATATATATATATAGGCCTATATATATACACACACACATATATATATATATATATATATATATATGTGTGTGTGTGTGTGTGTGTGCGTGTGTGTGTGTAGGTATGTGTTTGTCTGTATTTTTCTAATACAAAAGCACTTTAGAAACCTTGATTTATTTATAACCAATGCAGTATTACTGAATATCAATTAAAATGTTAGATAATTGTCTTCTGTGAATTATCAATTAAACGAAATTTAAAATGTGAAAGGCATTAAAGATTTAACGTTAAAATTGGAACCGACGAACAAATTATAGCTATACTAAATCGTAAGAAAAAAAAAACATAGTATGCTTATAAAAGCGATAGCCTTGACTTGATAGATATTATGATTGAGTTTATAGCAAAGAATCAACATCGTCAGTATGTTTTTTGGTAAATTAATCAAGTAGGCCTACCGGTGTTGATAGTAGTTGTGTAAAAACTCCAATTGGTCATATGAAAATAGTCCAAAATTGCATTTTTTATGCTGCAATTTGCTGTCAGATACGCAGAAATTGCGAGAGTGCCATTTCAAACGCAGCCGCCCCCCTCCTAACGGAAAAAATTTTCCTACGCCATTGATTTAGGCGTCCCCTATTTAAATTTTCAGAATCTCGTCACCCTGTTTACGTCCTGTTGCTTTTATGGCAGATAATGTTATTGTTATATAATTTGAGAAAACATTCCTCATCCAAACTTTAAAATACTAGTAACCGATCAAACAAAATAAAATGAGTTGAATTATAGGAAATTTGTTGCCTATGCTTTTTGCCTTTATATTATTAAGAACACTGTCACGTTCTCGTACGGCCACAAGAAATACAAAACAGTGACGGTAAATTTAAAATTTTATCACATCCCAGTTTAAAACTTCATTACAGTGAAAAACTGCCTTACATCCTGTTCCTCTCATGACAGATCTTGTTATTAATGACTATATAACAAGTGAAGTAGCAATGCAATAAGTTTAGTTTACGGTATTTGCTCAAGATATTTAAACATACCAAGCTGGAATTACCGGCTTTTGTATATAAACCGACCGGTAAAGCCGTTATAAAACACAAAATCTTTATTTTACTACCGTAAATCCAATGAGTAAACTATGTGTAACTTTTAGCTTGCATAATACCCAGCATGAAATCCAATATTAGAGGATAAAACACAAATCACAAAAGGAGCATTACCAGAGGCTATTGCTCGGATGAAGACAGATTGCAGACTGATTTTGAAGTTTTGAACGCTTGCCGCGTCCAACCGACGCAGGCTATTACGTCATAGCCCTCACACGGCTGGCATGCCCAGGCCTTCTGTATTGAGACGGCAGTGGTATAACTCTTAAATTTTTGGGCGTGATTCTCGACAGCAAATTTACTTTTGAGAAACATATTAGGTCCGGCTTTCTTCAATTGCACGAAAAATTGGCCTATTGAGGAGAAAGTCTTTTGAGATTTTCGGTGATCAATATATTCTGAAGAAGCATTTTAATTCTTTCATTCTACCTTGTTTCGATTATTGTTCTCCTGTCTGGTCTTCTGCTGTTGATTCTCATCTCAATTTGTTGGACAGGAACTCACGGTCTATCAAATATTTTTATTCCTGATCTAGATATCAATCTCTGACACCGTCGTTCAAGTAGTTCTTTATGCATGTTGCATGAGATTTTTCAAAATTCTGACCACCCTTTACATTCAGATCTTCCTCGACAGTACCACCCTGCTCGTAATACCAGGCATGCAGTTAATTCTAAGTCAGGCCTTCTCCATCATGAGGCTCAATATTACACAGTATACTAGAAGTTTTATTCCATATGTGACCAAGCTGTGGAATGATCTTCCTAATTGCGTAGTTGAATCGGCAGAACTTCAAAAGTTCAAACTTGCAGCATTTTTTTTTTTTTGAATAGGCTGACATAAGTCTCTTATATAGTTTATATATGAAATAAATGTTTAGATGTGACTGTTTTAAAAATATTTTATCTTAATTGTTCATTATTTCTAATATCGTTTATTTATTTCCTTTCCTCACTGGGCTATTTTTCCCTGTTGGAGCCCTTGGGCATATAGCATCTTGCTTTTGCAACTAGGGTTGTAGCAAGCTAGTAATAATAATAATAATAATAATGATAATAAAAATAATAATAATAATAATAATAATAATAATAAGTGTAACTTGGGAATTTAAATAACAGAAACGGGAGCAAGACTGATAAAAAGTCTCACCTCAGAAAAGGATCACTCCTACGCTAATTGATTTACACTGGTTGCATATTAAAGCTAGAGTAGTTTAAAATATGTACAATAACCCATCAAGTTATCAGAATCGTACGTCCAAAACATCTAAGAGAACTCACATACATCGTGCAGCCAACGAATCGTGTTGACACGAGAATAGTTACAGATGGTTTAAAATTATTGGAACCTAGATGTCTACTGTTTGCTCTAGAGCCTTTAAATATGCGGCCTCAAGAGCACAGTAAACGATACGCTCCCACTAGACATCCGAAAGACTGAAGATATTAAGGCTTTAAAGAAGAAACTGAAGACTCGTTTTCTAAGCGACTTCGATAATGTGGATTTGACAATAAGCGAGCAATATGGGGCGTGAAGTGCTCAATGCCCTGGAATGTACACGATAAAAGGACTGCGAAGGTCCTGTAGAGAGTAGGGTTCGCGTGCTGTATAAGACCAAAAGCAGCCCTTAAAAAAATTATCAGTACATTGGGTTAGAGTTCTCTTGCTTGGGGGTACACTCCGGCACACTATTCCATCTTATTTCTCTTCCTCTTGATTTGTTAGTTTTTATGGGAAATATATATTTTGATGTTGTTACTGTCCTTAAAATATTTTATTTTACCTTGTTTCCTTTCCTCACTGGGCTACTTTCCCTGTTGGAGCCCTAGGGCTTATAGCATCCTGCATTTCCAACTAGGGCTGTAGCTTAGCACGTAATAATGATAATAATTCCAAGGGATCGTTCATCGGAATTATTTACTTTAAAAAAATTTGAGGAAGTTTGAGAAAATATTACACCTGATGCGAAACTGCTTGAATTTGGTCCAAACAGATCATATTCTTTACTCTAGAGGTTATTTTACACATGCTTCTTTCTGATTATCGGTTTTCAGTGTTTTTTTTTTTTTTTCGCCTCAAGCTTAGAACTATGTTGGCCCCCAAAATGCCAAACTTTCGTGAATAGTTTTTGTAGTTGCACTATATCCATTAGAAATTGACCGATCATTTATTTCCTTATTTTGGTTAACAAATGTACTTGCACCGATTATTTTTTCTCAAAGGGATTGCAGAAACTAGACGTTTTATTCTAATCCGTATAAAAACTATTCATGTATGTGTATGTATATATACTTATATAAAATTTTCATTAAAAAAGTGGGAATTATTGTAAAGCAATAAGTTGTTCCCCATTTTCATCTTTAACAAGAATTTTGTCCAAGTCAAATGTTAACAGTATAAAATAGATTAATATTAAAGATAAAATGAAGTTCAAACTTGAAGAAAATATTTTGCAAAAGTATATAATCATCAATATATGAATTGATTTTTTCGTCTCCATAATTACCTAGACCAAAAAGCTGAACTCATCTTTGTGATACCTACATTAACTCGCTCCCATTTTCTACTGATGAATAACACGTACAAAAAATCATTGAAAGATTAGGTTCAAAGACAGAGAGCTAAATTTTGTATGTGTACTTATGTATCCAGGAAATTTCACAAAGAAATGTATTCTTTCCATACTTATGTGGTCAATGAGTCTAGAAATAGAAATGAATATATGCCAAAACTAGAAAAATTTAACAATTGTTTTTTGTCTTTTCATTGGCATTAAAATATCAAAATGCTACTTACTGGTAACAGAAGTATTAACCAAAAAAAAAAAAAAAATAATTCGATATTTCATTTCATTCATAAAAAAATCTAAATCCTAAATACATCAAAATAAATTAATAAATTAGGAAGATACTGATAATATTCTTAGATCTTCATTTTTCACCAAACAATCAAGCACGAAATATTTTCTCTGATTCAAACCACAAGGAAAAAACGTAAAATTCTGTCATTGCTTCTTAGAAGTCATTTAGCAAAACAAATCCAAACAATACATATGACTCGATCCCCTTTCTCAAGTTTAAACCTAAAGGAACTAAACAAGTGTGCAGCAGAGACCTTTAGTAGGATGTTCAAGAAAGTGCTGATAAAGACTAAATAGAAAACTAGAATGGATTACATGAGCTAACAATGTTGCACAGAATATTATGCATAATTACATGCTATTACTAACTATCCATGAATTGGTCCTCATAAGAATTCTATTATCATATTAATTATCAAATTGACCCAAAGATCGACGGGGAGCCAACATATCTTCTTGAAGAAATATCAGGGTAAAGAACGTCCCAAACAAAATGGGTCCTCCTTGCTGCAAAATTTATGCTGCCGTTATTCAAGGCGAGAAAGGTTGTCTTGCTATTAGACGGTTGATTTTGCCCGCCAGCTGGTGCATCTTCAAGAGGTATCGACTGTGGAAAACTTCTTCCTCTAGATCTGCGCTGAAATGTCCAATTGGCAAATTAAACTTTTAGTACTTACTTTTTTAAATCTTCAAGAAAACAAAACATGTCAAATAACTCTATTCCAATCTTTAAAAACCAATAAAAATCAAATCTTGAAGGATCTCCGGGAGACGGCAGTTTTATATCATTCTAGTATAATCTATTAAGCTAAAAAACTCATGAAATATGAATAAAATGTACCAGTGAATATGACATATCAGTATAAAAAAGCAAAGCAATGTATGACAAATATGAAGACCCTACTGAATATGATAATATCAACCATAAGAAAAGTTACCCAAAACATATTACAAAGCTTCACCGCCTTGGTGTGCCAAATGCCATGTACTGCAATTGAAAAGCAAGATACATTGTCAGCTGATGCAATCTGCTGTCAGTTTTCATATTTGTCCCAACAATCATTTGTCGAAGAGTATTTTCAGCAATAAAATAGGAACCGGGAAATGCTGGGATTTTTTAAACTCAACTGCTTTAAACGGCAGTGAATAAAAATACCGATAATTCATAATGAATCGGGTGGATCATTTAATATTAAAAACGCATGCGCACACAAATAAAAATGTGGTGATGAGAACTGGCCAACCCCGAGACATGAATTTGGCATGTCTGAGGCCTTTGTCCTGCAGTGGACTAGAAAAAGTTGCATTTGTTGTACATATAATAGAATATCATGCCTGCTTCTAGAAGTTGAGTGGCCAGTTCGAATTTTTAAACACCACAACACTCATTGTTGTATTCATCGCTCCTCATCTAATTCTGGGTTAAAATTGAAATATATATATATATATATATATATATATATATATATATATATATATATATATATATATATATATATATATATATATAATATATATATAACAACTTCAGAACCATTATGGAAGCCCCCCTCCCCCCAAAAAAAAGAAAGAAAAAAAAAAACTATTTTATCTCTATATCGGCCACAATTTTCTCTGCATTATCACCTAGCCAAGGCCCAGCGAATAACTACCCACACATTTATATCCACATTTCAGAACAAATAATTCCAATTAAATACATCTCTAGCAATTATTGAAGTTTAGACAATGAACAACACTCAGTTAAGAGATGAGGTTTATTTCGAAATGGTAAGTGCAATCTTATCTTGCTCAGACGAGAAACCAGAAGGCTATGAACCTGCAGAATAAGCTTCTATTGGAATTGAGTGCCCATATAAAGAGAATAGCTTAAATTTCCCAAGTATACATAATCAAAATAATAATAAATTGAACTGAATGTATTTATCTAAAAGTAAACAACAAATGAGTAAACTAAAAATAAAAAAATAAATCAAATAATCAAAATATAAAGGAATAAAATCAATTAAACTTGATTAATTAAAGAGGTAAAACTTGCAACAACCAAAATAAAAGATGGTTGGCATATTGACAGTAATCTGAACAGCAAAAATTTTTGTTGAAAGATTCAGTCTTGAAAGGTCTTGAACATGACTTAAGTATTGAATAAGTGTTCAAGATGATAAAAAAAAGAAAAAATAATAATAATTCAAAGCTGCCAGTAAATATCAGCAAAGTTCCGGGATGTAAATGAAAAAAATAAACAAATTTAATCTTCGGTCAAAGCTTGTACGAACAGGACCCCGAGGAACACTCAAAATGAACAAGAAATCAGACGCAGTGTAATCAACAACAGATGTTAACTCTTACATAAAGGCATAACAGAGTAAACGGAGATGAGAAAGGTCACAAGCTGGGAGTCTGTTGGACAGAGCCAATCTTTTGTCACAATAATGCCACGTTCCTTGCATGTATGAAATAATATCAACGATGTCTAAAAATCAAGATATGAATGAACTTACTCACTGGATCTTTTCAGAGGTCACGTTGGCTGATTAAAAAAAAAGATGGTATGATGAATACAGTATGTATAAAACCTACCATATAATTCATAACAATGCTACTAACCAATGAGCTGCCTGTTGGCTGCTCTTCAGCATCTCCCTCACGGAATCAGTGTACATTTTCACTTCAGCTGATACCCTATCTTGCAGTACAGTCTCTTACAAAGATAAAGGAGTTATGAATTATACACATGCTTGAGTTACAGCCTAAAATATCAAAGTGAGACGCAAGGAAGAATATTCATTAAAAATATTCACAATATACCAGTCTTGCATTATATAGTCTGAAGTTTTTACTTGGACTAAAATATATACATCTAAAAAGCGAGTACTGTATGACTAATAAAAATTAGTATTTACGTATAGCTGTCTCCAAATTAACGATACAAAATAACTTACCCAACACATCAAAGACTTCATGAGACACGCCAGGGTTTGGTGACAGTGCAGATCCTTCAACAAAGCAACCGGAGTCATTATTACTTGGCGAAGAAGCTTCCCAGCCAACTGCACCATCCTGCGCCGGTGCTATGGAAATTCCATACACTTCAGTCTCACCATTCCTTACGTGCTCTTGGTCTGAAAAAAAAAAAAAATGATTACAGTTAAAATATAGAATTTTCCTCCTAATTCCTTTAATATTAGTATTAATAGTTAAGCTACAACACTATTTTGAAAAGCAGAATACAGTACTATAAGCCCAAGGGCCCCAAAAGGGAAAAAATAGCTCAGTGAGGAAAGGATTAAGGAAATAAATAAACTACAAGAGAAGTGATGAATCATTAAAATAAACTATCTTGAGAACAGTAACAACATTAATATAGATCTTTAATATATAAAGTGTAAAACTTCCAAAAAACAATAAGATTAATAAGATAGAATACTGTGACCGAATGTACCCTCAAGCATCTGCAAAGAGAAATTATATATAAAAAATATTGCAAAAGTATATTGAAAATTGTAAGTTACAGATTTGGTAAGAAAATATCATACCGTAAGGGAGTTTATCCTGGATGTAACTGTATGGGATATCCATGTGCAGCCGCTTCTGTGATGGTTCGGCAATAGGGTCTCTGACAATCCCGTTTTCATTGGATTTGTTGCAGCAGATATTATTCATGGAATAGTTCTCCCTTGCGAGATCAAGAGCATCCATTCCTGTGCTCAAAACCCCACCTTCTGTTTGCGTTTCTCTTGAATCTGTAGACATTTTTGAGTCCTGATGACCTGTACATCATAAAATAATTACCAGTATTAATCTTAAAAAACTAAAGAAGTAACATTATGGCATCAATATATTCAATCAAATGCAAAAAAAAAAAAAAAAAATTAAACCATCTAAACAGGTCTGAAAAATACTGACCTCCTAACTGAAGAGAGTCTCGGCCAAAGTATGGCAGATTGTCACAAATGTATTGAGATGATACCTGCTCATGGGGAATTTGATACCCAGAAATCTGGTGGCCGATACTACCAACCTGTTGACTGTTTAATTGAAGATCGTTGCTATTTAATATTCCTGAACACCAAGTTGTGCTTTGTTCATACGGAAACGTCATATTTTGGACGGCATCCAAGTGTACAGTTTCAGCATTATGAGTCTTGTTAACAGACAGTGAGGGCCAGAAGCCTTCCATGGGTTTGGAGCGAGTAGATATGCCTTCCAATGAAAGAGTAGAAGTGGTTACACTGAATGTGTGCGGTCCTTGGCCCAGCGGAGACACGGAATATGGAAGTACTCTATTCAGATGTAAGTCAGTTTCTTTAACTGTCTCGCTGGGATAGACTGGGATGTTACAAGTTCCTGGAGGTAGTGATCCTGCACTAGGCGGATTTAGAGATGATTCCAATGGCATTGCAACCGTATGTAGCCCAAACACCAGACGTTCTCCGCTTCCTGAAGCAATCAGATCATTTTGGCAATGCAGTGTTTCTACAGGTTCACCATTGATACAAACAATACGATAGCTTTTCAGGTGCAATGTAGATTGGGTACCAGAAAATGGAACGGAATTTGTCATAAAGTGAAGCTCAGGTACTGCCTTATCAAATTCAACTAATGCAGTCTTCTCATTGCTCTGAAACCTTCAAAACGTTGGTTAGGTAGGCTATGCAAAAATTTATCAGAATCTTCAAATTTACTTTTGCTAAATTTAAATTTAATTAATAATAACGCAGACTTAGTATCTAAAATAAGCTGCTACCTGAAATGCAAGACAAACATTTATAGTTTTTAAACCTTTGACTCAAATCGAAATACTTTGGAGTTTTGTCATGACAAAGTCACAGCAACCATAAAATTTCTGCTAACATCTTGTTTTTTTTTCCAGACAATCTTAAATATATGATTCTTTGGAATACTTAATATCAATTCTTAAAAAATGCAAAGCGTAAATTTTTGCTTTGCAATATCTTGATATATATATATATAAGACCTATAATAAACGGGGTTCGGCAACAACACATAATTTAAAGTAAATGAAAAATAAATATCAGCTACAACTAACCTAAAAGTAGTATATTACCCATAGACAAAATATAGCGTTTAACCAATGAAAATACCTCCGCCCAACACCTGAACTCGTTGTAGATTGCCTGGCACTTCCGCAATACTGCACACTAAGCTGGACCAGAGTCATATCTGTTTTGACTCTGAGCTGGACAACGACACTCGGCCATCACAAACGGTGGAACAAATATCTCATGAATGTGTCACTGAAAACTGGTTTATTTTTTCACGACCATCCTCTCTTGCGGCAACTGGTCTATTATTAACTTATAGAACATTCGTTTCGGTTTGCGTGACAAGACAAGCAATGTTTGATACTAGGTCTACATAGAACAAAGCCTTTATCCACACTACATATGGTTCGTCAGGGGAAATATTTTAACAAATCTATTGTTTAAAACATAGCTTTTCATCCTACCACAGAAAAAGTATAAAAACAATGAAAATCAATTATACAGAAAAATATATGAAGGGAGGCATACACAGAAATCTTTGTTGACATATGTATATATATATATGTATATATATATATATATATATATATATATATATATACAGTATATATATATATATATATATATATATATATATATATATATATATACTATATTTATCAGGTTATATTAGAATCCAACTTATCAAAATCTACTTTAAGCTAAAACAAAGAAAAAACGCCATAACAACGAAAAAGTTGGCTCCCAAATTCCCCAAATTACAGAAAAAACTATCCAGGATATTACAATGATGTATGTTATGGCACCTATATACACAAGTACATTTACACATATCACAGATAAACGCAAGTTAAAAAAAATAATAAAATTACATGACAATTAAAAGCGAAAACGTTTGAAAAAGAATAAATGTACATAAAACTAAGACCAAAAGATACAAATAAAAAATAAATCAGCGCAGAAACACACCATTGAAGAACCAAACTGAAAAAAAGTAAATTTCGAGTAAAAAGAAAAGAAAAAAGAGCAATTATTCTTTTCATTTAATTCTTGTAATGAGACTGGATAACATTAGTTTTAGCTCTAGTAAATGTTTGAATGATACTGAAATGGATAGAGTATTCCTTATATGCCATTATGATTTTTCAGTGAGAAAGGGCGTACTCCCTGACAGATCTCTGAGTGGGGTTACGCGTACCCCAGGTTGAAACCCCCTGGTTTACTGTAAACATTATGTAAGTGTTAATAACGTCTAATCACAAATCTTACTCGACACTATCCTTCGAGGATAACGACAGTGCCAAAATCAACCCAAATCTATCAAATACATAATACACCACCTACTCAAATCCATTCTACATATATGAATGTATATACTCATTTTCTAAATCACGTAAATGGTTGGTCAAATTAATACTCAAATAAGAAAGCAAAATATAAAAAATATGTGGTGCATTTATATCTACGCACTGAACATTGTGAACGTGCAGCATTAAATACATCAAAAGACGTGTATTACCATTTAAACTATTAAATCTATATGGAATATATGTTGCTTGTAATTTTTCTACCTTTTACTTAAAATTATTCTATTGACATCATTACCTCAAACAATAACATATTCAATTAAGTTTTTTGAAAAAGTCCAATTCCCTCTCATGTAAACACAACATAGGGTATGTCATTCCGGCCATATTGAGGTACAAAATTTTTGTCCTTTTCAAGTTTCAAGAGAGATACCCATGGTCTGAAGAGAACTGCTACCACCCACTCAGAGGTAAATTACCAATGCCATGTAACTTGATATATATATATATATATATATATATATATATATATATATATATATATATATATATATATATATAATTCTACCCTACAAGGGCTGTCTGAGATACTTGGCGTAATTGCGTAAATATTTCTGTACTTATATCTGTATTTCTAATTATCTGAAGTCCAGTGATAGCCTAAATTCTAGCAATGTTTACCGGTACCAAAGAGACAAAGATGTCCATAATATCTATGATCTTTAAACCGTCCGCAGGTCGTATTTACGATCCATAGAATGAAAATATTGGAAATGACTATCAGAAATGAGACACATCTCATGCACTTACAAAAACACATATGGTAGCTGGCCTCATTAACATCATAACATGCCATGATTTCTGTCCCCTCCCCCACAAAAAAAAGGAAAACAATGGGTAGTTAAATAGGACATACACATTTCCTTATTAAGCTTGTTTCATATGACGACCAAGTGAGTAGATTCACAGATGGAATTACCAAACTTAACAACAAAGTCTTACCATATTTAAATTGACGAAATTCTTCAGCTGACCTATAACACTTCAGCTTAATGTCAATGCAGACATCAACTGAAATTTTGGCGCCAAGCTGTCAAGTGTCAACATATCAGCGTCCTGGCGATTAAGTCAAAACTCATTTTTTTCAGAATAGTTAATATATTAATTATAGATATTGGCAATTTTCATAGCATTATTGTCTAACTTAAATTTTTACATTAGTTATAATTTTTATTACTATAGTTCTTACCCGCCAAAAACACCCAGCCACAAGGCTGACGGACATAAACAGAGCAGACGACAACAAGTGGATCAGTTATCAGTATTGCAAGTTCTGAATTTGCTAATGTAAGCGATATATGCTAATATTCGGACAGACATTAAATCTAATTTGTTTGATGCTTATCACTCCTTAATGCTACTGATAACTGCATTAGTATATAGTATTTGTTATGATTAACTTTTAAATAAAAATAAATGTTCAAATATCATACTAATTAATAAACTGTTTCTTTTAAATATAGCACCCAGATTTCGGAACGGCTTGCTGACATTTGTATCACTGCTCCTCGTACATGTGTTGTGTTGTGTTGCAGTTGCACTCTCTTCCACGTTCAAGAAACTTGAGAAGAGTTTCACTTCCCAGCCACGTAATTAACATTTGATTGAGTTTGCCATCCAACTTTAAATACTCACTATGCCTGGTATAGACGACTGGACCCTAACACCACTTAGAATTGTTGATAGATTTTTCGGTAAGTATGCATGATGTGCTCAACATGGAATTGTTGATGGATTCTGTGAGGCCAATTATAGCCGTATTAGTCACGTTAGATTTAGTTCAGGCTGAGTTTTATAGTATTTTGTTTGTCTACTGACCGTGACAGAGAACTGCTTATCATAGTCTTCATAAGTAGCACAGCTCATGCGTAAATTTGGTTGTACCCAAGTCAACCGACTTGCATAATTTTCATTTTAGGTAATTTTCTCTGATGGAGGCTTAGGGGTTATAGCATTCTACTTTTCTAACTAGGGTTGTAGCATAGCAAGTAAAAATGATAATGATAATTGGATGTAGGCTAGGATATCCGAAGCAATATACAAGACATTGCATTAAGGTTGAGGGGTGAGTGACTAGTCCGTTTATTACTACTACTACTACTACTACTACTACTACTACTACTACTAGCTAAGCTGCAACCCTAGTTCTAAAAGCAAGATACCATAACCCCTAAGGCTCCAACAGGGAAAATACTCCAGTGAGGAAAGGAAGTAAATAAACTACAAAAGAAGTAATGAACAATTATGGTAGAATATTTTAAGAATGGTAACATTAAAATCTTTCATATGTAAACTATTAACACATGAAGTGCTAGGGGGCTGCTATCAAAGGACGACGGCCGCATCATGTGTCGCGATTTTATCATAAAACTAATAATTTCTCGTTACAAATTAAATTACCAAATATTTATATATCAAAGGAATGTCCTTGAAATTTAGATTAATAACTATTGATTAAATCTAACAGAAGTGTAAACAGTATATTTTTGAAAAAAATTCAAAAATATAAAATGATGAACCCATGTAAAGAACTTTTTCATTTTTGATGGCTTGATAAAATAGTTTTCGATGCATTTTGATTTTATGCATGTCAGAATGTTAGAAAATTTAGTGAGCTATCAAGAGAAAATTTATAATAAATAGACAAGAAATAATTTTTTGTTTAATGGATGTGTTTGTGTGTATTTGCATATGCACACTCCGGCCAACACTACTATTGCCTACTATTGTTACCTACCTTAGGAAACAAGAAAAAATAAAAGCATATGTGAAAAATATATATAAAACCTATTCATATAGGATACTACACATTTAAAGACTTCAATTTTGGGTAAATATATGATACTTTAATTTCTAGCCAAATACACGAACCATATATTTTTCCTACTCGCTATCTTGTGTTTTATGCATTTCTGACCATTTCTGACCATGGTTTTTGGACCCCCTTATAATAAAGACATTTTTGGGGGACCCCAGTGGGAAACCGAAGTTTTTTTGGGTGGGGAAATGTCATAAAAGAGTGATTTGCAGCAATAATGATGGTCAGAAATGTAAAATAAGCCCAAGATAACCAGTTGAAAAAAAAATGTGGTTCATGTAAATGGCTGAAAATAGGCCAAAACGTGATTATTTAACATTTGAGATTTGTGGAAGGGTACAGAACCTAACAAACTCACCTAACCTAACCTAGTAGTTCCCAGGTCACAACCCCCAGCTGGGGGCAAACCCCCCCGTACCCCCCTTCCCAGGTCACAGCCCCTAGCCGGGGCAAGACCCCCAGACCCCTCTTCCCAGCTCACAACTGCCAGCCAGACCCCCCCCCCCCCTTCCCAGGTCACAAACTAAAAGTATATCACAAATAAATCCTTAGATGATAAAAAAAATAGCAAATAAATCCTTCCATTATGAAAAAGTAAGTCACGACTAATTCCTTACGTTATGATTGACATCATCGCCTTTTTTTTTCTTGGCAATTTTTACAGAAGCTTTGCAGTAGAAAATGTGCTGGCCTTCCCTGAAAATTAAGTCGGAATCGGACCTTTGAGGCCTTATTTTGCTGTTATTTTTTTAATTTCACATAAGTAACAATAGCTTTACTGTACAGTGAACGGAGAGCATTTCCATCATAATCAATTGCCGACATAAACGAAATTATACTAAATTTCGAAATAGATTGATGTGCTTCCCTTGAGTTCACTGTAGGAGAGACATCTTTACGAGATGGTGGTTAATTTAAAACTGAAGGCGAAGGTGGGAAAAAAATGGCTGTTATAGAACGACATCTGGGAACTTATGAAGAAGTACTTGTAAGCTGTTAATTGGTTTAAAAAAAAAACCTGACAAATACTTCATTTTAAATACACAGAAAGCTCCCCAAACCATGGGAAAAAACGCATGCGCAATAAGTGCCCTTCAAATAATAAGTGCCCTTCAGTCTCTCAGATGTAAACAATGTACTTAAAGTGAAAAACTACTTCACATTTTAATAGACCGATACATAAATTATTATGCCCCAGCCCCTATTAAACATATAGAGAAAAATACCAAACTAGTCAGCACTCGTCCATATCTTATAGCGAATTCCAGTTTCGCTAGAAATTAGAGTATTATATATTAACCCAATTTTGTGTTATACATACTTTTCAGATCCTTTTTCAGGTAGAGTCATTCGTACCCATAAATTTTACCGCTTGCGTTTGGACAATTGTGACTTTCATCATTTGATATGTCACAATCACTGTCATTGTCACTAGTATATGATGGAGAATCATTATCATCATGAGAGGCCATTCTAATGAATAAAAACAGAAAAGGATAAAATGTGTTTGAAATGAGAAACATTCTTGCCGCTGACATAAACATACCTATATAGCTCCGCCCAGCCCCTGAAGTTCATGTTACCTTTTCCCTTTTATTGTATGTAAAACCATGTAATATCTGACAACCCTTTCCTCCAGCTGCCACTGATTGGTAAAGAATATATCTACGTCACTGAGCTAGTCTCAGGAGGGCCGAGTCTGAATCCGCGAAATTTGAAAAATGAAGCATCACTAATATCGATGTCGTCCTTTAACAGCTCATAATTGATAAAACCGACCCACAGCACATGTTGGGTTAAAAGCTTGATAAGCAAGAGGAAGAGAAATAAGATAGAATAGTGTGCCTAAGTGTACCCTTGCAAGAGAACTCTACCCCAAGACAGTGTAAGACCATGGTATCCTTCTAGAAGGGCTGCTTACCATAGCTGGAGTCCCTTCTTCCCATACCAAGAGGAAAGTACCCACTGAATAATTACAATGCAGTAATGAACCCTTCGAGTTAAGAAGAATTGTTTGGTACAGTAATCTCAGAGTTGTCAGGTGTTTGAGGATAAAGGAGAATGTGGTAAGAATACTGTAGGTCATACTATTCGGTGTGTGTGTAGGCAAAGGAAAAAATGAGCCGTAACGAGGAAGAGGGATCCAGTGTAGTACGTCTGGCCAGTCAAAGGACCCAATATCCCTCGCAGTAGTATCTCAACGGGTGGCTGGTGGCCTGGCCAACCTACTACCCTATTGTCAATTAGGGTTTAAATGTAGGTTTGCGATTGGATGGGTAGATAACGGGAAATTCTTTCCACTTCTATTTTGACTGTCTTATTGTGCTTTGATTTAATGGAATTGGTAGGGTACAGGTACGTCCAGACCTAAGGGTACCTCTTTCCCAAACTTACTTAAGCAGGCCAAACTTTCTTAAGCGTTTGGGCCAATCCTTAATGTGTGGCGGTGGGTAAACAAGACAAACCCGGCGCGACTAGCCTGTCCTCTCATCCTGTCAGCATGTTTGACCGGATGGGCCAATCCCGTCGTGATTGGCAGTATGGCCCTCCAGTCTCGTGCGTGTGTGGGCTCGGTTTAGCATTCTGATGGGCTTGATCCACCTTTTTCAATATTAAACTTACCCGATAATCATGTAGCTGTCAACTCCGTTGCCCGACAGAATCCTATGGAGGGATACGCCAGCTATCACAATACTAGAAGGGGGTGTACTTACCAGCGCCACCTGTGGCCAGGTACTCAAGTACTTCTTGTTGACACCTCCTCAATTATTCCTCTGTCGTGCTTCTGGCAAGACGTTCTGGGATACGCTTATGTTCTTGGAGTATTTTCACGACTTTGGTGAAGTATTTCTCTTTGATTTCGGCTGTCGCTTTACTGGAAACTTCTATATTAGCTTAGTTAGCTTTTGGAATTAATTTGATTAATTATGGTGACGAAGAGAGTATGAACTCTCTTTCACCTTTTTAATGGCCGACCCTTCCCTTAGACGGAAGTGTTGGTGTCTAAGAGAGTATAGACTCTCTTTCTTAATTTTGCTTAACAAAAGTTATAGATTTATTTTATATCTCTCCGCCTCTTATAGGCCTCTTCGATTAACTTCCTTTTTTTATAAACTTATTAAAATTAATTTTTATATTTGTTTATATTCGACCTTCCTAATAGTAGGCGGTCTTTTCTTGGTACCGAAGTTAATTAACATTGAGCCCGTCATTTCGGTTTTACCTGTTAACATATTATGCTATTTTAATGTCTTTGAAAGAATTTCTTTGATAGTCTAGTACTGTTTTCAAAGTTGAACTAACGTTTTGTTTTGTCTCTGCAGTTGTTGACGTTCAGAACGTTCAACTTGCACTCTATCGTTACGATAGAGAAAGAATTTTCACGGTTTCACATTGCAGTAAGAGTAACCGTGTCTAGCGTTTTGTTCATTCTTTCTTAACTTAATGGTTTTAATCCTAATAAAGGAACTTTTCATTTTGGGAATATTTCAGTTTTTTCCTTTAACAATAATATGTTTTAACGATATATATGATTGGGCTCTTCTCTCAGGTTCTAAGTCAAGAGAGAGAGAGAGAGAGAGATAGAGACGGAGGGAGAAAGAGGAGGATAAACGTTTCATTCAAGCCTGCCAGGCGTACGAGTAACGTTGCTATCGTTTTTGCTCTTCTCCCTAGTCTCTTTAGGGGAAGAAAGTAAACGTTTCTAGAGTGATCTAGTGTTTAGTCTCTTTCCAGCCACTGAATTATTTATCTTTCATTAGATTTTTCTGTTACATTGTAATTCTGTTTTCGCAATTACTAACTTTTGAGAAAGGATAGAATTGCGTGTTTCAGGTACAAACCACTTAAAGTTTCGAGTTCAGTGAAATAAGTGCAAACAGAAAATCAAAATGATAAGTGATTAGCGCAAAGTGTGTCAGTGTTGTGCGTGAGGGTACTTCTGTGCGCGCCAGTCGTTCTCCCAGTCCGGGACCTCTTGCAAGCTCCCAAGCCCAGGGGAGAAGCAATGTCGAAGGACAAAAGGGTTCAGCAGGCCTTGATCGGCGCACAGAAGTATCCTCGGTGGTTGTGGGCGTGTCTTACCGAGACCGTCACTCCCACCCGCAGACGATTGAGCCCTTATTTTGCTCGTCTGCAGAAGAAATTTAGGGGAGAAAACGCTGGTCTCAGGTCTCAAGACCTCTTAAACATAAAGTCCAGACCTATGCCAGACGTACGAAGTTAGAGTTCAACAACCCGGATGCAGTCATTGGGTTAGCTCTGACTCTCCTCAGTCATCAGTTGAATGCACTCCGCCTAAGAGGAGTAAGGTTCTGCCGCAACAGATCTCTGCTGTTTAGGCTTTACCTCAGCAGACCTTAGTGTCTGCCGACCCCAAGTTGACTCTACTGCAGTCCATGCAGTCACAACTTTCGGTCTTGATGCGTGAGTGTCGGGCTGAGAGTGTTGCGCCTCCGCCTCCGCCTGCGCTCGCTCCGCCTGATCGCAGTACCACCTGCCAGGCGTACGATGTTGAGCCACGTTCTGAGTTGGCTGTTCCCAGTGGTGCTCAGCCTCCGCCTTCTTTAAGGCAACCTTTACAATGGGATCAGGAGGATTATACCTCTCTTCCTCCGCCTCCACTTGCTGCTCCACCAGTGATGCAACACTCGGTTGAGGTACAACAACCTCTCCCGTCCTTGAGTCAGTCTCCTCAGCTCTCGCTGCAGCGAGCTCAATCCTCCACAAGGCAAGCACCACTACACCTTAGCCTTGCGCCTCAGGAGCCTCAGCTTGCGAGACATTTACCTTGTTCTGCGCAGCCTCTACCTCATCGCGCTCCGCTCACACCACAGGAACAGGAACTTGCTACTCCGCTTCCGCCAACCGCTCAGCAAGCGCAACCCTTGGGTTCAGCCACTCATGCCAGGAGTCAGCCTCCTCCACCCATGCGCCTACCTTCTGCTACTTCCTTTGATCAGCCTTTGCAGACTGAGCCTCAGGTGTTCCCTCAACAGAGTCTTGAAGAGGAAACCACAACTATTGTTGTTCCAGCTCGTTCTGACTCTGCTGTTCAGCATACCTTACCTCCATTTTCAAACCTTATGATAATGGAGGTTATTTGTATTACTTATAAAAATATATTTGTATTCCTTGCAATATATTTTTAACAATATCGCAGAATATGGCAAAAAATATGAATCATGAGTTATGAATGTAAGGTAAATATTATGTTGATATTTAAACCCCATGCAAGCATGCATAAAGCACTCTAGCACTGGTCATGGAATTTCTGAGAAATGTTAAACGCCATGCACACGCTCTGCTTACCTTACAGCATGCTCTACATACAGCATGCTCTGCTTACAGCATGCTCTGCATACTACATGCTCTGCATACAGCATGCTCTGCATTCAGCATGCTCTGCATACAACATGCTCTACATACAGCATGCTCTGCATACAGCATGCTCTGCATACAACATGCTCTGCATACAGCATGCTCTGCATTCAGCATGCTCTGCATACAACATGCTCTGCATACAGCATGCTCTGCATTCAGCATGCTCTGCATACAACATGCTCTACATTCAGCATGCTCTGCATACAGCATACTCTGCATACAACATGCTCTGCATACCTTACCGCATGCTTCTCAGTCACACATCTTTGGTTGTTGCCAACTCACTAGACTGTCAAGCAGTTTCATAACGTTGCCTTCTAGTCTGCTGCTTTTGCACCAGTGAACCCTCACTGAGAGAACTTAGCTTTTCTAGGATATGGTCCCTGTAGATGAGAAAGTTCTTTTCTCCCTCCTTCTGATATTCCCTTGAGGACTCTGTCATTTGGAGGGAGCCTTTAGCTGCATAGCCTCCTATGGACTTTTATTTAAGCGTAACATGCTTCCAGGGAAGGTAATGGTTCCACTTCAGTCGCTAATCCCGTCTGTTACCACACCTGCTCCCATAGACCTTGAGCTGTGTTGCAAGACATGCAGTCCAAGCTTAGTCCTTGTTAGAGGATTTTTTGTTTACGGAGTCAATGTGTCACGGGGAAGACGTTCAACAACCAACAGAAGTGACTTGTTGTGACGCAGTGCGGCAACCTCAGCAACCCGATAAGGAGTTGTCTGTACGACCCAGACAGTCTAGACAGATTCGGGTTGTCACTGTACTTCCTCGCTTGCCCATGATTGACAGTTCACAGACTGTGCAGCAGTACCATGATCTTGTGTCCGGCTCCGTCAGACGACTGGCTTTTAAGAGCTCCCACAAGTCGTCGCTGTCTGGAGATTTTCAAATGGACTATGGATCTGACCAAGGAACTGGGCCTCCTGGTCAAGTTTGAGGAGTCTCAGCTCGTTCCATCCCAGACCATTGTCTCCTTGGGTATGGATCTTCAGAGTCGAGCTTTTCGGACTTTTCCGTCGGCCCCAAGGATCTTCCAAGCCCTAGAATGCATCCAGAGCATGCTGAGAAGGAACCGATGCTCAGTCAGGTAGTGGATGAGTCTAACAGGGACACTTTCATCGCTGGCCCTGTTCATCGTGTTAGGGAGACTCCACCTCCCCCCCCTTCAGTATCATCTAGCTGCTCACTGGATAAAGGACATGACGCTAGAGACGGTCTCAGTTCCTGTTTCCGAAGAGAGGAGGTCTTCTCTCGCGTGGTGTAAGAACAGCTTTCTTCTCAAGGAAGTCTACCTTTGGCTGTTCAGAAACACGACCGCCGTCTCCTCTCGGACGCATCAGACACGGGCTGGGGTGCGACTTTGGACGGACAAGAATGCTCGGGAACATGGAATCAGGAGCAAAGGACACTTCACATCTTTGCAAGGAGTTGTTGGCGGTTATTCTGGCCTTGATAAACTTCAAGTCCCTCCAGCTTAACAAAGTGGTGGAGGTGGACTCTGACAACACCACAGCCCTGGCTTACATCTTCAAGCAGGGAGGGACTCTTTCGTGGAAGTTGTTCTAGATCGCAAGGGACCTACTCATCTGGTCTAAAGATCGAAAGCTAACTGGTAACGAGGTTCATTCAGGGCGGTATGAATGTCATGGCAGATCACCTCAGACGGAAGGGTCAGGTCATCCCCACAGAGTGGACCCTTCTCAAGAATGTTTGCAACAGACTTTGGGCCCTGTGGGGTCAGCCAACCATAGATCTGTTCACTACCTCGATAACCTAGAGACTCCTGTTGTATTGTTCTCCGATTCCAGACCCAGCAGCAGTTCACGTGGATGCTTTTCTGCTGGATTGGTTCCATCTCGACCTGTATGCATTCCCGCCGTTCAAGATTGTCAACAGGGTACTTCAGAAGTTCTCCTCTCACAAAGGGACACGGCTGACGTTGGTTGGCTCCGCTCTGGTCCGCGAGAGAATGGTTCTTAGAGGTACTGCAATGGCTGGTCGACATTCCCAGGACTCTTCCTCTAGGAGTGAACCTTCTAAGTCTACCTCACGTAAAGAAGGTACACCCAATCCTCCACGCTCTTCGTCTGACTGCCTTCAGACTTTCGAAAGACTCTCAAGACCTAGGGGCTTTTCGAAGGAGGCAGCCAGAGCGATTGCCAAAGCAAGGAGAACATCCACTCTCAGAATCTATCAGTCTCAAGGGGAAGTCTTCCGTAGCTGGTACAAGACCAATGCAGTTTCCTCAACCAGTACCACTGTAACCCAGATTGCTGACTTCCTGTTATATCTAAGGAAAGTAAGATCCCTTTCAGCTCCTACGATCAAGGGTTACAGAAGTATGTTGGCAGCGGTTTTCCGCCACAGAGGCTTGGATCTTTCCACCAACAAAGATCTACAGGACCTCCCTAGGTCTTTTGAGACCTCAAAGGAACGTCGGTTGTCCACTCCAGGCTGGAATCTAGACGTGGTCCTAAGGTTCCTTATGTCATCAAGATTTGAACCTCTCCAATCAGCCTCTTTTTAGGACCTCACTTTAAAAACTCTTTTCCTCGTGTGCTTGACAACAGCTAAAAGAGTAAGTGAGATCCACGCCTTCAGCAGGATCATTGTTTTCACATCTGAAACGGCTACATGTTCCTTGCAGCTCGGTTTTTGCTAAACGAGCTTCCTTCACGTCCTTGGCCTAAGTCGTTCGAGATCCCAAGCCTGTCCGACTTGGTGGGGAATGATCTGAAGAGAGTACTTTGCCCAGTTAGAGCTCTTAGGTACTATCTAAAAAGGTCTTAACCTTTACAAGGACAATCAGAAGCCTTATAGTGTGCTATCAAGAAACCTTCTTTTCCAAGTTCTAAGAACTCAGTTTCTTACTATTCAGGCTTCTGATTAGAGAAACACATTCTCATCTGAAGGAAGAAGACCTTGCTTTGCTGAAGGTAAGGACACTTGAAGTGGGAGCTGTGGCTACTTCAGTGGCCTTCAAACAGAACCATTCTCTGCAGAGTGTTATGGATGCAACCTATTGGAGAAGCAAGTCAGTGTTCGCATCATTCTATCTCAAAGATGTCCAGTCTCTTTACGAGTACTGCTACACCCTGGGACCATTCGTGGCAACGAATGCAGTAGTAGGCGAGGGCTCAGCCACTACATTCCCATAATCCCATAACCTTTTAACCTTTCTCTTGAATACTTTTTATGGGTTGTACGGTCGGCTAAGAAGCCTTCCACATCCTTGTTGATTTGGCGGGTGGTCAATTCTTTCTTGAGAAGCGCCGAGGTTAAAGGTTGTGATGAGGTCCTTTAGTATGGGTTGCAGCCCTGTATACTTTAGCACCTTTGAGTTGATTCAGCCTCCCAAGAGGAACGCTGCGCTCAGTAAGGAAGACGATCTTATTAAAGGCAGAGTAACGGTTCAAGTCGACTTCCTTACCAGGTACTTATTATTTCATTGTTATTGTGGATAACTGATTATATGAAATACGGGATACTTAGCTATCCTTTAGTCTTGTACACTGGTTTTTCACCCAACCCCCTGGGTGTGAATCAGCTACATGATTATCGGGTAAGTTTAATATTGAAAAATGTTATTTTTATTAGTAAAATAAATTTTTGAATATACTTACCCGATAATCATGATTTAATCGACCCTCCCTTCCTCCCCATAGAGAACCAGTGGACCGAGGAATAATTGAGGAGGTGTCAACAAGAAGTACTTGAGTACCTGGCCACAGGTGGCGCTGGTAAGTACACCCCCTTCTAGTATTGTGATAGCTGGCGTATCCCTCCATAGGATTCTGTCGGGCAACGGAGTTGACAGCTACATGATTATCGGGTAAGTATATTCAAAAATTTATTTTACTAATAAAAATAACATATTTTGCCATGTACAGTATTCCATACTTCGTCCCTTGATCGGAGCACTTTTTATATTACAGTATAAAGTTGAACTGGTTGCCTTTCACAAGTTTGTAATATTATGCATTTCATTGCTCTTTATTTTAGGTTTTCCCCTCAAATTTTCATTCACCAAGTTATGATTACCTTAAATTCCCTCTCCTTTTTCATAGTATATTTCATCTTTAAAACCACACAGTATTCTGTCTTATTCATGCAATAGTATCTTGTACTGTATTCTGATAATACTGTAAACCGATATTGAAACAAAAGGAAAAAAATTAATATTCTGATTAAGTTTTATGAATTCTCTTCATAGGAAAAAACGAAGGTGTAAAATATGGATAGAGGATAAATTAAGTAGCTACTGATAATTCTACTAACTTATGTATATCTCTCTCACATTTTCTCTCTGCCTATATCAACGCAATCGTTTTAAAATTTCTATAAATTAATGCGAAAACAAGTACACCTAATTAAAAGAGTAGTAGTGCTTCAGCATGAGCCAGGAGACACTTGGACTCTCGGATTAATGGGGATAAACGGAAAAGGTAAACCTATAATGACTTCAAGAGATATAAGTACTGTACATTAATACCTTAGCGGACAAATCACCACCACGAAGAAACCGATAGAGAATGCCTTTTACGTTCCTTCATATGATTATTTCAAGTCAGATTTCATAGATTTATATTATATAAAATATCGAGAAAGTAAAATGTACCAAAATTTGGCATTTTCAAAATTAGATGTAGGCTACCAATTGTACTTGATACCCAGTAACACCAAATTTAGTTAACAAGTACAAAAAACGTTATTATGTGCGCCTATCCTGGGTGCCCATTCCTCTTGAACTAAGCAGGCTAGTCCGTAGCATGTGTGGGCATTTCTCATTGGATTGGAGCGTCGCTCCAGTCCTTAAGGACAAACCGTACGGTCAGTCCTCTGCGTGTATGGCCAGTTTTAGATAGCTATGTCCTTATTTACCTGGGGGAGTGCAACCTCCTTCATTCACCATGTAGCAGTATTTCTAAATTTGATGCTTCCTCTTCTTAGGTTTGTTTTTCGTATGGGGAAAATATTAATGTAAAATTTGATTTATGAATAACATCAAGTAAAACCATTTCCAAGGTTTTCGATATATGCTGTGTAACTTTTATTCCATTAAATTTTCCATTAGGGAGGGAAATGAGGAAATATGCAATCTGTCTGTTAAACTACATTATATATGTGGTAGTCCCAATTAGTAAATGTGTATCCCATCTCTGGCACTTGAGCATCCAAACCTTGCATTCTTTAACTGAACCTGGGACACAGTCTTTACTGAGTAAGGCTTTGCCATCAGGAACCTAAGCTGTCCTAGTGTTTCTGGTTCCTAGGATGCTCTGTCTCTGCTCATTACTGGAATGTGATACAGGATCTATGTGGATCAGTGGTCCAGTCATGGCCTGAGAAGATATAGTTACAGGATTCTTATGTTATACTTAAACATATGGTCCTATATAACTTCGGCTAAATATATTTATGCACTAAGTATAGTAGCTTATTTCAACAAAATTCTTAAAAGCTTAGTGTTCCAAAATTGTGACAAAGTTGGCTGTTAGCAGATGAGATAAGGATTGAGTGCAGAAGTTGCTAATCATTTTCTCTGTTGTTTGTCAAAGATACTGTGATGTAAAATGTTTAAGGACTCTGTGTCCTACGTTGGGTTACGAAGGCACCTGAGGTTTTGTTATACAGTATACTGTACTAGTGCCACACTAATGGTTGATATTTACTAATACTTCTTTTGTTTGGGTTTTTGCCATATTCTGTATAACTGTAAAAGACACTTAGTCTATCTGGTACACATATGCTGTAATTTGTATTTTGTTTTTGCATTTACTGTACACCTCTTGTGTAAAACAG
The DNA here is from genome assembly GCF_036898095.1 of Palaemon carinicauda. NCBI lineage: Eukaryota > Metazoa > Arthropoda > Malacostraca > Decapoda > Palaemonidae > Palaemon > Palaemon carinicauda. The sequence continues at coordinate 40,094,232 of NC_090742.1, forward strand.
CTATTTGATTCCTGTCATTGTCTACCTTGTGGTTATGTTATGAGTTTTGTAGATATTTCAAGAATTTGTTAGGTTGTTGGTTGCAGTGGGTAGAACCTATGGTTGGATGTCCTTGCCTGTATTTTGAAGAGTTTAGGTTTGAATTCATACTGTTATTTAAACCTGTAACTTGACTTATCAAGTCCTAGGTCAGATTAGGTAGGGGATTGGCTTCAGTCACCCCATTAGGTAGACCCATTCCTCTTGCGCAGATTAGGACATACAGTATTCCTTTCTTTTACAAAAACCCCAGTTTCCCCATTTACACCCCTCCCCATTAGTTTTAACCATAAGGGATATACAGTATAGTGAATAAACCAAATAATTTCATGCTAAAATCATTAGATTGATATAAGAAATTATAAGGTAAGCTATATTTTTGAACTCGATGTAGATTTTAAAATCTTTACATTGTTTGTTTAAACACATTATTAGAGTGTCTCAGTTTGACTCAATGTAGATTTTAAAATATTTAGGCTACATTGTTTGTTTAAACAAACTAAGACCCATTATTAGATAGTCTCTCTATCCTAGATCCAGTACTGTTGAAATACTAAATGGAGATGTATAAGTGATACTGAGGAGTCCAAGAAATATTATCCCTATTTTCCCTCAAAATTCATGGCATGTCGTGTACTGTATATGAAATTTAAGATGGTGATAATATGGTAATCGATTTTTACCAAATACTGTGCATGAACCTTACATTTTTCTGATTTCATATCATGTTTGATCCATTTTATTACTATTGTTATTTGATGCAAATCACTTGTTTTACTGTTTTCCTCATCTTTATTCTAACAATTATGACAGTCACAAGTCAGAGAGTATGTGCGAGTGAGTTTTTTTTTTTTTTTTTTTTTTTTTAATAGCATCAACAGAAGTATTGTAATTGTATGCTCAGGAAAACAAAGAAATATGAGTGCAAACTTTCATGACTGGTAAGAGAACGAGAACTGCGTGTTATAGATTTTCAAGTACAGTACTGTACTGTACTGTAATTTCATAAAATAGGATGTAATTAAATTGTTGCTGTAAGTTTTGGTGCAGCATATTACTCTACTAACAAGTTTTGTCATTTGCAACAACAGAGGAATGTGGCCCAACTGGAGAGTGGAAGCAAAAATCCCAGGAATTTTTTGAAAATGAAGCCAGCAAGCCGAGTGTTCTAAAACGGGTAAGCTTATTGTTAACAGTCATGTTTAAGTTATTTTTACAATTTACATCTTGAAACTTAGCTTAACTGTCCTCCTTACTATTAATAGATAACAGTGGTTTAGCTTATAGAAATAAGGTTTTATTTTTATTTGTAAATTGAAGGGCTTGTTTTACAGTAGCTCTTCTTAGATAATCCAGTGGGGGTAGTGTCATTAGTACACCTCCTGCACTATAGGCCTTAATTAAGGAACTTTTCAGCCTTCCTTTGTCCCCTAGCTGCACATCCGTCATATCCTATTATACCTCCATTCCTGCTTTCCTTCTTTCATCTTGCCATCCAACCTCTTATTATTATTATTATTACTATCCAAGCTACAACCCTAGTTGGAAAAGCAAGATGCTATAAGCCCAGGGGCTCCAACAGGGAAAAATAGCCCAGTGAGGAAAGGAAATAAGGAAATAAATAAATGAAGAGAACAAATTAACAATAAATCATTCTAAAATAAGTAACGTCAAAACAGACATGTCATATATAAACTATTAACAACATCAAAAACAAATATGTCATAAATAAACAATAAAGACTCATGTCCGCCTGGTCAACAAAAAAGCATTTGCTCCAACTTTGAACTTTTGAAGTTCTACTGATTCAACCACTCGATTAGGAAGATCATTCCACAACTTGGTAACAGCTGGAATAAAACTTCTAGAGTACTGCGTAGTATTGAGCCTCGTGATGGAGAAGGCCTGGCTATTAGAATTAACTGCCTGACATACCTGATAGTGTAACTCTAGGGTTTTACCTTTTTTGGACTTGAGCACTGAATTGCCTCACAGGCCCCAGCCCCAGGCTATATAAACCAAATCCATCTGTCTTGGGTATCGGCTTGGTTTTTCTCTCTCTATGTTAGCTAGGGTAATTTCTCAAAATTTTAATTGCATATTATGGAGAGAAATGAAAAAAGATTCTTGGTTTTGTCTATACAATAGACAAGGATCTTATTGTAAATTATTCAACACCTGAAATATGAGATTGCTAGGCATAGTAATGCTTTAAATGAAGAACAAAGTTATTTTAAATCGTAATCTAAGATAAATCCAGGTATTTGCCTACTATTACATTAAAGGGAGAGCCTCGTCTTTACCTTGTCTATGGATTATATATTAACTGTCAAAGTGCTTCTTGTCTTCACAGTTATTTATTTTTAGCAGTGATCAGAATCATGACAATAAATTCCCTCTTACCTGGAGTACGTCATTACATAGGTGGATTAAGAAACCCTGTCCTTTGAAAAACTAATATAGTAAAGCTAAGGTAATTAATACTGTATACTGTTCGGTTTAATAATTTTATATGGACCAGAGCTCTGCATTTAAATTTTTGATTTTTAATTGACCATTCAGTACTTTACCATCTCTAATGTAGAAACTTTTTCTTTCCAATTGTGATGTAGCTACCATGGGTTAATGAAACACCTTTACATCATCTGAGGTCAAATCAAGTGGTGCGATTCAGAGGAATGGTGCAGGATATGTTTGATAACGAGTTTTATTTGGATAAGTATGAAGTGAAGGATACAAAAACGGGAGCAGTTCGTCTGCGTCCTGGGCGTTACAAGGATATTGCAGAATGTGGGGTACGTATAATTTTTTCATTTTTTTGTGTTTTTGTATTAGTTAATGAAGGTTTCCCATACTGTACTGTTTAAAACTTTATTTTACCTATGATTCATCAACTGTTATGGCATACAGTATATGATATATAGGCAAAATGTGAATTGGTTAATTATTGAGTGAATGGAAAAACTTTCCTTCATGTCTGATTTCCCAATGGGAAGAGCTAACTTAAAAATTTTGTTGATGATGATTGAAGGAAAACTCATATTTGTTCCGTAACCGAAATACAAACCACGCTATTTACAAAGGGTTATTACTTTTAGCGTAGCTGAAATGGCGAGCCATTAGAATTTAACGAGGGTGTATTACCCCCGCGCTAGTTAGCGGGGGGGTAGGGGAGTGGTAGCTAGCTACCCCTCCTCCCCCTCACACACAGGTGAATACCCACTTTCACTTTTGGCTCGGACTGTGACAGACGTCTCTGTCTTGGTCCTCGCTTGGCAGCCATTGTCTGTTTTGTCTTTACTTAATCGCTTACTTTTCTTTTACTCAATATATATGTAAACATGTTTTCATGTTTGTATATATATTTGAGTATAGAAATAAGTAAGTTTCCTTTTCAGATGTGTGTGTGTAGTGTACGATATCTACGTGGAGGCCTCGGCAGTTAGGCCACCACGGCCTAATTTTATGGGTTGCGATCGAGTTTGACTTCGGTCTTTCTCTCTCTCTCTCTCTTGAGGTCGTTCACCCTTTTACTATGTTTTACTACGCCCTTGTAGCTTCCTTCCCGTGTGGGTGGGGTTGCTACGCCGTACATTTTGTCTCAATTAGTTTATGAATCTAATTGTAGTTGTTAATTTTTCAGCTTGTAGAACGATTCCTTTCGGGGTTTTCGTTTTTTCTTTAGTGTTCATTCATTTTTAAATTACATAATTACATAGTTACATAATTATAATTGTTATAATTCTGTTTTGGTTACAGCTCTCCTTCCGCGAGTGTAAGTGGTTGTGAGGGCACGTGCCTGTTGTGTAATTCTTGTTCCTTTTCCTCGGGATTCCTCTTCGGAGCCTTCCCGGGGGAATGAATGTGTACTAATATTATTTGTTTTATTTTTTTACAGTTACCGATCTAGTTCGTTTCTGTAATATAGCAACGGTGTGAGCTGTCTGGTTGAGTCCTGGGGATTCGGCTGTTGCTGCCTCCCCCCTTGTATTGTCGTCAGGGGCGTGTCTCCTTCTACTGGTAGTACTCCCGTGTCGACGGACAGCTCTCCAGTTCATTTTAGAACAGTCAGGAGGCTTGCCTCCTTGGGCGGATAACTTTCCTTCCGAGGGAAGTTTTTTTCCTGTCCAGGCTTGAGCTTTTCCTCTTTTGGGGGGTTCTTCTCTTGCCTTTTTTTCGTGCGACTATGCTCTTGGTGCTGAGCGGTCGCACCTGCAGTTTCGCTCAAGGGGCTGGGCAACTGCAGGAGCTCCTCTTCGGAGGATTGCCCCTTTTAGGTCACTGGCTGACCAGTCTCTTCCACGAAGTGTTTCTCTTTCGTTCGCGAGAGAGTACACTCATAGAGACTCCTCTTCGGAGGTTTCTTCTGTTGCTGTTGGCCTCCCTCGCCGTAAGGCCCTCCGTCCGCCTCGTCGTAAGGGCCTCTCATCTCCCTATAAGGGTGCTTGAGGCGCCTTTTTGAATCTCCGTTTGCAGCCTACAACTTCTTTTTCTCGATCTTCCGTCTTGGTGCAGATGGACAGCAGTCTAATCTCGTCTTCCGACGGGCAACGGTCTTCCCGACGGACAACGGTCTTCCCGACGGACAGCGGTCTTCCGACGGACATCAGTCTCCCGGCGGACAACGATCCCTTCGGGGCAAAGGGTTGCCCCCACGGGTGTTCTTCCCTTGTGTGTCAGGGTTTCCCTGCGCGCCCTTCTGTTCGTCAGCGCTCTCCTGTTCGTCAGCGCTTTCAAGATGATCTTCCCTGCGGTTCCTGTTACGTGCCCTGTGCGCCCACGTTCGCCCTCGCGATCTAGAACTTCGGTTCAGGTCGGGGTCAAGGACTCTTCTTCTTTGCGCAGGCTTCCACGTAGCCTTCTGCTCGTCAGCGATCATCAGCTCGTCAGCGATCATCAGCTCGTCAGCGATCATCAGCTCGCCAGCGATCGTCAGCTCGCCAGCGATCTCCGGATCGCCCACGTGTGTTACAGCTGGCACGCCAACGTTCTCCAACACTTCTGAAGGAACATGGTTCGCCAGCTACTAGCTCAACTGCGGATGCTGATCGCCATCGCGCGACCCTCAACTGCGGATGCTGATCGCCATCGCGCGACCCTCAACTGCGGATGCTGATCGCCATCGCGCGACCCTCAACTGCGGATGCTGATCGCCATCGCGCGACCCTCAACTGCGGATGCTGATCGCCATCGCGCGACCCTCAACTGCGGATGCTGATCGCCATCGCGCGACCCTCAACTGCGGATGCTGATCGCCATCGCGCGACCCTCAACTGCGGATGCTGATCGCCATCGCGCGACCCTCAACTGCGGATGCTGATCGCCATCGCGCGACCCTCAACTGCGGATGCTGATCGCCATCGCGCGACCCTCAACTGCGGATGCTTATCGCCATCGCGCAACCCTCAACTGCGGATGCTGATCGCACGACCCTGCAGGATCGCCCGCTTACGCATGCTGCTCCTCATCGCACAACCCTGAACGATCGCCCTCTTGCGGATGCTGATCACCATCGCACCCTTTCACGCGATCATTCACCTGCGCATGCTGCTCGCCATCGCACAACCCTGAACGATTGCCCGCTTACGCATGCTGCTCCTCATCGCACAACCCTGAACGATCGCCCTCTTGCGGATGCTGATCACCATCGCACCCTTTCACGCGATCATTCACCTGCGCATGCTGCTCGCCATCGCACAACCCTGAACGATTGCCCGCTTACGCATGCTGCTCCTCATCGCACAACCCTGAACGCTCGCCCTCTTGCGGATGCTGATCACCATCGCACCCTATCACGCGATCATTCACCTACACATGCTGCTCGCCATCGCTTACCGCCAGCGATCTTCTTCACCTACGCGGCAGCACGATCCCTCGCCGTCACGCCCATTCGCCTGCGCGCCCGCGCGATCGCTCGCCTGCGCGCCCGCGCGATCGCTCGCCTGCGCGCCCGCGCGATCGCTCGCCTGCGCGCCCGCGCGATCGCTCGCCTGCGCGCCCGCGCGATCGCTCGCCTGCGCGCCCTCGCGACCGCTCGCCTGCGCGCCCGCGCGACCACTCGCCTGTGCGCCCGCGCGACCATTCGCCTTTGCGCGACCGTTCGCCCTCACGCGACCATAGTTCGCGGCGAATTCCACAGCCGGTGGTAGCAGCAGGGACGCGTGCTCCTAGGCGGCACTCGGGATCACCTCCATCCAAGCACAGGTTGGTAGTGCAGGACGAAGACAGGTCAGTACAGCATTCTTCCCACCTTCTTTTCAGGCAGGAACCGTCGTGTCCTCTCCAAAGGATCGCCCGATCCCTTTCACCTTAGCGAGGATTTCGGACTCTGTGTCCTTGGAGCAGCAGACATGGTTTGATCCGCTGGCACGGGCGTTAATGAGGTTTATGAAACCAGCACTCACCGGCCAGGGTAACAAACCAGCGGCTGTCTCTCCTACGCTGAAGAGAAAGAGAGGAGTGGACTTCGTGGTGACTTCCCCCAGGGCGAAGTTGGTTCCCAAGAGGTCGGTCTCGAGGGTCCCCTCTCCTGCACGAGTACTCTCTCCTTCTCCCGCCTTGGAAGGATTTTTGGCGGGGGGGCTTTCCGTTGAAGATTTCTCCATCGGACAAGGGGTGACTGCTTACCTCTTCCTCTGGGAGCTTACCAGGTTCTTTCCCTCCTCGGTTACGGCCCGAGGTTTGGTTCAAGGAAGCTACAGGAAGATCAAGGGTACTTTCCTCCTCTCGAGCTCAGGCACCTTGGCCTTTCGTCGTTAAGTATCTACTTGCGGACAAGCTCGATGTTGTACCATCTGGACGCACTGACTGAAGGCTTCCTTCGGGTGTCTCATCTGTGGAGGTCAACGACCTCAGACACCCTTCCATCCTTGAGAAGAGTTTTGTCTTTGCCCAAGGACAGAGACTTAAACATCTGCTGTGAGGAGTAAATCGACTTCCGGTTTCACTCCTCCAAGGCGCTTTCTTCCAGACTCTGCAGGGCTCCAGCTCCCTTTTCTTTCAACCACGTCGGCCTAAGTTATCGGCTACGACAACTGGGACAAGGTGTCCAATTGCAGTTTCCTCCTGTCAGGAACAGATGGCACGGGAGACTCCCCCGGGGGGGCATAGTCCTAAAAGGAGTTCACGAACTCTAGGATTGCAGGTTTTTTCGCTGGGAGGATGCTTAAGGTTACTCATCCGAATGACAGCTTCCCGATGCCCATTCCCGCACAATCTCTGTGAGTAGCCAAGGATATCGCGCCTGCCGTCTCTGTCAGCGAATTCAGTGTCTCTGAACCTCTATGCCATAGCATCAGCAGAGTTGCCCGGTTGGGCAGAATGATCCATACCTTAGGCGAAGGTCTTCCTTAGGATCATCTACGGCTTCACCCCCGGCCCCCTCAGTCGATCCTTTCTTGTAAGGAAGGATCTGAGAGGGGATGTCCATAGTCGACCTCTCAGCCCTGATCAAGTTTGTCGAACAAACTTCGGCCAGCGTAGACCAGCAGAATCGATCAGACTGGTAACGAGGCGACAGGACTCCTTTAACCCTGGATCGGAAGGACGGGTACTTTCAGTTTCCATTCCATCCATCTTCCAGGGTGCTCGTCGAATTCAGCCTAAACTGCAAGTATTCCTGCTTATGATGCAGTGTGGCTATCCCGCCGTGGCATAGCAGGTTTGTTTCCCCAGAGAACTCTCCCTGCCTTCCTCTTGGCCGCTCAGGTGCAGACTTCCGCCTCCTCTGCTGTTTGGAGGGCTGGTCAACTCCGGTAGGCTCGGGTTTCGACCTTCTTCAGCGCCGGGAAAAGCTTCCGAATGCTGACCATGAGTGTGGGCTCATGGTATTTTGCTTGGAGCCTTCTCTTCCTCTGCCTCAACATCTGGAGTATCTGGCCATGATATTGAGTCAACCGCCTTACCACGTTGGAAACCCCGCTTCTCGTCCGTCCAGCGAGGTTAAGCAACGTCGGTACTTGGATGGGTGACCACCTGGGGACGCCAGATTCTGTTACCACATCCTCCGAGCCTTCCTTTCGGTTCACCGTGGCAAGACTGAGGAGAGTCGCAGTACCTGTTCTCAGTCAAGCAGAGTTTTCAGCCCTACCTTGGAACATTTCCTAGTTCTTCTTTCCTCATTGACCCGTTTATAGTCCGAACGGTCGCCTCAGGATAAGTTCCATGTGGGGCGATCCAAGTTCCGGTGGCTTCAGGCAATGTTTAACCGGACTCCCTGGCCCTATGGGACCAGCGGAACTATTAAACCTGCAATGGGTGTTGACCTATGGAGCCTCTTGATGGTAGTGGATATTCTCGTCCTTTCCCCACATTCTTGATGCGGTTCTCGGACTCGTCAAAGGAAAGGGGGGGGGGCATGTTCCGGTCCAGGCCTATGGTCAAGACCTGAAGGATACCTCTCCATCATTCAGGCAGGCTTAAGGGCCTTAGTCGGGCCCCTCTTCAGATCCTACCGCTCCTGCCAAGTCGCCCCGTTGCGTGTCGACTTCATGCTAACCAGCAGGGGACGCATTTTCACACCTTCACATCTTGCAGTAGAGATATCGGGATGATTGAGATTCTCTCAATTCCACCATCGGCTCTCTCATTCCAGGCAGGGGAATGTTTCTCTCAGACTATCCGAGCAGAGCCTCATAGAGAGAGTGTACCTAGGGGTCTTTGACCTTGGGTACCCAGCAAGTGCTGGTCTGGGGGACCTGATCGCGACAGCTTGGAACCTCAAGCTTCCGCTAGTTTTCCCCCCAGTCTCAGACCCCGAGACTCTGGCAAGATGCATTCCGGTGATGGTGGGACAACTTCGACGCCTGCGTCTTCCCTCCTTTTTGTCTGCGGACAATGGGTCTCAACAAAACCAGGTTGTCTGTCAACCTTTCAATGGGAGAGCTCCACTGGGACTATGTGCAGAACGGTTTCTGGACCCTCTGCTTCCCCTGACGGAACTCCCGGGAGAGCTTCTCCCACGGCGCAGACTACTCAAGCAACCACACTGCGACATCTCTCACGAACCGGGGCGTCGCTTCGGCTTCATGCCTGGAGACACTACGCTTCCTCCTCTAGAAGAGACAACCCGCTACAGTCGCGGTACGGAGGTCGCGTCATCTGCGATAGTCATCCACAGGGGTCTCCCAGGCAAAGTGAAGAGTCTAAGGTGGTTGGTGCCGTGGGAGATATACCTCTTCCCGTGAGGCCTCTTCTCCAGCAATAACGGTCTTATTGCCTTTCGGCGGGAGGAAACTCCTTTCCGCTCTTGGCAATGAAGCCTGTCGCTCAGCCTTTCCCTGACCTTCAGGCTTAAAGGAATAACTTTTTCCTGCCCGCTGGATCTATCCTCGCTCATGCGAAGCTACGATCGTCCCTGCCCTAGTCGGAGGAAGACCTCCAACTTGGAGCATGGCTCGGACTTTTAGTCCTTTAAGAGATCTTCTCAAGACCCTTTTACGACAGGCCTCGGATTGTATTCCGCCCTGGGTCTTCTGCTCACTCTGGCCACGGCCAGTGTGTAAGCAATCTTCTTGGTCTCTTACTACTCCCCCCCTTTCTAAGGAAGAGGGGAAGGCAACATTCAGGCTCGCTCCTGAGTTGTTGGCTAGACTCAGAATCTGAGGGTCCCGACCCTTCGGTCCGATTCATTCAAGATTTTGAGTCTCCATTCTGTGTCTGATGTCCCAAGACCTTCTCTTTCTTGCCAGTACAGGAATCGAGAGGTTAGCGCTGGGAACAGCTGCAGTTTGGCCTCAGTTGCAGCCGATTTGGGAACACAAGGAGGACATGGGGGGAGAGTCACCAGTATACCTCTTCAGCCCGGACTCAAGGACATTCATCTCGACCTGTCTTCAGACCCTCCCCCGTCACGTCGCCCTACAGCACGATGTTGGATACATCGCAACGTCCCTCGCCTTCGAGTAATACTACTCTGTGACGCAGGTGCTACAAGCTGGAGTCTGGAAGCGTCTGATGACCTTCGCAGCCCGCTTCCTGCAGGGCGTGACCCACAGGAGTCTCGATACGTTTTCTATCGCTCTGTGGTGGCTACACAACAGCTGGTCTAACCTCAGGCTCCTTTTTGGACAGGTAGCAGAAGGTTGAGGGCATTGTTATCAGGTTTTAGTCTGCATGAACGAAAGAAGTATGTCTGGCCCTTACTTCTTTCTTCATCATCCCCTCTACGGGGAAGCAGCATCCTGGTCTCTGCATAGCTGACCTCGAACCTCTGCAGGTAAACCATGCTTCCTTGTGTTCCGAGTATTGAGTCAATACTGTCGCGTCCCCCATACCCTGACGAGGTGGTATTGGGAACGTCTTAACCCAGAGTTCCTTCTGGAACTCCAGGTCAACTGCCTAAGACGGGTCACACTTCTTCCTTCACACACAAGCTTACGTAGGCCACATGGTTCCTTGCGGTGCAAGGAACTTGTGAGGTGCAGGGACTCCTTTTCTCGAGTGCGACTCACTCGGATTCTGAGTCCCCGGGTAAAGCCAAAGCCAGTATGGCTGGGGACTTTCCACCCTTCCTAAGGGATAAGTCACCCTTTGTAAATAGCGTGGTTTGTATTTCGGTTACGGAACAAATGACAAATTCGAAGATAATTTGTATTTTTCCTAACCATACAAACCTTAGCTATTTACACATATTTGCCCGCCAGCCCTGTCCCCCAAGACAAGTCCTACCTCTAAGTGAAAGTGAGTATTCACCTGTGTGTGAGGGGGAGGAGGGGTAGCTAGCTACCACTCCCCTACCCCCCCGCTAACTAGCGCGGGGGTAATACACCCTCGTTAAATTCTAATGGCTCGCCATTTCAGCTACGCTAAAAGTAATAACCCTTTGTAAATAGCTAAGGTTTGTATGGTTAGGAAAAATACAAATTATCTTCGAATTTGTCATATTCTGATATTGTATTGTAAACTTGAAAATATTTAAGTTGATAAACCATCAGCACTTGTGGTTTTACCATGTTTTTTAAGTGAGGTTAATAAACTGCGTGTGACTAATTTAGGTAAAATACAAAAGATTGCATGCCAAACTTGGTTTGTTTCTGCATGAATACAAACCTTTGTTCTTTAATAGGAGTATGCTTTCATTGAAGTTGGATATGGCTGTTAAAACTTTACGAGTTGGTGGTAGTTAGCTGCAAGGGTGGCGGGTAAGCCTCACCCACATGACCAGTCACTTAGCGCTTGCCTTGCTTTCAGCCACTGGATAGTAGACATTTCTAGCAGTCTCTTCTGGCCCTCTTTTTACAATTGTGTTGGCAAATCTTCATGTACTGGGATATTTAGTAGGAAGGAAAGATTTGCAGTGGTTTCTCAATAACTGTAGCTGTGTAACAATTTTCTATGCAAACCTGCCAATACCCACATTCTTGTTCCTGTTTGACAGCATTCCTATTTGCTGTTTATTCCCTCGATATGAAAGTTGATTTGATAATTGTGATAATTAAACCATTGGCCTACATGTAGGCTTTATTGATCTAAATTCCTTAACCAGGTGCAACCTGTAATAACAAATATAATATACAAATATAATTGTATAATGATAATGACCCATAATCAAATAATGATAGTAATACTTCATTTACAGAAGTTAAGTACATTGGCAACCATAACAATTAGTCATAAGGTTAAGCTTAATTAATAGTTAATATGAAAATATAGTAGTAATACGTATAACAGTATGAGAGTTTAATAGTTTACAATGTAAATGATGATAGTTATTACCTGTTGAATAACAATAATTAGTAGTATCTGATAAATGGAACCACAGTCAAAGGCTTGGGCTATTCACATCTGTTCTGAATCCAAAATGTAAACAAAAGCACTGTTACCAACTGACACTGTAATGGCATGGTTACTTGTATCTAATTTAGTAGCTACTTTTACGATATCCCTCACTTATTATGATAGTAATTATCATTATTATTAGTTCGTTAGTTCAATGTCAAGGAGGTTGGTAATCCTTAGACAACGATGTGTACAATTGGAGGAAGAAGGTTTCGCCGCCCCTGAGGATGAAGGCAAAGGGCACTGCCCTTCATACCATCAGTGTATTACCATTCCTGGAAAGGAGCTAAGGATTTACCACCTGGTTGTGCTGTCACTTCCTAGAGTTCCTGTGTTTTCTTTCCCCCGTGAGAGTGTTGTAGAAGGCAAACTTCCAGTTCCTCCTCCTCTGCTTCATCTTCATCAGGGAGTCATTGAAGAAGCCCATGGAGACCGATCTATAGGAGTTGTGTACGTATGACTCCTACCATTTCTCCCCTTGTGGTAGTGACAGTGCTGTACCAGGAACCTTCCATCTTTATTTAAGTGCCTAGTTGTCTCATAGCGGGAAGAAACCTCGGCACACTCAACTATGGGGAGGTGTCTGAGTACTTGGTAGGGTTATTCACACACCTTTACCTGTACTAGGTCTCGTTCTGGGAGGAGTCAGTGCCAAGACTTGTAGCGGGAAGAAACATTGGCAATCAGAACTCTTGTTCAAGCTGAACGCTCGTAGTGTTGGTCGGAGGCAACCAGAACTCTTGCTCAAGCTGAACGCTCATGTGCTACTATTGCTTGAGTTGGTTTCACACAAGACTAAATACAAGGACTACTGGTCAGAACATTAGCAGCTGGCCTTGTAATTCCTTTGCCAGGACATTCCCGGGAAGCATCTGTGACACAAGCCTCCGATATGTATCGTACAATCCAGGTCTGTTCTCGCTTCATACACTAGGTGAGAGGTTTGTATGGGTAACGCTTCCTTCCCCGCGAATAGGTATTCAAACGTCTTCTACCACCGCTCGGTCTCATACAACTGAACTCTTGCACTGTTCTGCGGGATGATATGTGCTACCGTCATGCCCCTTTCCTCTTTGGAGGGCTCCAGAGACGATAACCCAACAGTAGTATTGTAGTGTGGTGGAGAGTACGTTTGGTAATCAGCACGAGCGTATTGACCTTAGCAGATATTTTCATCGCATCTGACTTATCCCAAGGCACGGGCACAGTCCTTGCACATGTTGTCTCCACGATCCTAGCCTTCTATATCATCACCAATCTCTTTGTGTGAGGTATCACTTCAGCTTTCCTAATGCAAACTGCACGATCAGTGTTTTTAATCGTTCTTCGAGGGATTGTTACTTTCGAGTCACTAGGGAACAAGTACGCCTGATGCCTGTTCTTTCTTTCAAGCGCTTCCAACTAAGAGATATTGTAACTCGAAATCTTTTACTGCTCTAGATGTTATGCTCTGAGACTTTTCCAAGACATCTTCCCATCCTCGGAGACCGGTCCAGGACATGAGTTCTTCCCATGCTCTTGAGATTTTACCACATGCCAAAATATTCCAATCCGTTTTTGTGATAGGGTTTGGAATAGATGTCTTCTTAAGTCCAATCTCGGCATTCGTACAAGCACCGAGAAGCCATATTGTGCTCGCATGATTGTCTCCAAGCTTCCTCTCCAGCCAAAAACAGGTGCTCGTGCAGTGTGGTGCTCTCCTGTTGGCTTTCCAAAGGCTAATGCACTTAGTGCCCCTTAGCCTCGGAGTATGATAGCCAGAAGCAGTTCAATTATTGGTGTTTTTGCCTTAGGGTGCTTCCAAGGCGTGGGGTTGTCCTTGATTTCCTTGGCTACGCTGTGTCTCCCAAGACTGCTGCTGATGATATATGGGGGTCAATATGTGGGTCCTAGCCCTTTGATGGCGAGTTGTAGTGCTTGTGCTTCCTCAGTGGAGGAACGGGCGGTCCTGCAATCAGCGTAGTGTCCCTGTTTTCCATTGGAGTATTGTAATGGTGTCCTTTTGGGATGAGGACAATTCCTTGTGAACTGCTACCCTGCCACATTTATGGCAGGCTCCATTCCTGAATTGCTTTTGCCTAGGCAGTTTCTTATTCGGGCGTCTGCCGTTCACGACCTCCCAACTGGATGTTGACAGGAGGTTGTTTGTGTATCCCACCTAGCGGCTTTCCGTGGATGCTTCTCTGCCCTCCTTCCCTGGAGTAGTCCATATTTGCTGCAGTTCTTGTAAAGAACTTATTGTGGGACTTGTCTTTCCTTCTTTTTGACACTTAATTGCACAAATATTCATGGATGCTTGCCAGAGTTGCTGCTTCAGGGTCTCCCACGAAGGCATATTTATAAACTCTGGATGCTTCCTTACTTTCTGATTGGTGTCTCCTCGAATTCTGTGTTTCGCCAGGTCTATTTTCTTTCTTTTGGTCCAACATCTTTCCAATGTCATTGCCTCTATTGTGATGATAAAGGTTTCCATGAAACAGTATCTTCTCCTCTCCTACTTTTACTTCTTTTTTGTAGGTGCTCTTATCTGATTCTTCAGTGTCAACCATTGGCTGTTCTTTGGGATTCATCTTGTAAAGTTTATATCAATTTTTTTCTAAAACTTCACTTTATCCCACCATGTCTGCCAGCTTTAAGATTGAGATCTGCAATTTCAATGACATAGAAGATGCTCATTTACCTCTTTTTCCCCTACAGGCTTTCATTCCATTCTGTTCACTGTTCAACTAGCTACTCTTTCAAGGGATTCTCCAAAGAATGACAAGAAAACCATTGCTCCTACAACACCTGACTTTAACCCGTTAGCTACTAAGTCAGATATCTTCGGGACTTAATCCACGATTACCAAGGTCTTTGCACTTGTTTATGAGTTAGGTTAGTTCCTCATGTGGAGCTCCCCAGTGATTGCTCCAGTAGTTCCTGAAATATTACTCTTCAGCAACTGAAGTTTTCCTTATCTTCTGGTTTTGTTTTAGCTGGAATACAGGACAATCTACCTTGGTAGTTGCATTATGATTCTCATAGAGGAAACTCTCCTCCGGGGAATCTACAGTATAGAGACATATCTAAAAAGGATGGAATGCCTACTCGAGTATCATGTCCATCTTGGAAATATCCATGGAAGAAATGCACCTGCTTTTCAATCTACTTGGTTTGCAGCATAGTTACTGTGCAAGCTTTCCAAAGGAGTTTGGTGAAGCACTTGATAGTGTTGGTGAATGGTGATAGTTCTGTTCATGAATCATGTCAACAAGGGGCTCAGGAAGTCAATAACATGCTAGAATTGTTTGCAGGGGTCTTCCAGGCAGGGGAATGTTTGAGTAACACGCTCGGTTGACAAGGACTTGATGTAAGTGTCAATTTTGATCCCTACATCATGATGTGGCAGAAAGGCTTCTTGTTTCAGGTTTTCACCATTGCTCGACTGGCGTGCTATTCAGTTGGACAAGGTGCTTCCAGTATTCTGCTCCTCAGTCATATTCCGTCCACAATATTTGAGGATACCTCCCAACATCTGTAGGAATTCTTGACACTTCCTCATTTTCTCCCATTTTCCCATTTTGTGGAATATTCAACAGTTGGTTGATGGCATTGAGACTTTGCATGACCCTGGTAGCTCCCAATCGTCCTCATGCCGTGCGGTATCCGGATCATCTATTTTCTATCTTTCATCAGGGAAGCTCCTGAATCTTCATGGTGAAAGGTACCGCTCAGACCTCGATCCAAGTTTCAACTAGGTCTTATGTCTGGACTTCTTGTGACACTTAACAAGGCTCATGAGGAGCTCTTAGAGAGCTCAAGCTGTTTGGAATGTTTAGTGAGTTTGCAGGTCTCTTAAGCCACCCCACTTGAACTTGTAGGATGGGCGTCAGATGTGTGTTTGACCCTCGGTACTGTCCTATACTAGCTTAGCCCTGATGAAGTAAGCAACAATGGCATATCTTATTGGTGTTAAAAGTCATTCTGAAAGACAGAAGACCTCCCTAACCTTGGTCAGGAGTTCATGGTTGGGATCTAGAATTCAGCCATTCAGGACTTTTAAGTCCTTCATCCCCTCCCTACAAGAAGTGATTAGCGGAGACCAGGATAACTGGCCTTCATGTCCTGAAATGATATTACATCTCTTTCTGCAGCATTAGAAAAAATAAGAGATGAGATCCTAACTAAAATACTTTCTTTCTGGCTTCATGGAACAATCAGACATGCTTTCCTAATAGGAAGGAGATAAAAGGACCATTTTGGATTTGAGCCCACAAAATCAGACAATTAGGATCTACCCTAGCTCTCAGGAATACAGGGGCACAGTTCTTGAAGCTTAGAATCAGAAAACAACCGACAATTTTCTCTGCTTATGACGTACGGGTGTATACCCATAGGTCTGTGAATAACTGGATCCTTGGCCCAATGGTAGTTACTCAGCAGATCATGTAGCATGTGTAGCCCCTTCACAGGGCAAGGGATATCTCGTATAAGATCGTGGTCATGACGTAAGTTTAGTATTAGCTGTAAGATTGACTTGCCCTTTTGCTTCCTCTTTCTGTCCCTTTTTAGGAGTGCAGCAGTCACTATTACTTGCTGTATCACACACTAGATTCAGGTAAACCACATATTCAAGCAATTTTTCTCAACGACCAAGTTATTATTTAGAAGTATCTCCTCCATCCTCTCAAGACGAGAGGGATGATGGCCAAATAACTTCAAACCCCTTTCTCATAGATAACTATACATTCTGACATATTCTCCACACTGATATACGGTAGTAGGTTGGCCAGGGCACCAGCCACCCGTTGATTTACTACCGCTAGAGAATCATGGGGTCCTTTGACTGGCCAGATAGTATTACATTGGATCTTTCTCTCTAGTTACGGTTCACGTTCCCTTTGCCTACACATACACTGAATAGTGTGGTATATTCTTTACAAATTCTCCTCTGTCCTCATACACCTTACAACACTGAGATTATCAAACAATTCTTCTCCACCCAAGGGGTTAACTGCTGTACTGTAATTGGTCAGTAGCTACTTTCCTCTTGGTAAGGGTAGAAGAGACTAGCTATGGTAAGCAGCTCTTCTAGGAGGACACTCCAAAATCAAACCATTGTTCTTTAGTCTTGGGTAGTACCATAGCCTTTGTACCATGGTCTTCCACTGTCTTGGGTTAGAGTTCTCTTGCTTTAGGGTACACTCGGGCACACTATTCTATCTAATTTCTCTTCCTCTTGTTTTGTTAAAGTTTTTATAGTTCATGTAGGAACTATTTAATGTTGTTACTGTTCTTTAAATATTTTATTTTCCCTTGTTTCCTTTAGTCACTGGGGTATTTTCCCTGTTGGAGCCCCTGGGCTTATAGCATCGTACTTTTCCAACTAGGGTTGTAGCTTAGCAAGTAACAAGAAAAATAATAATAGTGACCTAGGCTAATGCCTACCTCATCTTCATGCCCAGGTTAGGAGGTTGACCAGTCATCACTTGTATTCCAATACAGGATTAAGCTGCTTTGACATTTCCCTAAAAAGAAAGTATACCAGCCAGTTGGTTATAGGGAATTACTCTCTGTAAAGGATAAGTCATTTTTATTTTTCGTAACTATACAAGCCTGAGTGTTTTAATTTACACTTCTGATTTCAACCACCCTGCAAGTCCTAGGCTTAAGGTCAAAGTGAGACCTCAGTGGCATGTGGGGTGAGTGGCAGTTACCCACCACCTCGTTAAATTTTAACGACTGTATTCAGGTTCGCCGAAAGCATACGTCTGTCAGAGGACTCAGATTTGTAATATTGAATATTATTTTACGTTGTGTAAAGTAATTAAATATTTCAAGACAACTTAACTTTAAATTATCTTTAGGTTGGGGAAGAACTGATAATGGATTCTCCTCGTTGTGAAGCAGGAGATCGACTGACATACTATTGTGTACCAGTTCCAGGAGAAAGCCAGTGGGTTAAGGATGTGAGTATTGTTTGGTATATCCTACAGTAGTTTTAATGGTTGTACCCTTTGTATTGTTATGGTAATCTTAAGAATTTTTGTGCCCATTGTTTCTGAGTAAGGAATATATTCCAAAGAGTTGTGTTGCATAGAAGTATGTCTTTCTAAGCAGAAATATATCAAATTTGATAAAGTTTACCCCCTCATATTTTATAGCACTTATCGAGACATGCGAATGAATGCAGGGATGGGAAAGATTAAGAGTGATTGTTTTGAGGGGGTTGTTATTGTTTTCCGTCTTATTTTGTATATATTCACTTTGTTTTCTTCCATGTAGTACTACATTGTATTCTCTAAAATACTAAAAGATGATGTTAGAAGAAATTCTTTGAACTAGCTTGGTGAGTCTAGAGCTATAAATGTGATCTTGTTATACATTTGGTAGTGAAAGATTTGAGTTATGGAAGTCAATCTTACAATTAGGGTTTTTTGCTTTATTATTACATTTTTCTGTATACCCTGTGAATAACCTAAGAATACCCTTTCACATGTTATAGGAAACATAAATAAACAAGACAAAAAATATAAGAAATGAAATGGAAATTTTTCAATATTAAACTTAGCCGGTGATTATATAAGCTGCAACTCTGTTGCTCGACAGAAAACTTTACGTAAAAAATCCGCCAGCGATCGCTATGCAGGTAGGGGGTGTACTTCAACAGCGCCATCTGTCGTGCAGGTACTCAGTACTCAATGTAAACACAGAACTCAATTTTCTCTCTGTCGGGCTACCGGCAAGACCTACTAATTCGCTGTTACTAACTGGATTTGTTTTCACAACTATTTGGTGAAGTACACTATTCTAGTTTTGAGCTTTCGCTATGCAGGTGTTTTATCTTCATCTCAAAACTTGAACTCGTTTTGGATAGATTTAATTATGGTGACAAAGAGAGTATGGACTCTCTTTCACTTTTAAATGGCCGACCCTTCCCTTAGACGGAAGTGTGTTTAGGTTTTTAGTAATTTTTCTTATCACGTTATAGATCTATATATTTTATATCTCTCCGCCTTTATTAGGCCTCTTCGATTAACTTTCCATTTATTATAAACATATAAAATAAATTTTAATGTTTTGTTTATATGCGACCTTTCCTGATAGTAGGCGGTCCTAACTTGGAACCGAAGTTAATCAATGTTGAGCCCGTTACTGTATATCGTATTTAGCCTTTAAAGAATTTAAAACTTTTTAAATGTAATGTTTTATGAAAGAATTTCTTTGATAGTCTTCGTACTGTTTTCAAAGATGAACTAACGTTTAGTTTTTTAGGCTACGCAGTTGTTGACGTTCAGGACGTTCAACATGCGCTCTATCGTTACGATAGAGAGAGAGTGTATCACGGTTTCACTTTGCAGTAAGAGTAAATCGATTCTGACGTTTTGTTCATTCTTTCTTAGCTTAAATGTTTTAAATTCTAATTTAAAGGAACTTTTTATTTGGAAAACCTTTCAGTTTTTTCCTTTAGTCAAATAACATGTTTTTTTGACGATATATAATTGGGCTCTTCTCTTAGGTGCGAAATCAAGAGAGTAAGAGAGAGAGAGATAGAGACGGAGGGAGAGAGAGGAGAGAAAACGTTCCGTTCAAGCGGGTAACGTTGTTCTCGTGTTACTCTCGTCCCTAGTCTCTGTACGGGGAGGAAGGTAAAACGTTTTTAGGTTTTTATTCTCGTCCCCAGGCTATGTGCGGTGAGAGATTGAAAACGTAGTTTATATGAACTAGTGTTTAGTCTCTTTCCCAGCCACTGAATTTTTTATCTTAATATATGTTTTCTGTTTTTTGCTGGTATTAATGAGCTGCATTATACGACTGATTTCGCAATTACTACCTTTTAATGAAGGGTAGAATTGCGTGTTTCAGGTAGAAATCAGTAAAAGTTTCGATTTCAGTGAAATAAGTGCAAAACAGAAAATCGATAAAGTGATATGCGCAAAGTGTTACAGTGTTGCGTCCGAGGGTTCGTCTGTTCGTGCCTGTCGTTCACCTAGTCCGGGACCTCTTGCAAGCTCCCAAGCCCAGGGGAGAAGTAATGTCGAACGACTTATGAGTTCGAGAGGCCTTGATCAACGAACAGACGTTTCCCTCCGTGGTTTCGGGCGTATCTACCCAAGATCGCCCCACCCACACAAAGACGAGAGAGCCCATTTATTCCTCGTCTGCGGAAGAGGTTTCTCGTAAGAAACCATGGACCAAGGTCTCGCGGCTTATTAAGCGCAAGTCCAACGGCCCAGTTGTAGCCACTGGGTCAGTTCGGACTCGCTGCAGTCTTCCGACGACTGCTCACCTCCTAAGAGAGGCAAAGCGGTACCGCATCAGGCAGTCACACCGTCTGTTGCCGCACCTGCTCCTGTAGACCCTAAGTGGTCTTTGCTGCAGACCATGCAGTCTCAGTTAACGTCATTGATGCAGGACTTTCGTGCGGAGAAGGTTGACACTGCACCAACCTCTAGCCTACAACCAACCACGGTTGTGCGTCCTGTGGACGCTGAGGCGACCTTCTGCCGCACTCCAGCTGAGAGAGTCCCGCCACCCATGCGTTCCAGTGTACCCTGCCAGCCGCATGTTGACGTTCAGCGACGCACGGAACCTTCCGTTGACGTTCGCGAGGTACAACAACAGTCTAAGTTGTTTTGTTTTGACGTGGTGCGTCAACCTCCGCATTCTAGAGTTGTTTTGACTGCTCAGTCTAGACAGTCAAAGCAGTCTCGAGTGGACGCTGTACGTCCTCACGCACCTGTTGTGGTTGACAGTTCAGTTGTTGACAGTTCACAGACTGTCAAGCAGTTACATGACGTTGCGTTCTGGTCCGCTACTAATGCACCAGTGAGGGACTCAGCTTTTATCGGACAAGGTTCCTGTAGATGAGGAAGTTGCTGTTCTCCCTCCTACTGATATTCCCTTGAGGACTCTGTCAGATGGAGAGGAGCCATAAGCTGCTTAGCCTCCTATGGACTTTAATTAAATCATGATGATTTTTTTTAAGGATCTTCGTCCGGATCTTGTAACTGCTGCTCCTCGTTCGCCTAAACGTCAGAACTTACACTAGGCCTAGCTACTTCGAAGCCGTTGTTTTTAAGCTAGTGCTCTCTCGCTCTCCTAGAGAGCGTTACGTTGGCTAGGCGACTGGTTTTTTCACCAGGAGGAGTTTGGGGGATACAGCCTTTGATTTCCCTTATTTTAAACTGGCTTATAGAGCGAGAGTCTGATATGACACGAGAGAAGTTCTCGGCTTGAGAGTTCATGCCTCTGCCCAGATAGACTTCTCAATTCTGGTAGACTCTCCCTGGCGCCTAGCCAGGAGACGCTCCAAGTTGTTTACAGGTCAACTTCTCAGCTTTTGTCGAGCCTTTGAAGTTTTGCTATACTATTATGTCACACATAACAAGGCTTTCAGGGATGGTAAACGGTTCCGCCTCAGTCGCTAACCCCGTCTGTTGCCACACCTGCTCCCGTAGACCCTAAATGGGCTTTGCTGCAAGACATGCAGTCCAAGCTTGCGTCCTTGATAGAGGACTTAAATGCGGAGAAGAACCTTCTGGCCAACAACCTTCCAACCGGTCGGTTGTGCGCCCTGTTGACGCTGAGGTAACCTACTCGCGTCTGCCAGTTGAGGTGGTTCCTCCTTCTGGCCAACAACCTTCCAACCGGTCGGTTGTGCGCCCTGTTGACGCTGAGGTAACCTACTCGCGTCTGCCAGTTGAGGTGGTTCCTCCACCGATGCGACCCAGTGTGGGTTGCCAGCCGCACGTTGACGTTAAGCGACGCTCGGAGGTGGTTGTTGACGTTCAGGACGTTCAACAACCAGCAGAGGTGACTTGTTGTGACGCAGTGCGTCAACCTCAGCAACCCGGTAGGGTGTTGACTGCACAACCCAGACGGTCTAGACAGTTTCGGGTTGACACTGTACTTCCTCGCGCACCCATGGTTGTTGACAGTTCACAGACTGTGCAGCAGTTCCATGATATTGCGTCCGGCTCCGTCACGCATCCACCAGTGCGACGGGATTCAGCGAGTCAGACGTTGCCCACTCCGTTGCCGTTTCCTCATCAGTTTCGGATGAGGAACCCTCTGATGAGGACGTTGCTGAACAAGACGATCAGCCCTCAGCCCTGCTATCCATCCAGAAGATGCTGAAGAAGGAACGCTGCTCAGTCAGGCTGTGGATGAGTCTGGTAGGGACGCTGTCATCCGTGGATCAATTTGTGTCACTAGGAAGACTACACCTCCGTCCTCTTCTATACCATCTAGCTTTTCACTGGAAAAGGACAAGACGCTACAAGCGGTCTCGATCCCGGTTTCCGAAAAGATAAAGTCTTGTCTGACTTGGTGAAAGGACTATATCAACCTAAGAGAGGGTCTTCCCCTGACTGTTCAGACTCCCAACCACGTTCTCTTCTCGGACGCATCGGACGTAGGCTGGGGTACGATATTAGACGGTCGGGAATGCTCGGGATTATGGAACTCGAGTCAAAGGACAATGCATTTCAACTGCAAGGAGCTACTGGCAGTACGTCTGGCCTGGAAAAGCTTCAGGTCTCTCCTTCAAGGCAAAGTGGTGGAGGTGAACTCGGACAACACCACGGCTTTGGCGTACATCTCCAAGCAAGGAGGGACCTACTCTCTGACGTTGTACGAGATCGCAAGGGACCTCCTCACCTGGTCAAAAGGTCTAGACATATCACTAGTAACGAGGTTCATCCAAGGCAACTTGAATGTCATGGCAGATTGTCTCAGTCGGAAGGGACAAATAATTCTAACAGAATGGACCCTCCACAAGGATGTATGCAAGAGACTTTGGGCCACCTGAGGCCAGCCAACCATAGATCTCTTCGCAACCTCGATGACCAAGAGGCTCCCAATATTTTGCTCACCAATCCCGGACCCAGTAGCAGTTCATATAGATGCCTTTCTCCTAGATTGGTCACATCTAGATCTATATGCATTCCCTCCGTTCAAGATTGTCAACAAGGTACTGCAGAAGTTCGCCTCTCACGAAGGGACAAGGTTGACGCTAGTTGCTTCCCTCTGGCCCGTGAGAGAATGGTTCACCGAGGTACTTCGATGGCTAGTAGACGTTCCCAGAACACTTCCCCTAAGGGTGGACCTTCTACGTCAGCCACACGTAAAGAAGGTACACCAAGGCCTCCACGCTCTTCGTCTGACTGCCTTCAGACTATCGAAAGACTCTCGAGAGCTAGAGGCTTTTCGAAGTAGGCAGCCAGAGCGATTGCTAGAGCAAGGAGAACATCCACCCTTAGAGTCTACCAATCGAAGTGGGAAATCTTCCGAAACGGGTGCAAGTCAGTATCCGTTTCCTCGACCAATACCTCTGTAACTCAAATAGCTGACTTCCTCTTATATCTGAGGAAAGAACGATCTCTTTCAGCTCCCACTATCAAGGGTTACAGAAGCATGTTGGCATCAGTCTTCCGTCACAGAGGCTTAGATCTTTCCAACAATAAAGATCTACAGGACCTCCTTAAGTCTTTTGAGACCACGAAGGAGCGTCGTTTGGTTACACCTGGTTGGAATTTAGAAGTGGTACTAAGATTCCTTATGTCAGACAGGTTCGAACCGCTACAATCAGCCTCCCTGAAAGATCTCACCTTAAAGACTCTTTTCCTGGTATGCTTAGCCACAGCTAAAAGAGTCAGTGAGATTCATGCCTTCAGCAAGAACATCGGATTCTCATCCGAAACGGCTACATGTTCTACAACTTGGTTTTCTAGCCAAAAACGAGCTGCCTTCTCGGCCTTGGCCAATATCGTTCGATATTCCAAACTTATCGTATGGTTGGAAATGAACTAGAAAGAGTCTTATGTCCTGTAAGAGCTCTTAAGTTCTATTTAAAACGAACTAAACCTTTACGAGGCCCGTCTGAAGCTTTAATGGTGTTCAGTTAAGAAACCATCTTTGCCTATGTCAAAGAATGCTTTATCCTATTTTATCAGACTGTTAATACGAGAAGCTCATTCCCATCTGAATGAGGAAGACCAAGCTTTGCTGAAGGTAAGGACACACGAAGTTAGAGCTGTCGCAACTTCCGTGGCCTTTAAACAAAATAGATCTCTGCAAAGTATAATCGACGCAACCTATTGGAAAAGCAAGTCAGTGTTCGCGTCTTTTTTATCTTAAGAATGTCCAGTCTCTTTACGAGAACTGCTACACTCTGGGACCATTCGTAGCAACGAGTGCAGTAGTGGGTGAGGGCTCAACCACTACAATTCCCTAATTCCATAACCTTTTTAATCTTTCTCTTGAAATGTTTTATTATTGTTTTTGGGTTGTCCGGAAGGCTAAGAAGCCTTTCGCATCCTACTTGATTTGGCGGGTGGTCAAAGTCATTTCTTGAGAAGCGCCTAGATTAGAGGTTTTGATGAGGTCCTGTTGTATGGGTTGCAACCCTTGATACTTCAGCTCCTAGGGGTCGCTCAGCATCCTAAGAGGATCGCGAGGCTCCGTAAGGAAGACGTACTTAAAAAGGCAGAGTAATTGTTTAAGTCGACTTCCTTACCAGGTACTTATTTATTTTATGTTTGTTATTTTGAATAACTGCTAAAATGAAATAAAAAATCATTAGCTCATAATAATGTAAACAATTATTGCTGGTCTCTACCCACCCCCCTGGGTGTGATTCAGCTTATATAATCACCGGCTAAGTTTAATATTGAAAAATGTTATTTTTATAATAAAATAAATTTTTGAATATACTTACCCGGTGATTATATATTAAAGGACCCTCCCTTCCTCCCCAATAGAGACCCAGTGGACCGAGGAGAAAATTGAGTTCTGTGTTTACATTGAGCACTGAGTACCTGCACGACAGATGGCGCTGTTGAAGTACACCCCCTACCTGCATAGCGATCGCTGGCGGATTTTTTACGTAGAGTTTTCTGTCGAGCAACAGAGTTGCAGCTTATATAATCACCGGGTAAGTATATTCAAAAATTTATTTTATTATAAAAATAACATTTTCATATTTCACTATTATATGAACAGAATATATAAGAAAGACAAGAACACATACCATCAATAAAAATGATTAAAAAAATTATGAGAGTAAAATGAGGACCTCAAATACACATGCACAACCTTTCCTCCCAGAATTTTTAGGCGGTTACTTACTCTTTATCATATTTATGAGAGATTATTACTGAAAGCAAGATGTCATGTTTTATGAACATCGTATCCACACACCCCTATGCCAAGGCGATTTCCTATTTGTTTGCTCTCTTGTAATGGGGGTAGGAATAACATTGGAGGCCTCGCCATGGGAATTTGGAATTTTATGGCCAGAGGGGAGGTTGCTTCATGTATATAACAGAGCCAATGAAGACTCCTGGAAATCCACTCAAAGCCTTTGCTTTTCTTTATTGAGACATATTTTTAATTTGTCATTATACAATAACTTTTTGATTTGGGGCAAAATTTATACACTGACAGAGGAACTTTTTTTATGCACCCCGGAATGGTCAAACTATAACATATGAACAGGTTTATTGCATTATGTTGAGGAATGTTAGGATTTTTCCATGATGTAAGCAGAATATCTTTGCAATGAAGCATGACAAACTTAAGATAATTTTAAAAGATATTTATAAACAATATTCTGTAGTATTTATGTTAGAGGGCGTTATTTTACGTACTGTATATGGAAATTGTGTTAAAATCTTCTTTTATGAACAAAAATGAAAGAGGACATTCTGATCACCTTCAGTATGCCGTAAGAAAAAAGGGTACTAATGTAGCTATGTCCTACCAGGATATTCGGAATAAACCTTGTATCCTACCAAGGAGTTAGGTGGGAAAAGATGACTAATATAGTGCATAAATTTTTTTTATATAAAGAGTACTTCTTTGGATTGGAAAAGGTGAAAAACATATTATTGTGTTATATAAATTTTGGCATACATTCAAAAGGGCACAAAACCTAACACACCCACCTAACCTAACCTAACTATTAGTTCCCAAGTCAGAGACCTAACTGGGGCCAAGCCCCCGGACCCCCTTTCCCAGGTCAAAGACGAACAGGATTGAATACGTGCAAGTCGTAGAATGTTGACAAACAAATGAAAAATATCTCAGGAGCATAGGATACCAATATATTGTATAATTTTCCATGGATATATTAATCATCCCAGAGAATAATGTATAGAGAAGAAAAGGTTAGTTTTACCATTACAGTATTTATCGATTCCCCCGTAAATTTTCTCCCAGCCAAAACTTGGGTAGAATATAAGCTACACTTGGTAGGAACAAGTATGTGTAGGATACAAGCTACACTAGCACCAAAAAAAGTTAATGTGGACAGCTCCTGACACTTTTATAAACACGGTGAATGATCTCTAGGTACTGAACATTGGCTTGCGAGTCCTATGTATGTGTGGTTTCTATCTGTTTTCTGTACACATTTTTAACTAGGCCCAGCACCTGTCCTCACTTGATGCAAATCTTATTTTCCTTGGCCTACATAGGGATATTTAGAGAATATTTCAGCGAAATAGGTATTCTATGATACTGTGCACCAAATGTATCATGAGCACTTATGGCAAAACTTTTATTGGTTCAGAAATGCATCATTAGGTCATCAAAGGGTCAATTTGATTTATTTGGTAATTCATTAATTTAACGATCTGTTTATGGGAGTAACTTGCATTTTTTAATCATAAATTATGAAGAAGTTTAGTTAGATTTTTGCTTCATTGCTGAAATTGAATTGAAATGTATGCTTTATTTTTAAACCTGTTGAGAATTTCTTTTATTGAATTTATCTGCTCCCATTAGATTTTAAATTGTCTTTGTACTAAATATTCATTTTATATATTCATAATTCCATTTATAAAATATTGGATCCTGTTTATCTGAAACCTGCCTACAGGTAGATGGTGCAGCCACATACAAAATTATCATTTGAAGGTGACAAGAAGCGAAAAATGTTCAGTTCCTTCTACATAATGTAGATTTTTCAATATCAAACTTACCCGATGATCATATAGCTGCATCCCTGCTGCCCGACAGAAAAAACCTACGGGCGGAATACGCCAGCGATCGCTATACAGGTGGGGGTGTACATCAACAGCGCCATCTGTCAAGTAGGTACTCAAGTACTCGATGTCAACAAAGAACCAATTTTCCCTCTGTCGTGCCACTGGCAAGACCTACTAAATACGCCGTCCCTAACTGGATTTGTTTTCACAACGATTTGGTGAAGTACACTATTCCAGTTTTGAGCTTTCGCTATGCAGGGGTTTTATCTTCATTTCAAAACTTGAACTCGTTTTGGATAGATTTAATTATGGTGACGAAGAGAATATGAACTCTCTTTCACTTTTAAATGGCCGACCCTTCCCTTAGACGGAAGTGTTGGTGACGAAGAGAGTATGGACTCTCTTTCACTTTTAAATGGCCGACCCTTCCCTTAGACGGAAGTGTGTTTAGGTTTTTGGTAATTTTGCTTAACAAGTTATTTTATATCTCTCCGCCTTTATAGGCCTCTTCGATTAACTTTCCATTTATTATAAACTTATAAAAATTAATTTTTATGTTTGTTTATATGCGACCTTTCCTAATAGTAGGCGGTCCTTACTTGGAACCGAAGTTAATTAACATTGAGCCCGTCATATCGTATTTACCTTTTAAGAATTTAATACTTTTTTAATTTTAATGTTTTATGAAAGAATTTCTTTGATAGTCTCGTACTGTTTTCAAAGATGAACTAACGTTTTGTTTAGTCTCCGCAGTTGTTGACGTTCAGAACGTTCAACATGCGCTCTATCGTTACGATAGAGAGAGAGTATTTCACGGTTTCACGTTGCAGTAAGAGTAAACCGATTCTAGCGTTTCGTTCATTCTTTCTTAGCTTAAATGGTTTGAATTCTAAATAAAGGAACTTTTTATTTGGGAAACCTTTCAGTTTTTTCCTTTAGCAAATAATATGTTTTAACGATATATAATTGGGCTCTTCTCTCAGGTTCTAAGTCAAGAGAGAAGAGAGAGAGAGATAGAGACGGAGGGAGAGAGAGGAGAATAAACGTTTCGTTCAAGCGGGTAACGTTGTTCTCGTTTTTTACTCTTCTCCCTAGTCGCTGTAGGGGAAGAAGGTAAAACGTTTCTAGAGTTTTATTCTTGTTCCCAGGCTTTATGCGGTGAGAGATTTTAAACGTAGTTTATTTGATCTAGTGTTTAGTCTCTTTTCCAGCCACTGAATTCTTTATCTTTAATTATGTTTTTCTGTTGCATTGTAATACTGTTTTCGCAATTACAACCTTTTAATGAAGGATAGGATTGCGTGTTTCAGGTAGAAATCAGTTAAAGTTTCGATTTCAGTGAAATAAGTGCAAACAGAAAATCAAAAGTGATAAAGTGATATGCGCAAAGTGTTACAGTGTTGCGTTCGAGGGTTCGTCTGTTCGTGCCAGTTGTTCACCTAGTCCGGGACCTCTTACAAGCTCCCAAGCCCAGGGGAGAAGTAATGTCGAACGACTTATGGGTTCCACAGGCCTTGATCGACGAACAGACGTTTCCCTCCGTGGTTTCGGGTGTATCTACACACGTTGCCGACGTGATCGCCCCACCCACACAAAGACGAGAGAGCCCATTTATTCCTCGTCTGCGGAAGAGGTTTCTCGTAGAAACCGTGGACCAAATCTTGCAGCTTTTTAAGTGCAAGTCGGTCCCTTCCGCGCAAGTCCAACGGCCTAGGTGTAGCCACTGGGTCAGTTCGGACTCGCTGCAGTCATCCGACGACTGCACACCTCCCAAGAGAGGCAAGGTGGTACCGCAACAGGCAGTAACTCCGTCTGTTGCCGCACCAGCTGTTTTAGACCCTCAGTCACAACGGACAGTAGCTCCGTTTGTTGCCGTTTTTTGTAGACCCTAGTGGTCTTTACTGCAGTCTATGCAGACTCAGTTAGCTGCGGTTATGCTGGAGTTTCGTGCGGAGAAGGTTTACACTGCTCTCGTTAGCCTACAACCTGCCACGGTTGTGCGCCTAGCTCACGCTGAGGCTGCCTGCTCCCACACTCCAGCTGCGGAGAGCTCCACCTCCGATGCGCGATCGACCCTGCCAGACGCATGTTAACGTTAGCCGACGTGCGGCTCCCTCCGTTAACATGCGTGAGCTACCGCATCAGCAGTGGGAAGGTGGAGTCAAGCTGCCGTGTTTTGACGCGATGCGTTAGTTTCCGCAACCCACGGCAGTCCCCACCACGCACCACCACTCCGCTTTGGTTGTTGCCTGCTCCCACACTCCGACTGCGGAGAAGGTTGATGATGCACCCGTTGGCCTACAGCCTGCCACGGTTGTGCGCCCAGCATGGCTGCCTGCTCCCACACTCTTGTTGTGAGAGCTCCTCCACCCATGCGCAGTCGACCCTGCCAGACGCATGCTGACTCCCACAGACACACGGAGCACTCCGTTGCCGTGCGTGAGCTACCACAAGCTGCCGTGTTTTGACACGGTGTGTCAGCCTCCGCAACCCACTGTGGTTACCGCCTCTCGCCCGCAGCAGACTAGTCAGTCAGGAGTTGAGGCTTCCCCACACAGCTTTGGTTGTTGCCAGCTCACAGACTGTCAAGCAGTTACATGAATTACCTCACGCACCTGTTGTGGTTGACAGTTCAGTTTTTTGACAGTTCACAGACTGTCAGGCAGTTACATAACGTTGCCTTCTGGTCTGCTGCTAATGCACCAGTGCTGTATGTCCTCACGCACCTGTTGTGGTTGACAGTTCACAGACTGTCAAGCAGTTACATAACGTTGCCTTCTGGTCTGCTGCTTATGCACCAGTGAAACCCTCACTGAGATAACCTAGCTTTTCTCGGACATGGTTCCTGTAGATGAGAAAGTGCTGTTCTCCCTCCTTCTGATATTCCCTTGAGGACTCTGTCATTTGGAGAGGAGCCTTAAGCTGCTTAGCCTCCTATGGACTTTTCTTAAAGCATAACATGCTTCCAGGGATGGTAAATGGTTCCGCTTCAGTCGCTAACCCCGTCTGTTGCCACACCTGCTCCCATAGACCCTAATGGGCTTTGTTGCAAGACATGCAGTCCAAGCTTAGTCCTTGATAGAGGATTTTTTACGGAGAAGAACCTTCTAGCCAACAACCTTCCTACCGGTTGGTTGTACGCCCTGTTGACGCTGAGGTATCCTACTCACGTCCGCCAGTTGAGATGGTTCCTCCACCGGTGCGACCCAGTGTGGGTTGCCAGTCGCACGTTGACGTTAAGCGACTCTCGGAGGTGGTTGTGGACGTTCAGTGTGTCACTAGGAAGACGTTCAACAACCAGCAGAGGTGACTTGTTGTGACGCAGTGCGGCAACCTCAGCAACCCGGTAGGGGGTTGTCTGCACAACCCAGACAGTCTAGACAGTTTCGGGTTGTCGCTGTACTTCCTCGCGTCCCCATGGTTGACAGTTCACAGACTGTGCAGCAGTACCATGATCTTGTGTCCGGCTCCGTCACGCATCCACCAGTGCGACCGGATTCAGCGAGTCAGACGTTGCCCACTCCGTTGCCGTTTCCTCATCAGTTTCGGATGAGGAACCCTCTGATGAGGACATGGCTGAACAAGACGATCAACCCCCAGCCCTGCTATCCATTCAGAAGATGCTGAAGAAGGAACACGGCCCTGTCAGGCTGTGGATGAGTCTGGTTAGGACACTGTCATCCGTGGTTCAATTGGTGTCACTTGGAAGACTACACCTCCGTCCTCTTCGGTATCATCTAGCTCTTCACTGGAAAGGACAAGACGCTAGAAGCGGGCGGTCTCGATCCCGGTTTCCGGAAAGATAAGTCTGGTCTGACTTGATGAAAGGACTTTATCAACCTTTGAAAGGGTCTTTATCAACCTTTGAAAGGGTCTTTCCCTGACTGTTCAGACTCCCAACCACGTTCTCTTCTCAGACGCATCGGACGTAGGCTGGGGTGCGACCTTAGGCGGTAGGGAATGCTCGGGATTATGGAACTCGAGTCAAAGAACAATGCATTTCAACTGCAAGAAGCTTCTGGCAGTACGTCTGACCTGGAAAAGCTTCAGGTCTCTCCTTCAAGGCAAAGTGGTGGAGGTGAACACAGTCAACTCCCTGCTTTGATGTACATCTCCTAGCAAGGAGGGACCTACTCTCTGACATGGTACGAGTTCGCAAGTGACCTCCTCTCCTGTTCAACAGGTCTAGACTTTTCACTAGTAACGAGTTTCATCCAAGGCAACTTGAATGTCATAGCAGATTGTCTCAGTAGGAAGGGACAATAATTCCAACATATTGGACCCTCCTCAAGGATGTATGCAAGACACTTTGGGTCACCTGGGGCCAGCCAACCATAGATCTCTTCGCAACCTCGATGTCCAAGAGGCTCCCAATACTTTGCTCACCTATCCCGGACCCAGCAGTAGTTCTTATAGATGCCTTTCTACTAGATTGGTCTCATCTAGATCTATATGCATTCCCTCCGTTCTAGATTGTCAACAAGGTACTGCAGAAGTTCGCCTCTCACGAAGGGACAAAGTTGACGCTAGTTGCTTCCCTCTGGCCCGCGAGAGAATAACTTACCGAGGTACTTCGATGGCTAGTAGACGTTCCCAGAACACTTCCCCTAAGGGTGGACCTGCTACGTCTGTCACGCGTAAAGAAGGTACTCCAAGGCCTCCACGCTCTTCGTCTGACTGCCTTCAGAATATCGAAAGACTCTCGAGAACTAGAGGTTTTTCGAAGGAGGCAACCAGGGCGATTGCTAGAGCAAGGAGAACATCCACCCTTAGAGTCTACCAATCGAAGTGGGAAATCTTCCGAAACTGGTGCAAGTCAGTATCCGTATCCTCGACCAGTACCTCTGTAACTCAAATAGCTGACTTCCTCTTATATCTGAGGAAAGAGCGATCTCTTTCAGCTCCCACTATCAAGGGTTACAGAAGCATGTTGGCATCAGTCTTCCGTCACAGAGGCTTAGATCTTTTGGCATCAGTCTTCCGTCACAGAGGCTTAGATCTTTCCAACAATAAAGATCTACAGGACCTCCTTAAGTCTTTTGAGACCACGAAGGAGCGTCGTTTGGTTACACCTGGTTGGAATTTAGACGTGGTTCTAAGATTCCTTATGTCAGACAGGTTCGAACCACTTCAATCAGCCTCCCTGAAAGATCTCACCTTTAAGACTCTTTTCCTGATATGCTTAACCACAGCTAAAAGAGTCAGTGAGATTCATGCCTTCAGCAAGAACATCGGATTCTCATCCGAAACGGCTACATGTTCTACATCTTGGTTTTCTAGCCAAACACGAGCTGCCTTCTCGGCCTTGACCAATATCGTTCGATATTCCAAACTTATCGTATGGTTGGAAATGAACTAGAAAGAGTCTTATGTCCTGTAAGAGCTCTTAAGTTCTATTTTAAAACCTTTACGAGGCCCGTCTGAAGCTTTATGGTGTTCAGTTAAGAATCCATCTTTGCCTATGTCAGAGAATTCTTTATCCTATTTTATCAGACTGTTAATACGAGAAGCTCATTCCCTTCTGAATGAGGAAGACCAAGCTTGGCTGAAGGTAAGGACACACGAAGTTAGATCTGTCACAACTTCCGTGGCCTTTAAACAAAATAGATCTCTGCAAAATATATTCGACGCAACCTATTGGAAAAGCAAGTCAGTGTTCGCGTCTTTTATCTTAAGAATGTCCATTCTCTTTACGAGAACTGCTACACTCTGGGACCATTCGTAGCAACGAGTGCAGTAGTGGTGGGGGCTCCACCACTACAATTCCCTAATTCCAGAACCTTTTTAATCTTTCTCTTGAAATATTTTTGGGTTGTCCGGAAGGCTAAGAAGCCTTTCGCATCCTACTTGATTTGGCGGGTGGTCAAAATCATTTCTTGAGAAGCGCCTAGATTAGAGGTTTTGATGAGGACCTTTAGTATGGGTTGCAACCCTTCATACTTCAGCTCCTAGGAGTCGCTCAGCATCCTATGAGGATCGCGAGGCTCAGTAAGGAAGACGTACTTAAAAAGGCAGAGTAATTGTTCAAGTCGTCTTCCTTACCAGGTACTTATTTATTTTATGCTTGTTATTTTGAATAACTGCTAAAATGAAATACGGAATACTTAGCTCATAATGTCAACTTGTATTGCTGGTCTCTACCCACCCCCCTGGGTGTGAATCAGCTTTATGATCATCGGGTAAGTTTGATATTGAAAAATGTTATTTTCCTTAGTAAAATAAATTTTTGAATATACTTACCCGATGATCATAAATTAAAGGACCCACCCTTCCTCCCCAATAGAGAACCAGTGGGACAGAGGAGAAAATTGGTTCTTTGTTGACATCGAGTACTTGAGTACCTACTTGACAGATGGCGCTGTTGATGTACACCCCCACCTGTATAGCGATCGCTGGCGTATTCCGCCCGTAGGTTTTTTCTGTCGGGCAGCAGGGATGCAGCTATATGATCATCGGGTAAGTATATTCAAAAATTTATTTTACTAAGGAAAATAACATTTTTTAAAAAATTTGTCTAACACAAATTATTTTTGAAGATATATTGACTTTTTTTTCTGCAGATTTACAAAGAAAGAAATCCTTGTCTTGATGAGGGAAGCACATCTGCAGGCAGCTCAAGATTAAAACGCTACATGGGTAATGAAGAAGAAAATGCAGAAAACTGTCAGGGGGCCTCTGGTACTGGACAGACGGCTGAGGACCAGGCTGAAAGGTATTACATTATTTTCAACTCTTATTCTTTCAAGTTACAGCACTGAGTGTAGCTTTTAATACTGTATGGCATATGATTGTCTTTACAAATTGTTTGATAATTTTAGCTGATCCCTTGTATAGCAGATTCAATGAAAATATTTCCATTTTCTTAGTTTATCTGATTTTTTAACCCTTTTATGCAATCCCTTTTTATGTCTAGTTTTAATTTTGATTTCTTAAATATTTAACTTAGCCGGTGAATATATAGCTGCAACTCTGTTGCTCGACAGACAACTCTACGGAAAAACTCGCCAGCGATCGCTACACAGGTTGCGGGTGTGCCCAACAGCGCCATCTGTCGACCAGATACCCAGCTCTCATGTAAACAAAGACTCAATTTTCTCTCTGTCAACGTGTCGACAAGACGTACTTTACTCGCTGTTGCTAAACTGGAGTTTTTCACATCTAATTGGTGAAGTACTATATTCTAGTTTTGAGCTTTTGCTGTGCAGGGTTTTTCTTCACACAAATCCTTGAACTCTTTTTTTTATATCGGATTCTTTGTTGATGACTTATTGATCGTTTTTTGGAATTTCCCTTGACCAATTCAAAATGGCTGACCCTTCACAAGTTCCCAAATTTAGGAAATGCAATGCTAGGGACTGTTCTAGGCGTCTTCCGAAGGCTTCTATCGACCCTCACACTGTTTGTTCCAATTGTCGGGATAAAACCTGTCAATTGGAAGATCGGTGTGAGGAGTGCGTTGGCCTTTCGGAATTCGATTTTATCGAATTTCAAAAGTACACACGTAGGCTAGAGAGAGATAGAGTTAGGAGAAGTTCTTCTCGTTCTATTGATGTATCCTCTCCTCATGCCCCACAACCTATTCCTTCCCCTGTAGTGGTTGCTCCTAACCCCCCTCCTGGCACTCAGGAACCATCGATGGCTGACATGATGCGTGCCATCCAGGCTCTGGGTGAGAGAGTTGAGTCCCTTGCTAGTGACCGTAATCAGCTCATGGCGGATGTTAAGGAGCTTGAGTGCCAAAGTGCAGTGGGAAGTGCTAAAGTGCCAAGCGATAGTGTTGTGGACAGTGTTGCGCTTGAGGGTTCGTCTGTTCGTGCCTGTCGTCCTCCTAGTCCGGGACCTCTTGCAAGCTCCCAAGTCCAGGGGAGAAGCAATGTCGTACGACGCATGGGTTCGAGAGGCTTTAATCAGCGAACAGACGTTCCCTCCGTGGTATCAGGCGTATCTCCCCAAGATCGCTCCTACCTACCTAAGACGAGAGAGCCCATTTATACCTCGTCGTCTGAAGGTGTTTCTCGCAAGAAACTTTGGACCAAGGTCTCGCGACCGTTAAAACGTAAATCGGTCCCTTCAGCACAAGTCCAACGGCCCGGTTGTAGCCACTGGGTCAGTTCGGACTCGTTGCCGTCATCCGATGACTGCTCACCGCCTAAGAGAGGCAAAGCGGTACCGCTTCAGACACTAACACCGTCTGTCGCCGCACCTGCTCCCGTAGACCCTAAGTGGTCTCTACTGCAAGACATGCTGTCTAAGCTTACGTCTCTGATGCAGGACTTTCATGCGGAGAAGGTTGCTGCCGTACCAGCTAGTGCAGTACCTAGCCTACAACCCTCCAAGCGATCGGTTGTGCGTCCTGTGGACGCTGAGGTAACCTTCTCACGCACACCAGTTGAGAGAATTCCTCCACCCATGCGTTCCAGTGTGGTCTGCCAGCCGCATGTTGACGTTAAGCGACGCACGGAGGTTGCCTTTGACGTTCTGGATGTTCAACAACCTTCAGAGTTGCCTTGTTTTGACGCGGTGCGTCAACCTCCGCAACCCAGTGTGGTTTCCACTGCGCAACCCAATCAGTCTAGACAGTCTGGGGTAGACGCTGTGCGTCCCCGCGCTACCATGGTTGTTGCCAGCTCACAGACTGGGCAGCAGTTCCATGACGTTGCGTCCGGCTCAGTCACGCATGCACCAGTGCGACCGGACTCAGCGAACCAGCCGTTACCCACTCCGTTGCCGTTTCCTCATCAGTTGTCGGATGAGGAACTTTCTGATGATGATGTTGCTGCACATATAGATGAACCACAATCAGAATTGGACGAGCCTAAGTCTACTCAACCTTCTTTGGACTTTAGAAAAGTTTTGGCTATTTTCAAAGAGCTGTTTCCTGACCAGTTTGTTTCTGTGGCTCCTCGTTCTCCGCCTTCAGAGTTTGTTTTAGGCATGCCTTCTACCACTCCTGCCTTTACTAGACTCGTCCTCGCACGCTCGTCCAAGAGAGCTTTGCGGGTGATAGGAGACTGGTTACAGTCCAAGAAGAGTTTAGGGAAGACAGCATTTGCTTTTCCCCCTGCTAGACTCTCTTCTAGATCGAGCGTCTGGTATGCCACGGGAGAAGTTCTCGGCTTGGGAGTTCCTGCCTCTGCCCAGGGCGACTTCTCAAGTCTTGTAGACTCTCCCCGCCGCCTTGCCATGAGACGCTCAAAGATTTGTTGGTCATCATCGGACCTGGACCACCTTTTGAAAGGAATCTTTAGGGCCTTTGAAGTTTTTAACTTCTTAGACTGGTGCCTAGGAGCCCTAAGCAGGAAGATCTCTTCGACAGACAAAGAGACTTCTTTGCTCATTATGTCCTGCATGGACAAGGCCGTCCGTGATGGGTCTAATGAGCTTGCTGCATCATTTGTGTCCGGAGTCCTAAAAAAGCGAGAATCTCTCTGCTCATTCCTTTCTGCTGGAGTTACACCGTGCCAGAGATCTGAGCTTCTCTTTGCTCCTCTTTCCAAGTGCCTATTTCCAGAAGTCCTGATAAAGGAAATAGCCGCTTCGTTAGTGCAGAAGGACACTCACGATCTTGTTGCGTCCTCAGCTCGCAAAGCTCCCCCTTTGCCTACCTTGTCAGCTAGACCAAGGATGGACACTCCAGCGTCTCGCTTCATTCCGCCCTTTCGTGGCAGAGCCTCCAGCAGAGGAGGTGCTCGTGCCGAAGGGAAGCGAGGGAAGAAGAAAGGATCCAAGTCCTTTAAGGGCAGAGTCTGACTGCCCGCAACTTCAGACAGCAGTGGGAGCCAGACTCAAGAACTTCTGGCAGGCCTGGGAGAAGAGAGGCGCAGATGCACAATCTGTGAAGTTGCTCAGAGAGGGGTACAAGATCCCTTTTGTACGAAAACCCCCTCTAGCAACGTCTCCCATCGATCTCTCTCCCAGGTACAGAGAGGAAGAAAAGAGACGAGCCTTGAAACGGGAAGTGTCTCTTTTGCTAGAGAAGGGAGCGGTGGTCAAAGTCTCGGACCTTCAATCTCCGGGATTCTTCAACCGCCTCTTCTTGGTTTCAAAGAAGACAGGAGGGTGGAGGCCGGTGCTAGACGTCAGTGCTCTGCATGTCTTTGTCACAAAGACGACGTTCTCCATGGAGACCACAAAGTCAGTCTTAGCAGCGGTCAGAAGGGAAGACTGGATGGTCTCTTTAGACCTAAGGGACGCCTACTTCCACGTCCCCATCCACCCAGACTCCCAACCTTTTCTGAGATTCGTTTTCGAAAAGGTGGTCTACCAGTTTCGGGCCCTGTGCTTTGGCCTAAGCACAGCTCCTCTCGTGTTTACGAGGCTGATGAGGAATGTAGCCAAATTCCTCCATTTATCGGACATCCGAGCCTCCCTTTATTTGGACGACTGGCTTCTCAGAGCCTCTTCCAGTCGTCGCTGTCTGAAGGATCTAAAGTGGACTCTAGATCTGACCAAGGAATTGGGTCTCCTTGTCAATTTGGAAAAGTCGCAACTGGTCCCATCCCAAACTATTGTGTATTTAGGGATGGAGATTCACAGTCTAGCTTTTCGGGCTTTTCCGTCGGCCCCCAGAATAAGTCAAGCCCTGTTATGCATCCAAAACATGCTGAAGAAGGAACGCTGCTCAGTCAGGCTGTGGATGAGTCTGGTAGGGACGCTATCATCCCTGGAACAATTTGTGTCATTAGGAAGACTACACCTCCGTCCGCTTCAATACCATCTAGCTTTTCACTGGAAAAAGGACAAGACGCTAGAAGCGGTCTCGATCCCGATTTCCGAAAAGATGAAGTCTTGTCTGACTTGGTGGAAGGACAGTATCAACTTAAGAGAGGGTCTTCCCCTGGCTGTTCAGACTCCCAACCACGTTCTCTTCTCGGACGCATCGGACGTGGGCTGGGGCGCGACATTAGACGGTCGGGAATGTTCAGGACTGTGGAACTCGAGTCAGAGGATCATGCATATCAACTGCAAGGAGCTGTTGGCAGTACATCTGGCCTTGAAAAGCTTCGGGTCTCTCCTTCGAGGCAAAGTGGTGGAAGTGAACTCAGACAACACCACTGCCTTGGCGTACATCTCCAAGCAAGGAGGGACCCACTCACTGACGTTGTACGAGATCGCAAGGGACCTGTTCATCTGGTCAAAAGGTCAAGACATCTCACTAGTAACGAGGTTCATCCAAGGCAACTTGAATGTCATGGCAGATTGTCTCAGTCGGAAAGGGCAAGTAATTCCAACAGAATGGACCCTCCACAAGGATGTATGCAAGAGACTTTGGGCCACTTGGGGCCAACCAACCATAGATCTCTTTGCAACCTCGCTGACCAAGAGGCTCCCAATTTATTGCTCACCAGTCCCGGACCCAGCAGCGATACATATAGATGCCTTTCTCCTAGATTGGTCACATCTAGATCTCTACGCATTCCCACCGTTCAAGATTGTCAACAAGGTACTGCAGAAGTTCGCCTCTCACGAAGGGACAAGGTTGACGCTAGTTGCTCCCCTCTGGCCCGCGAGAGAATGGTTCACCGAGGTACTTCGATGGCTAGTAGACGTTCCCAGAAGTCTTCCTCTAAGGGTGGACCTTCTACGTCAGCCACACGTAAAGAAGGTACACCAAGGCCTCCACGCTCTTCGTCTGACTGCCTTCAGACTATCGAAAGACTCTCGAGAGCTAGAGGCTTTTCGAAGGAGGCAGCCAGTGCGATTGCTAGAGCAAGGAGAGCATCCACCCTTAGAGTCTACCAATCGAAGTGGGAAGTCTTCCGAGACTGGTGCAAGTCAGTCTCTGTATCCTCGACCAGTACCTCTGTAGCTCAAATAGCTGACTTTCTCTTATATCTGAGAAAAGGAAGATCCCTTTCAGCTCCCACTATCAAGGGCTACAGAAGCATGTTGGCAACGGTCTTCCGGCATAGAGGCTTAGATCTTTCCAACAATAAAGATCTTCAGGACCTCCTTAAGTCTTTTGAGACCACTAAGGAGCGTCGTTTGGTTACACCTGGTTGGAATTTAGACGTGGTACTAATATTCCTCATGTCAGACAGGTTTGAGCCGCTACAATCAGCCTCCCTGAAAGATCTCACTTTAAAGACACTTTTCCTGGTATGCTTAGCCTCAGCTAAAAGAGTCAGTGAGATTCATGCCTTCAGCAAGAACATCGGATTTTCGTCAGAAAAAGCCACATGTTCGCTACAACTTGGCTTTCTAGCCAAAAATGAGCTGCCTTCTCGACCTTGGCCTAAATCGTTCGATATTCCCAGCTTATCGGAGATTGTAGGCAATGAACTAGAAAGAGTCTTATGCCCTGTGAGAGCTCTTAAGTTCTATTTAAAGCACACTAAACCTTTACGAGGCCAATCTTAAGCTTTATGGTGTTCAGTTAAGAAACCATCTTTGCCTATGTCAAAGAATGCTTTATCCTACTTTATCAGACTGTTAATACGAGAAGCTCATTCACATCTGAGTGAGGAAGACCAAGCTTTGCTTAAGGTAAGGACACACGAAGTTAGAGCTGTTGCAACTTCCGTGGCCTTTAAGCAAAACAGATCTCTGCGAAGTATAATGGACGCAACCTATTGGAGAAGCAAGTCAGTGTTCGCGTCTTTTTATCTAAAGGATGTCCAGTCTCTTTACGAGGACTGCTACACACTGGGACCATTCGTAGCAGCGAGTGCAGTAGTGGGTGAAGGCTCAACCACTACAATTCCCTAATTCCATACCCTTTTAATCTTTCTCTTGAAATGTTTTTAATGTTGTTTTTTGGGTTGTCCGGAAGGCTAAGAAGCCTTTCGCATCCTGGTTGATTTGGCGGGTGGTCAAAGTCATTTCTTGAGAGCGCCTAGATTAGGGGTTTGATGAGGTCCTGTTGTATGGGTTGCAACCCTTGATACTTCAGCTCCTAGGGGTCGATCAGCATCCTAAGAGGATCGCGAGGCTCCGTAAGGAAGACGTACTTAAAAGGCAGAGTAATTGTTCAAGTCGACTTCCTTACCAGGTACCTATTTATTTTGTTTTTGTTATTTTGATAACTTCTAAAATGAAATAAAAAACTCTTAGCTCATAAAATGTAAACATATATTACTGGTCTCTACCCACCATCCTGGGTGTGAATCAGCTATATATTCACCGGCTAAGTTAAATATTTAAAAATGATATTTTGATTATAAAATAAATTTTTGAATATACTTACCCGGTGAATATATAAATTAAATGACCCTCCCTTCCTCCCCAATAGAGACGCAGTGGGACGAGGAGAAAATTGAGTCTTTGTTTACATGAGAGCTGGGTATCTGGTCGACAGATGGTGCTGTTGGGCACACCCGCAACCTGTGTAGCGATCGCTGGCGAGTTTTTCCGTAGAGTTGTCTGTCGAGCAACAGAGTTGCAGCTATATATTCACCGGGTAAGTATATTCAAAAATTTATTTTATAATCAAAATATCATTTTTCTTTTATATGCGCTACTAATTTTAGGTCTGAAAACTTTTCAAGTTCTTACTGGAACATTGAGGATAAAGTCGTTGGTCAGTAGAATTCTTAATTTTGTATTGTTTACTGTATTGGTTACCAAGATCAACCCAAGTCCTTTAATGAAAGTTTTAGCGTAGTTAGGGTTTAATTGACAATAGAGTACATACTGTATTCAGTCATTTATTGCACTGGCTCTAAATCACATACTGTACAACCATTATTGAAGTACACTTATTATTTTTATAGTTGCAAAATACAATCGTTCAATAAAAACATTAGGAATTTGTTGTAGATTGCAAGTTTCCTTTTTACATTCTGCAGCATGGAAGCAGAAGCAAGTAGTGCATCAGGTGACAACAAGCGCATCAGAACAGGAAGTAATGAAAACAGCCAGAATGGTGGGGCGAGTACAAGTAATCAGGGTACTGCCCCAGACAGCACTACAAATATGAATTTCCCTCTTCCTGACATGAAAGGAACTCCATGCTTGCTCAAGGTAATGACCTCATGCTATTGGCTTGATATCACAAGGCTTTTTCATCTATTGTTTATGTTGAAACACTTTATTTAATGTCTAAATTCTCCTTAGGAGTGATATAATTAGTTGTTCATATGTGTATACATACCTTTTGTCCTTTTAAATAACTTGAACGGCCATTGAATTGTTAACATGGCAATTGATAATGATAGTTGAAACAAGGGGGAAGCCCCTCCTTCTATGGGACTCACTGGAGCGGCCTTAAGTTGGATGGTGTCCCGTTCTGCAAGCTCTCGTGTAAGTTCCAAGAGTCACTTTTTACGATAGGGGGTTGTATAGTTGTCTGGGCATAGCACTTTTAGAAGATAACAAACTTTCTTGCCTGTTTCTGCCTAGAGAGTTCCTTGATAGAGTTTGGATTCCTCCTCCTTGGGGAAGTGGTCCATGCGTGAAGTGAGCTTTGAGCAGTCTTACTTACTGTCCCAGTTTGGAATGATCCTTATCCTCCTGGTACAGGCACACTCGTCTCCTCCTAACTGGCATCAGTATCCTTTGATGTCAGGATACCAGAGAAT
The DNA here is from genome assembly GCF_036898095.1 of Palaemon carinicauda. Taxonomy (NCBI): domain Eukaryota; kingdom Metazoa; phylum Arthropoda; class Malacostraca; order Decapoda; family Palaemonidae; genus Palaemon; species Palaemon carinicauda. The sequence continues at coordinate 40,135,540 of NC_090742.1, forward strand.
TCTAAATCTATGAATCAATCAATCCTAACTTGAGGAGGGTGTCATAGCTCTTGCTTTGGCAAGAGAATTGGAGGAAAGGCTCTTGGTAGTGTGTGGATTCCTCTTCCTATGGGGACTGGTCCATGCTTGAAGGGACTTCCAAGCACTCGTCTATTCTGCTAACCTGGGGAGGGTATTGTAGAGATATTTTCCTCAAGACTGTCTCTTTTCTCTGCACTGCAAGAGAATAGGAGAGTTGCATATCCTTCATCATGTCAGTCTTATGTGGTATGGGGGTAGTTCTGTCTTCCTAATTGTCTCACAGACCTAGTACCAGTCTGTCTCGATGCACCAGTTCTTGACTCTCTTGATCTTATCTCTCCGTGAAGATGCTTGGTGTCATGTCAGGCACTGCAGTGCTTCTTATGAAGGTCTTGACACCTCATATTTTAGTAATGCAGTAGTCTTGTTACCCCTAGCAGGAATAGGAAGAAAGTGTCCGGACGCTTCCTTCAGGCTTGGTGAGACTGCTTGCTTGCAGATGCAACTTTGGTCAGTGCATACTTCGCCATCTCAAGGAAGAACTCAAGACTAGCCCTGTCAGTAGCCTTCCAGTTTACCTGTTGGCATATTTGGACCTGAAGTTTCAGACCAACTTTGCACCTTTGTACTTTACAAAGCCCTTGGATCCCCTTTCTTTGGTTCTGAGGTGATTTTTCAATATTTGTGTAACAATCCCGACCTCCTCATGGGTCTTAGTATCCATCTCATTGAAGGTAGCGAGATAAGGAGAAGTAGCATGACTGCCTCTTCTACCTCTTTCGTGTTCCCCTCTCAAGGGGATGCTGTAGTTGCAAACTTTATACGCTGGTTGAATGTCTGACTTAGGTTACATGGGGGAGCGCCTTCCCTGTAGATTAAGTCTGCCAAGAAGCAACTCCATCCTTCAGGCAATGGGGAGGATGGTTAGTATTTTACCAAATCTTTCTCTCAAAGTGCCTTGTTTAACACTGGACATCATCTCCATGTTAGAGAGATAGGTTTTCCATGTCCTAGTATTAGCTAGCTGTAAAACCAGTACTGGTCGAGGCCCTAATAGCTTATACATAACTATATTTTGCTGTTAGGGGGTTGTTTGAATCACCTTCCTTGCTCCTGTATGGGACCAGAAAGGATGATGTATCCAGGAAAGAACTTTCCAGTTGGTTTTAAGGGGTTACTCCCTCCAGTGGGAGTGTCTCCCTATTTCAAAGAATGAAGGATTTGTGTACATAATAGTAAAAATGAAATATTTTAAAAGTAACTAATATTTTTCCTAGCTATAGAAACCTGAGGCCTTTAGATTAAATTTCTCATCTCAACCTTTCCTCTCAGTGCTAGGCCTAGGGACAAAAGTGGCTATTCTGTGAGAGACTGGTAGTCTGCTCTTCCCTCTTGTGCCACCAGTCCTTAAACAACTACCACATTAACGATTCAATGGCTATGCCTGCTCCATATAAGATTTATCCCTATTTTAAAGGACTCAGGTTTTTATAACTAGGAAAAACAAAAGTTAATTTTGAAATTTTAGAATTTTGCATATTCTATAGTTATTTATATATATGTATACATGTGGAACTTCATTCCAGATATATGGTGACCAGAGTCTTCCCTTGAATGAAATTATTGAAGTAGTTGGGATATTATCAGTAGATCCTGCACTTGCTGCTACTCCTGAGCAAGAGGGATCTGAGGATTGTATGAGTGCCATGGATATAGAGGAAGAAGCTGCACACTGCCCTCCTCCTTCATTAGTTCCTAGGTAGGCTCACTATTAATCACCAGAAGGTATAAAAGATAAATTGTGTATTGTACAGTATACATTCTAAATGTGCTCTGAGAAGCATTACAGCCCATTTGTAGTGAGTAGTGCCAATATTGCAAAGTTTTACGATTATGTTATGACTGAATTTTATTGTTCTAAAATGTTTTAATTGTTAAGATTTCATACACTGGCTATTTGCTTTTGCTTATTTGTGAAATTTTTTCTCTACTCTACAGAATACATGCTTTAACAGTACATTCCCTGAAGCACACCAACCCTCTTTTGCCACCTGATCCTCACACTAGCGCTGACGCTGGAAATGTTATTGGGGACATGAGAGAGACTCGCGAAGATTTACGGCAAATACTGCAGGAGGCTTTCATGGGTGATGCACTTGCAGCAGAACTAATGATTGCACATCTAATGTCTTCAGTTTATATCAGGCAGGTAAATATCTTTTTGCCATCAAAGAAGTATTAACTTTAGTTGAAACATTAGAATTATGGCACAAATTTCCTGCTGTTCATGCATTGATTCTCCTAAAATTCTTTAATTGATATTGTTAGGACGTGGTACTGTGGCAAAAATTATATATATATATATATATATATATATATATATATATATATATATATATATATATATATAGTATATGACAATAGATGTACTGTTTTCATAAGATATAAATTAAATGTATTGTATTATCATCTCCACAGGATGTCGTTGCTGTTGGAAAATACAGTGTCAATGTGTCTGGCATAAACAAGGAACTACTAGAGCAGCAGTATACAACACGTTTATATCAGTTCCTCAGTACCTTGGTAACTCAGTCACATTTTCTCTCAATGACACTAGCAAATATGAATACGACTACATTCATTCCTAAAAAGGTAATTGGTAACCGTTTCACCTTTGTTTAATATACTTTGTCTGAAGCTTTTGCTTCAATAATGATTATCAACTTTGTGAACATGGTATTTTAGTTGGTTTTTTTTAATTTTTTTATTTATGCATGGATTCTTTGAAAAGGTCTGTCTTCTTTCGTACTTTGGTGGTAAAGACCAGCCAGTTGGCCAATTCTCCATGGAATTTTAACTAACATACCTTCCCAATCCAAATTGGTTTATAACTATCTTAACTCTATTTAGTCTGTGGGAGCACATTCTAAGAGACTTCTTTAGAAATCGCTGAAAAAGTCTTAGAAGTATTATTGATACATTATTTGTATTTTTTGTAGAACTTTATGTCCATTTAACAAGAAATGAATTTGTGAATACATTTATTCTTTTGTCTGCCTGTTTTGCATAACAGGTGATATGACATTCCTCCCATCTTTATTTTGTTCTGTAACTGGGATACAAACCACGCTATTTATTAGGGGTTATACTTTCGGGGGAGCTGAAATGACGAGCCATTAAAATTTAGCGAGGGTTAACTACCCACACCACTAGTTAGCGGGGGTAGGGGGGGTAGCTTGCTACCACTCCCGTTCACACACCTGTGATTTAGTCACTTTACTTTTGGCTCGGATCGAGAGGGATTGTTTCCTCTCTCCCTCCTCGCCTATTCTGGACTGCCACTAATTTTTGTCTTTTAACTTACTTTTTCTGATACTTGTATATATATGTAAACATTCTTAATGTTTATGTATATATATGTGTATAGAAATGTGATAAGTTTCCTTTTCAGTGTTTGTGCTGTGTGTGCGATACATTTATGACAACGGCACTTGCGTACATTAGCAAGGCCAGCACAGTTCCACTTCGTGGGGAACGACCTCTCCCTCTCTGGTCCATCGGTCTTCCCGTCGGCATATAACCGTTAACTTGGCCGCCGCAGGGGAATTGTCATCGCCTGGACGCTCTTCATTCAACTATTGTCTTCGCCTTTTCCTTTTTCCTACGGGAAACATGGATTTCTGAGCGAAGGGAATGTGGCCTCTCAAAGATTGACTACGGTCTTTCTCTTCTCGAGGTCGTTCACCTTTACAACATCAGTGTACTATTGGGGAAGCTCCTTTCCCGTGCACGGGTTAGGTTGCTCATCCGATTGTTTGTCTCAATTATTTTTAGTGAAAATATAACTGTATTTTAACTTTTCAGCTTTTCTCCGTGGGGAACACTTCCCTTCGAAGGGTCAGTGGTTCCCACTATTAGTGAATATTCTTAGCTGATTTAAATAATTGTAATTCTGTTTTTATTACAGTTACTCCGCTCCCCCCTTCTCCCGTGGTTGTCGACTGGGGAAGGAAGGGCGCAAAACTTAATTTTATGTTGTTCCCTCGGGGTTCCTCTTCGGAGTTCCTCTGTAGGGAATTTGTTAAATAATTAATTTTTTTGTTGGCGCAATACTTATTTTATGTTGTTCCCTCGGGGTTCCTCTTCAGAGTTCCTCCCTAGGGAATTTCTGTTGAATAATTAATTTTATTTTTTCCCTGTTAACTATGCAGTTTTTCTTCGTTCGACTAAGAGTGCCGACGAAGCAGAGCTGTTCTGTTCATGTGTGGGGAATCTGCTGTCACTGCCATCCCTCAGAGGACGTCGTCATGGGCGTCATCCCTTCTCTTAGAAGTACTCCCATGACAACATGACCAGCACTTCAGATCATCTTAGAATGCTAAAGGAGGTTCGCCTCCAGGGGTTGGACAACTTCCCTTCCGAGGGAAGTTTCCTCCCCAGGTGTGAGGTTGTTTCTCCCTTCAGAGGGAGAACATCCCACATTTTAATAAATTCATTGTCTCCGACTTCTGTTGCTGCCTTCGCCCAGATTTCTCTTCCCCCTTGCTGAGTTTCTCTTCCTTCAGGGGCGGACCACGGTCTTGGCGCGTCTCTTCTACGAAGTGCTTACCCCTCTCGTTCGCGAGAGAGGCCGCTCATAGAGACTAATCTTTGGAAGATCGCTACTATTAAAGGTCAACTTGCTGATCCACCGGACCTCAATGGGCATCTTCTGGTCTCTTCTACAAAGTGTTTACCTCTCTCGTTCGCGAGAGAGGCCACTCATAGAGACTCCTCTTCGGAGGATCGCTACTGTTAAAGGTCAGCTTGCTGATCCACCGGCCCTCAATGGGCGTCTTCTAGTCTCTTCTACAAAATGTTCACCTCTCTCGTTCGTGAGAGAGGCCACTCATAGAGACTAATCTTCGTAGGATCGCTACTATTAAAGGTCAGCTTGCTGATCCACCGGCCCTCATGGGTGTCTTCAAGTCTCTTCTACGAAGTATTCGAACGAGAGAGGCCACTCATAGAGACACCTCTTCGGAGGATCAAGTAGACCTACCAGCGCAGTAGACCTACCAGGACCAACCGATCTACCACGCAACCTTGCGCTGCAACGTAGTCCTTTGGACTTCGGTCCTGGATTCTAACGCGGACCTTTTTACGGTCCCCATCAGTGGATGCTCGCCCTTCCAAAGGGCACATCCCAGTTCCTGATCGTCCTGCCAGCTGACCTACCGATCTACCAGCGCAACCTTGCACTGCAACATAGTCCTTTGGACTTCGGTCCTGGATTCTAACGCGGACCTTTTTACGGTCCCCATCGATGGATGCTCGCCCTTTCAAAGGGCACATCCCAGTTCCTGATCGTCCAGCCAGCTGACCTGCCAACCTACTAGTGCTACCTTTGTGCGTGCCCCAATGGTCTCCCGCGCGCGCCGACGGCCTTCCGCGCGTCCACGCGCCAACGGCATTCCACACGCAGGCACCAAAGGTCTCCCGCGCGAGCACCCGTTGGCCTTCTACACGCACACGTGCCAGTGATCTTGTGCGCACGCAGCCTTCCGCGCGCGCCAACGGTCTTCTGTGCGCGGGCACTGATGGTCTTCCGCACGGGGGCGCCAGCAGTCTCCGCGTAGTACTCGCGCAAATGCACCCGCCCTTGCGCAACCAGTCACTGATGGCTGCACAACAGCTGGTTGTATACCTCAAGCTCCTTATTGGACAAGTAGCAGAAGGTTGAGGGCACTGTTACCCGGTTTTAGTCTGTGAATGAAAAGATTTGACTGGCTCTTATTCTTTTCTTCATTCTACCCTCTCGTGGGGAAAGCTGCATCCTGGGTTCTCTGCATAAGCTGAGCTCAAACCACTGCAAGTAAACCATGCTCCCTTGTGTACCTAGTATTAAGCTAATACTGTTGCGTCCTCATACCCTGGCGAGGTGGTATTGGGAAGTCTTGGTTACATCAGGTTTTTCCTACATAGACTCGGAATAACTTTACCTAGACAGTCACACTTCGGCACGTCTCAACACACAGCTTGCGTAGGCCGCGAACCTTGTGTAGCAACGTTAAGCGAGGGCAGGGACTCCTTATTTTTGAGTACTAACATACTCAGATAAGGAGCCCCCAGGCAAAGCCAAAAGCCAGATTGGCAGGGACGTCCACCCTTCCTAATGTGTGAATCACCCCTAATAAATAGCGTGGTTTGTATTCCAGTTATGGAACAAATGAAAAATTCGTAGATACTTTGTATTTTTCCTAACTATACAAACCTTAGTTATTTATACAAACTTGCCCGCCATCCCTATCCCCCTTGAAGTCCTACCTCCAAGCAAAGTGACTAAATTACAGGTGTGTGAACGGGAGTGGTAGTAAGCTACCCCCCCCCCCCTACACCCCCTAACTAGCGGTGTGGGTAGTTAACCCTCGCTAAATTTTAATGGCTCGTCATTTCAGCTCCGCCGAAAGTATAACCCCTAATAAATAGCTAAGGTTTGTATAGTTAGGAAAAATACAAATTATCTACGAAGTTGTCACATCTTGCTCAGTGAATAATTTCTACAGGTATTTTTCTCTTCCTGTCACTCATCCCATCCATACTTTTCTCTAGAAAGTAAAGTACAGTAAATGTAAAATACTTATAACTTATGGATAAGAGATGAACAAAGCTATGTAAACAATTCATGTAGATGCTTAAGAAAATTATCAAGTAAGCAAGTTCTGTCTTCAACCCTCCCAGTTTTTCTGTTGTATAACTTTTGCATGCAAATGGACAAAATATTAGGAAAACCATGGTGAGCAAAATATAATCTTATTCCTGTACATATTCTGTCAGTACTGATGTACTACGAAAAAAAAAAGAATTAATAATAAAATTTCTATTTCTTTCTATACTCACCTGATGTTCATATTGCTTCTCCAGAAGCTCAGTTTAATTGGCCTTTACTAGTAAAATTCTGAATTTTTTTCCATTTTCTTCCCTTCAATAAACATGCACTATTTGCTGTCTCAGTTTCTTCAATCGCCAGTACTGATCAGATCTGCTGGGGGTCATCGAGTTACAAACAAGATCTGTTCTTACGATGCTTTGTAAGTAAGATTCTTTATAAATATCATACTGTACGTATATAGACACATACTGTATATGAATACTGTACTTTTGAAAAAAGGAAGCAATCTTACTAATAATAGATTACTATACCTTATACATACAGATACATGTACAGTATACAGTAATGTACCTACACAAATTCAGTACTAGTAGACAACAAGTAATTCATATAACAATTTCTTACCTTTATTCCCTTTTTTGTTTCGATTCACTATATCCACTTTGGCATTTTATTGCAATGGTTTTTCTCTTCTTTGATACAGTTCTACCAGAAGAGTCTTCCTTACTCTTTCCTGACATGATGTAAAGCAAAGAAAGGCACAAAATTATTAAAAAAAGAGTATCACCAAATCCCAAGTGAATATTGTAAATAAAGATGGCAAATTAATGCACTACCACATGGCTAGGCGGTGCTGTTAGTTTAACGTATTAAAGAACCGAAGCTTCATTTCCCTCAGTACCTCTCATGTCAAAGTATGTGGCAATAGCTGCCACCAAAGTTAGCACCTTTTTATAAGACTACATATACCAAGAAGTAACTCCTTCATCCTCCTGGTAAGGGAAGGAAAGGTTGTTGACTTGGTAAACATTTCTCATGATGTACCCGGCTTGATGCTTTTGATGCTATCTCACTGTAAAAGAGATATGTTTTCAATGTCCTATTACCAGCTGCTTTGTTTCAAGCCCGTACTTGCTGAGGCTCTAACAGGTTTTACATGCCTATGATTAGCTGTTAGGAGGAGTTTGGAGCAACCTTCCTTGCTCTCGTAAAGGACCAGGAATGACCTGTCCAGAGAAGAAAAGAACCCTCCAGTTTGGTTGAATGAGTCTTGTCTATTTAAAAGATGAAAGTTTTGTGTATGCATAGGAGCAATTAACAACTTTGAAAGTAATTTGTATTTTTCCTAGCTATGTAAACCAGATTCCTTTAAATTAAATATTCCACCTCAACAACCCCTCATAGTCCTAGGCTTAGGAGAAAAGTGGTTATTCAGTGACAGGTTAGTGATTGGGATTTAACTCTTCTTCCACCTATTGTTAACTAACGACCTTGTTAACAGCCATTCCTGTGCCACTGAAGACATATTTTAAAGGATGCTGCTTTGTTTAGCTACAAAAATGGCAAATTACCGTTTAAATTTCTTATATAGAAAAATAAAAATACCTTTTTATATTTGTTCTATTGACATAGTTATGTATTTTCAGGACTACAAAGCTAACCGTCTTGTTAGTGGAATTCTTCAGTTGGGTAAACACACCCATTTTGTTGTGGATGAAACTGCCCTCACAGCTGGTCAGTTAGATTCAAAAGGGGTTCAGAATCTGACAGCTTTGGGTAATGTCATTAACTGGCAGAAAATTGATTATGACTTTCAGTATCACCCATTAGAACAACACACCAACATTCCTGTACTCATCTTATCAGAAGGAAAGTCTATGATAACAAGGTATGTAATATTTGGACACAAATCTTTTGATTTTATAGTGTATCACCCATATCTTGTGTAAATAGTTTGAAAAATATATTTTAAAGTACTGTACTGTATCTGTTATCCACAATTTGTGGAATTTCATATATTTGGTTCTCTTTATTCATTTCTCTCAAATTTGTTGTAATTTTACACTTGCAATTAAAATGGAAGTACCTGTACCTTGAACATTTTTTATTAATAACATTTGTTACTACTACCATTCTTATCTTTAAATTTTCCTGTGCTTTATCATACAAAAATAATATTCTGAAGAGGCATTGTAATTTAGATTTTTGTGTAATCTGTATCAAGTAGCCTATTCAGGAAGGACATTATAAGACTTCATTTAGGGTCTCATCCTGCACTTATTTGTTTTTAATATTACTACTGCACACCATACATAACTGTATTGCCATGATCACTGATTGATACTTGTTAAAATGATTTATAATGATATTAGTAGCTAAACCTGTTTTAAAAATAGCTGTAAACTTTCATAATGGAGTAAATACTTATAGTCAATGAAATTAAGTTTGCAATTTTCCTGCATATGATTTTTTATAACTAAACTAATTTGTATAAAATTAAGCTGGTGTAATTAACTTTATATTTGCTTTGTATATTTGTAGGTAACTTACCTGGTGAGGAAGTGAATTTTGTGAATGGTTAATATCAATCATCAAATTGTGTCAGTAGTTTATTGACTGCAAGTTTGAGCTTCTTAGATTAATCTTGAAATTCCCCTGTTTAAGATAACTCTGCCTAATAATGCATTGTGAATTTCAGTGATGCACAAATTCGATTAAATCCCACGCATACTGATGTATCCGCCGCCTTTTGTCGTGTTGAATCAAAATTGACTCCAGATGTTTTGAGAAAAATAAGAGTTTATTTGACAGCTGCTAGACTCATTGACTATGAACTTTCAGAAGATATGCAAAAGGTAAGTTCTTGACCTGAATATTATTATCACTGTATTGTTGTTATGAAATATTTTAAGTAGACTAGTGAGTTACATTACTGAATCCATACTGCACACTCAAATGGAACAAAGTGAAGTTGAACAGGTTGCACAGCTGAATGAGAAGCAAACAGTGGCATTGATGATAAGTAAAAGGCCTAAGAAATGCAGCTATGCCAATAATCTTTACTGCTGTACTTCATATAAGGTTAATCAAGTTCCATTAAAAGTATTATAACAGCACTATAATATTTATCAATTACCGTATTTCCCGTGTCATAAGACGCTACAAGTGGTAAGACTCACCCTTAAATTATCAAAGAATTTTTGGGGAAAAAAAATTGAGATTTTACAATTCCTAGCAGCAATTCCTGGTCCGAAACTCTAGTGAGAATTTGCCTAGCACAGTAAATTTTTGTATTTTAGGTATATTGGCAAATGCTTAAGTTAATATTAATTAGTTGAACACCAGTTATCCCAATTGATTTACATATTAATAGAAGAAACCACTGAAATCAGTCGTAGTTACCACAACAACTACTTGTTTAGTGTTCCAAGTGTTGTTTACATAAAAGCAGTGTTGCCAAATGTTGTTAATCAAATTTTGGTAAAGAAGTAAAATTCCAGTAACATTTTCCAAATTTATCATATAGCCTACACATTTTCTCACAAATTTAATTAGTGATCAAAGAAGTCTAGAAATTCCTCTAGGTGGACTACTTTTGCTACTGTATGTGACTCTAGGTCTAGTTTTCTGCTAACTTGGTAATACTGCACTTAACCAACTGTGAAATGTATTTTTTTTCCAAGGTGGTATTCAGCAACTGTTTGTTTGTATTATTTCGGAACTCAGGCAACAGTCCTTATCAAAATATTGCTTTATTACAAAATATCATCAAAATATGAGAAAATAGATAAATACTGCATAGACAATTATTATGTACTGTAATAATGTTGTCTGCTAGGAGACCACTACACTAGTTGTTTGCTTGTAGAAGGGAGTCATCAGCTGATTACTAAAACAAATAACTTGTTATTGCACAATAATTGACAAAGCATAATATGAATTTTTTTTTTATTACATATGAATGATAATTGGTGGTTTATATTTTATGTCTGTTGAGTGAGTATTTGTAAGTGATTAGTTGGGTGTTTGAGGGTTGTCAAACTTCCATATACAAATTTTTCCTAGTGTTAAGACAGGGTAATTTTTGGGGTAATTTTTCAGGAAAAAAGGTGCGTCTTATGACACGGGAAATATGGTATTTCATTTATAAAATTTGTGCTTTACAGAGTTGTTCTAACATATTTGTGTGGAATAATATCTCTAAATACCTCAAATTTTAATATATACATACATATACCAAGGCATTCCCCCCAATTTTGGCGGGTAGCCTTGGTATATGTATGTAATATTTAAGTATAATTTGGGCCTTTAAGAATTTGGCATTTGATAAGCACACAGACTAGCTTAGGCTCTGCTTCTAGCAATTAGTTGTTTTGGTGATGCGGAGTCAGTAGGCTAGACTAAGAATACCTCAGATTACTTTAGAGCTAATAGTAACTACAACTATCGATTATATAACCATAATAGATACCAATACATATCTCTAGACCTTTCTTTATACTAAATTTGGTTGAAACCAGAAGTAATAAATGCCACAGCCCCACTGATATGAGGTTATATAGTTTTGTTATCATGTACAGCATAGTATACTGTATAGTTATACCAGTCATCATGTTGAAGATGAACCTATGAATTTAAGTAGTAGAGAAAACAGTATCATAATGGAATGCAAATTCAGAAAGAAAATAAGTTTATGTAGCATATAATTTACACTTCTTCATGGTAATTAACTTGTTATATCCATGTAATTCACTTAAATTAGGAATGCTGAAATGCACATAATTCTAAGCTTCGTTAGCAAATATTTCATTGTCAATTAATTAAGCTAACACTTGCAATGCTATGTGATACCAGGGGCCTCCAGCAGATCGAAGTAGTCTACACCTTTTGAACTGTCTTATCAAGATTTATGGACCTTGGATGAGATCATTAAATTTTCATGTATGATACTCCATACATAACACTTGCTTTGAAATTTCAAATTTTTAATGTAGTTTGTAATTTTCCTTCTTAACTCTACAAATCTGGCCCCTTCACTTGTGAACAAATCTTATAAGTGATTTGTAGTTTCCCTGCCTATTTCAAAGGATAAAACATCTGGATTTGTGCTTAAGACTTTCAGCAACTTCACCTCTGTGCACTTTTTTTTTTTTGACAATTTTTTTTTTTTTATTATTTGATAAGGTACATCATTCTATATTCTCCCATTGGTTTCTTATGATCTAGCTCCCAGCTTCTTTAACTTTTTGTTTACACCCTCTACAGCATTTGAAAAAAAAAAAAACCCATAGGCCATCACTACAGGAGTCTATAAATTTGTATTATGAAATCTGCTAAATAACTGTGGGATATCATATGATAATCGTCATCACATTGGATATTACATCAATTTTTACCTCTGTAGGATCAGACCTGCGAGTTCTCTCCTTTATACTCTGTAATCTTTTTGTGTAAACATCACAATAATAGTAGTAATGATATGATAATACATACATATACCAAGGCATTTCCCCCAATTTTGGGGGGGTAGCCGACATCAAACAATTGAAACAAAAAAGGGGACCTCTCCTCTCTACATTCCTCCCAGCCTGACAAGGGACTCGACCGAGTTCGGCTGGTATTGCTAGGGTGCCTCAGCACACCCTCCCCCATTATCCACCACAAATGAAGTTTCATAACGCTAAATCCCCTACTGCTGCTACCTCCGCAGTCAACCAAGGCACCGGAGGAAGCAGCAGGGCCTACCGGAACTGTGTCACAATCGCTCGCCATTCATTCCTATTTCTAGCACGCTCTCTTGCCTCTCTCACATCTATCCTCCTATCACCCAGAGCTTCCTTCACTCCATCCAACCACCCAAACCTTGGCCTTCCTCTTGTATTTTTCCCATCAACTCTTGCATTCATCACCTTCTTTAACAGACAGCCATTTTCCATTCTCTCAACATGGCCAAACCACCTCAACACATTCATATCCACTCTAGCTGCTAACTCATTTCTTACACCCATTCTCACCCTCACTACTTCGTTCCTAGCCCTATCTACTTGAGATACACCAGCCATACTCCTTAGACACTTCATCTCAAACACTCAATTTCTGTCTCTCCGTCACTTTCATTTCCCACAACTCCAATTCATACATCACAGTTGGTACAATCACTTTCTTATACAGAACTCTCTTTACATTCATGCCCAACCCTCTATTGTTTACTACTCCCTTAACTGCCCCCAACACTTTGTATCCTCTCTGACATCATCTGCTTCCATTCAACCAATTGCTGCAACAACAGACCCCAAGTACTTAAACTGATCCACCTCCTCAAGTAACTCTCCATTCAACATGACATTCAACCTCGCACCACCTTTCCTTCTCGTACATCTCATAACCTTACTCTTACCCACATTAACTCTCAACTTCCTTCTTTCACACACCCTTCCAAATTCTGTCACTAATCGGCCAAGCTTCTCTTCTGCGTCCACAACCAGTACAGTATTATCCACAAACAACAACTGATTTACCTCCCATTCATGGTCATTCTCGTCTACCAGTTTTAATCCTCGTCCAAGCACTCGAGCATTCAACTCTCTCACCACTCCATCAACATACAAGTTAAACAACCACGGCGACATCACACATCCCTGTCTCAGCCTCGCTCTCACCGGAAACCGATCGCTCACTTCATTTCCTATCCTAACACATGCTTTACTACCTTTGTAGAAACTTTTCACTGGTTGCAAGCAACAACCTTCCACCAACTCCATATAACCTCATCACCTTCCTTCTCTATCAACTCTATCATACGCTCTCTCCAGATCCATAAATGCAACATACACCTCCTTACCTTTTGCTAAATATTTCTTGCATATCTGGCTAACTGTAGAAATCTGATTCATACAATATAATAATAGCAAAAGTAATATCAATGTTTATTCAAAAGTGGTAAATAGTCATATGGAATTCTAAGAGGTCATCAAGCCTTTCCTTTTGAATAGGATGTACAGGTACTGTATCTTCAAATAAAAAGAGAAGATATGGAGGAAGTTTATTGGTGTTTTAAGGAAGTATTATTGGAACTGTTAATTGTAAAATAGATGCACTTTTCACAAACAGTATCTGAAGTGCTTTTCAGAGACAAGAGAAATGATGAGGTAGAATGAGATGAGAAACTAAAGGTTAAAAGAAATAGTTATTTAGTATTGAGAATTTTTCTTAAATATTTTTTTTTTGAAAGAAGAGCAGTTAGTCAGTACCGTATAGTACATATAGGCTAGTTTGTTGAAATTGCAGCATTGTACTCAAAAGCTGCTTTTCAAGTTTAGAAGTCGTCTCAAAATTAACCATTTCTAGTTAGTAGTGTTGTATCACTCCTATCTCCACTTATACCAAGCAACCATATGATTTACAATTACTCTAAGAATAGAATTTTCTCCTCCTTGGTTCATAAGGTATTTTCAGTTCTACTCCCTTGCACCTTTTAAAAGATATATTTTGAGTTGATTCATGTCAACAGAATATTTAGTTGTCACGGATCATATTTGTATTTTAGCTAGAAGTGAACATTTGTGTTATGTTGTATACTGTAATCATTTGTAAATACTATGTAAAGTACTTTGATTGTAATACCATACTTTTTTTAAGCAGACAAATTTTGCAATTTTTTTTGTTTTAAAGAACTGTAATGTTCTTGTTTAAGAAATATATTTTTTATATTTTGGAAATATAAAATGCATTTTTATATTTTCAGATGGTGCAAGATGACTTTGTCGAAAGTCGAAGAAGTGATAATAGTATAAGTGCTGAAGATCTTCACAACCTTCTTATAATTGCCAGGTAAGTTTTCTTCTTTTTATTCTTTTGAATTATTTACAATATTTAAGGGACATGCTAATGCCATATGACCCACGATGTAAGGTGAAATTGTGTTGAGAGAATATGCTCCAATTTATAACATGATTGTTTTCATTCAATGTTTAATAAATGTTTGAAGAAGTTGTTAATTTGATTTATGGAATTTGTATTTCATTGCTCAGCACTGGGACTAGGGCCATTCAACGCCATATGGAATCACTAAAAACATTATATAGGCTCTGCATGTTACTAAATGAAACAAAAAAACCCAAACAACCAGTTATTTCATAATCTATGACCTTTGATGTTGTAGTGTCATGCAGACATAGTCAGTCAGTCTGTCCCTGGGAAAGGATTCAAAGGTTTTTTTTATAAGTGGAATAGCACTAATCAGCCTCAACTTGCAAGGCAATCTTTCATAGATTATAATTTCTACATACAGAGGAGGACAGATAAAGTATATAATTTGCATAATCATTTGGTGCCACTAGTACTTATGTTTTGGGAATACTTTGGTATCTCTAGTGATCAAATTTATCCTTTAATTCATTAGTGAAGTATTCTTGATAGTGTTTTTATCAGTAACCTGCTTATATGAATTATTTGTTTATTACAGATTGGTAACTGTAAGCTGTGGTGAAAAAAACCTTACTTCAGATGTTTGGAGAAGTGTTAAAATCTTGGAAAATGAAAGAAAACTGCGTTTGACTTCCACTAATTAAATAGACTACCATGTACATATCAATTTTATTTTTATAACCATTTTCTTATGCTTTCATAGATTCATATCTTAGTATACCTTGAGTAATAAAACATCAAATTACAAAAGGTAAATTTTATTTTTCCATCCCATAGTAAAATTACTAAACAAGTTTTTAGATGTATTATAACTGCTAGTGACAAAACAACTTATGACAATGAATGAAATTACATCCATGAGAAAATGAAAGATATATGTAGTAAGGAAAGCTACAGTAACCTGTTCGTCTTGGAATTAATAGGATTATAAGAACACTAGGACTGGCTGTTCATGTGCATACACAAAGTACCTTGTCTCCTCCTAAAATAAAACTTGGAAAGTAGACAATAATTAATAATCACGTACGAAAGACAGAATTGTCCCTACTATTCATCATAACAAAAGGTTATAAACAGAAACTGAACGATATTGTATGGTTTTGTTAATCACTACCAGGATCATCTGCAGCCTCGGCTTCATCTTTCTTATAGTGACGATATTCTGGTTTAAGTTCCCATGTATTTTTATGTGGATTCTTCACATTGTAGTCACAGACTTCCTTTAGAATTTCCTTCAAATATGTCTGGAAGGAAAATAGAAATTTTAGAATTATTTATTTTGATGCTTATCTTTAGGTCACATTGCTGATATCTCAGATGCGAGAGCTTTTCAACTTTGAAACAGGTGGCTCTCCCTCACCTACCTGCCTTCAACTATAGTAACTACCTTGTTAACAATTCAATATGATCGCCAGCTTAGTCTGAAGTGATATACTATTTAAATCCCTGCAGTAGCTCCCTTGCAGTAAAAACAACATTACAGACAAATGATTTATCTACAGCCCTGAAGATGGAGAGAATTAAGTAAAGAAACACTTCCATGGGCGTAGAGATGAGAAAATTCTCAAAAATAGGATAATTAAGGAAATATCAATGAAAAAAGGACAGTAAAAGTTAATTCAGTATTAATCAGGTAAGACAGCAGTGTGATTAGCCTATCCTAAGTTAGTAGGATATTCACCTTCAGCAATTTGAACTTTACCCATATTATTTTTATTTTATTATACTGAGAACGAAGATGTACCATATATTTCTGCGTATAAGACGACCAGACAACCCTACATTCGAAAATTTAACCATTGAAAAAAGGGGGTCGTATTATACTACCGTTATAAAAATCACACCTTGAATTCTGTCAGGTTTATCAGTAGGCTAGCCTAAGTTGTGGTGCGATAACCACCGACACATGAAATGATTTACATTAAGATACATACATACATATACCAAAGAACTTCCCCCAATTTTGGGGGATAGCCAACGTCAAACAAATGAAACAGAATATGGGACCTCTCCTCTCTACGTTCCTCCCAGCCCGACAAGGGACTCAACCGAGTTCGGCTGGTACTGCTAGGGGTGCCACAGCCGACCCTCCCCCGTTATCCACCACAGATGAAGCTTCATAACACTGAATCCCCTACTGCTGCTACCTCCGCGGTCTTCCAAGGCACCGGAGGAAGTAGCAGAGCCTACCGGAACTGCGTCACAATCGCTCGCCATTCATTCATATTTCTGGCACGCTCTCGTGCCTCTCTCACATCTATCCTTCACTCCATCCATCCACCCAAACCTTGGCCTTCCTCTTGTACTTCTCCCATCAACTCTTGCACTCATCACCTTCTTTAGCAGACAGCCATTTTCCATTCTCCCAACATGGCCAAACCACCTCAACACATTCATATCCATTCTAGCTGCTAACTCATTTCTTACACCCATTCTCACTCTCACTACTTCGTTCCTAACCCTATCTACTCGAGATACACCAGCCATACTCCTTAGACATTTCACCTCAAAACATTCAATTTCTATCTCTCTGTCACTTTCATTCCCCACAACTTCGATCCATACATCACAGTTGGTACAATCACTTTCTTATACAGAACTCTCTTTACATTCATGCCCAACCCTCTATTTTTTACTACTCCCTTAACTGCCCCCAACACTTTGCATCCTTCATTCTCTCTCTGACGTACATCTGCTTGTTCTCCACCATTTGCTGCAACAAGTGACCCCAAGTACTTAAACTGATCCAACTCCTCAAGTAACTCTCCATTCAACATGACATTTAACCTTGCATCACCCTCCCTTCTCGTATATCTCATAACCTTACTCTTACCCACATTAACTCTCAACTTCCTTCTCTCACACACCCTTCCAAATTCTGTCACTAATCGGCCTAGCTTCTCTTCCACGTCTGCAACCAGTACAGTATCATCCGCAAACAACTGATTTACCTCCCATTCATGGTCATTCTCGTCTACCAGTTTCAATCCTCGTCCAAGCACTCGAGCATTCACCTCTCTCACCACTCCATCAACATACAAGTTAAACAACCACGGCGACATCACACATCCCTGTCTCAGCCTCGCTCTCACCGGAAACCGATCGCTCACTTCATTTCCTATCCTAACACATGCTTTACTACCTTTGTAGAAACTTTTCACTGCTTGCAACAAACTTCCACCAACTCCATATAACCTCATCACATTCCACATTGCTTCCCTATCAATTCTATCATACGCTTTCTCCAGATCCATAAACGCAACATGCACCTCCTTACCTTTTGCTAAATATTTCTTGCATATCTGCCTAATTAAAAATCTTATTCATACAACCCCTACCTCTTCTAAAACCACCCTGTACTTCTAAGATTGCATTCTCTGTTTTATCCTCAATGCTCTTAATCAGTACTCTATCATACACTTTTCCCACCAAACTCAACTAACTAAAACCCCTTGAATTACAACACTTGTGCACATCTCCCTTACTCTTATATAGTGGTACAATACACGCACAAACCCAATCTACTGGTACCATTGACAACACAAAACACATATTAAACAATCTCACCAATCATTCAAGTACAGTCACACCCCTTTCCTTCAACATCTCAGCCCTCACACCATCCATACCAGATGCTTTTCCTACTCTCGTTTCATCTAGTGCTCTCCTCACTTCCTCTCTTGTAATCTCTCTATTCTCATCTCCCATCACTGGCACCTCAACACCTGCAACAGCAATTATATCTGCCTCCCTATTATCCTCAACATTCAGTAAACTTTCAAAATATTTCGCTCACCTTTTCCTTGCCTCCTCTCCTTTTAGCAACCTTCCATTTCCATCTTTCACTGTCTTCAATTCTTGAACCAGCCTTCCTTACTCTCTTCACTTTCCAAAACTTCTTCTTATTCTCTTCATATGAATGACCCAATCCCTGACCCCACCTCAGGTCAGCTGCCCTCTTTGCCTCACGTACCTTGCGCTTTACTTCCACATTTTTCTCTCTATATCTTTCATACTTCTCTACATTATTACTCTGCAGCCATTCTTCAAAAGCCCTCTTTTTCTCTTCCACTTTTACCTTCACTCCTTCATTCCACCATTCATTGCCCTTCCTCATGCTGCCTCCAACAAACTTCTTGCCACACACATCACTTGCAATCCCAACAAACTTTTCTTTTACTAACTTCCACTCCTCCTCTAAATTACCCGTTTCTCTTACTTTCACTTCGTCATATGCCATTTTCAACCTTTCTTGATATTTACTTTTTACCCCAGGTTTTATTAGCTCTTCAACCCTCACTAGCTTCCTTTTACATCCACCTACTCTATTCCCCCACTCTTTTGCTACAAATAATTATCCTTCCACCAGAAAATGATCAGACATACCGTTAGCCATACCCCTAAACACGTGCATGTCTTTCAATCTTCCAAACATTCTTTTAGTTATCAACACATAATCCATTAATGCCCTTTCTACCACTCTTCCATTTACCACTCTTACCCATGTATACTTATTTTTATCATTCTTTTTCAAAAAGCTAGAACTTATCACCATCTCTTGCTCAACACACATATCTACCAGTCTCTCACCACTCTCATTTTCACCTGGTACGCTATACTTCCCAATGACACCTTCTACCTCTCCAGTGCCCACTCTAGCATTTAAGTCACCCATGACAACTACATAATTCCTTCTACCCAGTCCTTCTATACACCTAGTTAATTCATTCCAGAACTCATTCCGCTCTTCTTCACTTTTCTCACAACCTGGCCCATACGCACTGACAAAAGCCCAACATTCCCTACCCAACCTAACCCTTACCCACATTAACCTAGATGATATCTCCTTCCATTCCACTACTTTACCTGTCATCCATTCACTCAGCAATAAAGCCACACCTTCTCTTGCTCTTCCCCTTTCAATCCCAGACACTCTACCAGACATTTCACCATACATCACTTCACCTTTCCCTTTTATCTTTGTTTCACATAAAGCCAATATATCCATCCTTCTAATCCTAAACATACTTCCAATCTCACATCTTTTACTCTATATCGTACTACATCCACGCACATTCAAACACCCCAAAACTAGAGTGCGGGGAGCAGTCACTCTCCCCCCAGCTACACTTCTTTGATGTCTCACAGGATTATAATACAGGAGAGGGGGTTCCCAGCCCCCTCGTTCCGTCCCTTTTAGTCGCCTCTTACGACACAGGGATACGTTGGCGCTGTTCTAATTGTTTTTTATGCCCCCGCGGCCACATTAAGATATAAATGTATAATAAAAGTAATAAAACAATTTTTACTGTATTATGTTATTGGCATATCTACATAAAAGGCATAAATATTAAATTTGATGAATAATTCCATATCAGATACCAACTTTTAACCATACGAGCGTTGTTAGCAACTTTTTCTCTTTCTAACCTTTCAGTAATTTTAATTACGATAGTAATAACATATAGGATGTCACAATATTAATTTATTTAAAAATTATTAATGTCACTACTGTATCATATTGTTGACGATTGTTTTGAGAAAGAAGAAGAATCAGTAAAAGAAGAAGAGGAGGAGGAACGTGCATTTCGTACGTGAGCAGCTGTTAAGCGTAAACAAAGCAATGCAGGCTAGGTGATGTGTGTTCTAGGAAAACATTGATAAAGGATTTGCTTTGTTATTTCATTTATTTTGAATTTATAAGGATACAGTAAGTAATACAGGTAATGCTCGACTTACGACCTATGCGACTTATGACGATTCGACTTTACGACGATTTTTTTCAGGGTGATGACGTCACAAGTCTATCAAAAATAGGATGAATATTTCCGTGAAAATAATCTATTGTATAAAAATAAACTAATTTATCTTGTTAAATTATTATTTTCTATTATTGTTAATATTCGGTATCTATTTTCAGTAAAAAAATACATTAAGAAAAGTTTTAATATCTGTCGAGTTCATATTATATGTCTGGTGATGTCACATCACCGGTGGAAAGCGACCAGGCAATACAGTAATTTACTTCCAATAGGCTAACGATTAATATTAGTATTCCCATTATGGAAATATTAAGTAACGATACAAAGTACTTTTTGGGCTCAAGCCATGTCGTCCTGATGGAAGCTTCCTATAGACAGCTTTCTAAGGGATATTTGGCTGCAGTGATACTCCACAGAATTGACCATAGGTCTCCAGAATTCTAACTCCTGGCGCGAGTATCCTTAAAATTTATATCAAGGATATCGCATAATATCAGGGGACGTATATTTTGATAAGACACATGGCAATCTTCACCCCGAATAGCGTTTTCGCTTCGAGGGGGAAGAGTGGCAAAATTGAAGGGAAGCCGTTATCAAGGTTACCCTTCCTCCCCTACTATTACAGGGTTCCAAGATGGCGCTCATTCCTATTTTGGTAGCGATTTCGCACGGTGCTCTCCCTGTTCATCTAGCGTTCTAGATCGTTTCTTTAGAGGATTTATCACGCATTCTCCAGCATCTTGTGCCTCTGGAAAGTTGAGTATTTTATCTTTAGTGTATAATTTTTAGCTCCTGCTTCACAGTGAAATTAGTATAATTTAATGTGCTTTATGGAGAGTGGCCGGTCACCGGAGGCGCCAATTTGGGCGCTGTCGTTTGTCATGCATGCTTTATTTAGTCAGCAGAATGACAATCCTGGTATTTAGCTTTAATGAATTATAGCTATTTAGGCAAAATTATACTAGTGAAGATATGATCATGCATACAATTTTCCTCTTCCTACATGTGTCGATCATATACGTTAGAATCTCAGTGATATAGGTAGCCGAGATCTCGCCCTGCGCTAGGCTACCTAGCCTATGCGCTTTAGTATACTTTAATATATTATCCCCGTTTACCCTCTTGTATCGTTTTATCAATTCAACAGGAGATAGTATATCTCCTAGAATTATTTATATAACTCGATACTCATCTCCTGCGGAGATTTAAGGGTAATCCCTCCTTCCCTCCGAGTGCCGCCATCGGCGACAACCCTATCTTGGTATTGCCATAGAGTAGTACACTCCAGCTTGACTAAGCTAGTGTTTTCTGTCTCCCCCCCCCCCTTGCCGGTGAGTATCCTGGCTTGGGTTTTCGACAGTCTTTATGCCGACGGCTCAGCTGCCGGGTGAGTAGTCACTCCCCTGCCGGCTTACAGTTGTAGGCATAGGAAGCTTAGCTTCCCTAGGCCGCACCTGAAGTGATAGTATAATGCCGCCACCTTCTCTACTGCGGTCTAGAAGACAAGTCTTGTTTCGGCAGATCCTAGGCTGAAGAATAGATATTCTTCTGCCGCCTAGGATGGCGCCGATATTGAAACGAAGTTTCACCCTTGTTTGGAAATGGCGGCAATCCTGCCGCCTTCTCCTAACACAACATACAAGACCCTTTCCCTGCCCCTCTCTGTCCTTTAGCGATTGCCTAGCCATCGCATATTTGTGGTCGTCGTCCTACATTCTCCCCGCTTGCCGGGTAGATCGTGGCGCCGGCCGGGCTCCTACATAGACGGCTTGATAGCCGCTCCGACTTTCCCCTAAGGATGCAAGGCTCCAGGAAAGGCTGTGACGGCTGTCGGTGGGAGACCCTTTTTGCCTTTGAGTGTTCTTCAGTCCTCCCTTGGACTGCCATCCACATCCCTGAAACTGGCAGCGACCGGCAACAGATCTTGTGGCTGGATGGAAGCTTGAATGATTCATTCTCCCCTTCCATTTGAACCCTCATTCTGGAGGAAGGCAGTAGGATTAATATACTTACACCCTTATTCATTGTACAAAACTACATTATTAAGGTAGCCCTTTGCTCCTAATTTCTCTCTTTCTGTCGGCTAGTGCCGTCAGGTACTAAACCCAGCCGGCTGGACTGGTGCCGCCAGGTGCTAGCCTAGCCGGCAACACGCCGGCTGAACTACAATATATGATTATACAGTAGCCAGTATATTTGCAGTATAGTATATACTGCAGATGGAAAACTATAGTATATATTATACAGTAGTTTATATTTCCAACATACTCTGTGTCCTTTCAGTCTATTGTTGAGACCAATTTTACATTGAAGTGAAGTATTCCTTCAGTACATTGATAAAGTCATCAGTTTATAACTTACCCCACAATATTAATTCTTTTATGGAAGGACTAGTGTTAGTATACACTAATTCTGTCCCTAGAGGTAAGAACCCTTCTCTCTTGAGTTTCCCTTAATGAGGAAATTCTTACAGTAATATAGGGGGAGGTCACAGCAATTGGCTGGACAGGAGACACAGGTATGTGTCTTTCCTATTTCCTTTCTAGCTTACTATCCTAAGCTATAATGGCTAAAATACCAATATATTTATTGCATGTAACCTGTTTATCGAGTGATAAATAACCGCATACTCATTTATATTTCCTTTCTTTATAGGAGCCCAAAATGAAGTGCGAGGCGATATAACTGCAACCACAAGAGTAGGAACTTTTGTGGTCACACTATGTGCAGGACTCATGCCATCTGTGCCATTACCACTGAAACCTTGCGGTACTGGGACCCCCAGAACTGCAACATCTGCTCGGCCATGGTGGTCGAAGGTTTCAACGACCCCAAGTCAGTGGAGTCGAGGGATTCAGCACGAGAAAAGCTGCGCAAATGGGTACGAGGGTTCCAGAAGAACTCTCCTCGACTGTACCTGCCCAACGATAGGATACGTAGCTTGCTGTTCCCCAAAGCGGGTAATGAAGCTGTCGTGCCCCAAACATGACCCGGACGTCCCTGCGTCCAGATTGCAATTGAGGTGGACGTCAGTGAGGCGATGCAAGGCATGGACATCCACCAGGAGGAAAGGATGTCTGAAGTGTCTACAGACACAGAGAAGGATCTCCTTAGGGACGATCCTGGGGAAGAGTCCACTCTACCTCCCGAAGGAGGGGTAAGAAGAAGTGGGGAAGTCCCTTCCACCCGTGCCAGCACTAGAGCTACACCATCTACATCTTCAGCTCCTACCCCTCCATTGGATGCCATGAGCCAGGCAGTTTTGGCTCATATCACTACACTACACTAATGGAGAATCTTCACAAAGAAGGCGAAGCAAGGGAAACGAAGCTCGAAAGAGAGCTCCGTTAAGCACGGATCACCGCCACCCGAGGGTCTTACAAGCGACCCAGAGTTTAAGACCTGCCATCCTGCTCAGAGACTAATCCCTGGAGGTACGCGGAGTAATATGCCGATTACTAACGGCAAACTCTACATCTCAGAGAAGATGGGAGCCGTCCCCCTTGACGACATTCAGTTCTGGCCGAGCTTCAACGCCTACCCTGACTACTTTCTTCGACTGAAGCATGAGCCAGCGTCAAAGGAGGAGACAGAACCGAAGGAGGTCATGGTTTTCGACCACGACAAGGCACAGGCTCTCTTGTCGAGCAGCCTGAAGAAGGCAGGTTATATCAACTCGAAAGTGTCTGCATTGAGCAAGAAACACCCTACCTTTCTTGCTCCTACTTCCAGAGCCTTCCCCTTTACGTCGAAGGCATTCCAGGCTGTTGCCAAGGCAGTTGAGGCAGGCAAACCATGCCCTGCACTAGAGTAGTGTAGGCCTCTGTCGTTAGCCCTGCCCATAGATGAGAAGGAATGGAAGGAAGTCCACCTAACCTCCTCAGTAGGGAAGCTAGATGCAGATATCGCAGGACGGCAGTTCAGCGAGAATTTCCCTAAGCTGTCAGACTTTCTCTTGCGTAGGGAACAAGAGACGAAAGAGAGGCTTGCCGCCTCCCTGTCCCTACAGAACTGCATCGAGATGTGTGCAGGCCACAAAAGCACCCCAGACATTCTCACGGTCCTAGCCAAAATGCATATGGCCACCTTAGTGAAGGACCTGTACGCCTTCATGAAGGCTAGGAGAGCCTGCGGGGAGTTTGTGTTTGCTGCTGCAACAGTAAAACACAAACCCAGGAAGCTGATTTCTTCCAGCATCTGGGGTAAAGACCTCTTCCCAAGTGAAGGGGTCAAAGAGGTAGTCGAGAAAGCCGCCACAGAGAATAGGAACCTTCTCCAGAAGTGGGGCATCTCTTCAAAGAGGAAGTCTTCCCTGGATGCGGGTCCCCAACCTAAATGAAAGTCAAAGAAGCCAAGACTACCTTCTCGGCCTGCCCAGCAACATCCCACAGTCACCATGACCGTGATGCCCCAAGTGGTTGCTCAGCCACAGACCACATTCCAATTGGTACCTCAACAGCTGGTTGCCCAGTCACCAGCTTTCAACCCAGGGTTTGAGAGGCAAACCACCACCTTTCGTCCGAAAGGAAGGGGTTCTCGAAGGGGCTCCTCAAGACACCCCTCCCGAGGCAGGGGAGGACGTGGTCAGGGTGGCAAACCCTCTGGACAACCTAAGCAATGAGATGCTTCAGGTAGGAGGGAGGTTCCAACACTTTCGAGATCATTGGACCTTCGATCCCTGGGCCCACAGCCTAATCAAGAATGGACTAGGATGGAAATGGAACAAGTCTCCACATTCATTCCCTCAATTCTTCCAACACTCCACCCCCTTACTGGAAGAATATACCTTAGAACTCTTGAGCAAAAAGGTTATAAGGAAAGCAAAGTCCATCAAATTCCAGGGAAGACTGTTTTGTGTTCCCAAGGACTCGGACAAACTCAGAGTCATTCTGGACTTGTCGCACTCAACAAGTTCATGATGTTAACCCTTCAACACATAAGGGCCCTGTTAGCCAAAAGGGCGTACACAGTCTCAATAGACCTGGCAGATGATTATTGACAACACCCAGTCAGCCGCCCCCTCTCCTCCTACCTAGGATTCAAGTTACGGAAGAAAAAGTATATCTTCAGAGCCATGCCCTTCGGACTAAACATAGCCCCAAGGATCTTCACGAAACTTGCATACGCAGTCGTACAACAACTACGCCTAGAAGGTGTTCAGGTAGCAGCATACCAGGACGACTGGCTGGTGTGGGCAGCATTCAAGACTGCTTATCTGCAAGCATCCAAGAAAGTGATCCAGTTCCTGGAACATCTGGGATTCAAGATCAACTTCAAGAAGTCTTGACTATCTCCAGCTCAAGAGTTTCAATGGCTGGGAATCCATTGGAACTTGAAGTCACACCGCCTCTCCATTCCTCCAAGGAAGAGGAGAGACACCAACAGGAAAGAGTACTGGGCTCTCTCCAGTTTGCAAGATCCCGAAGGCATGCGCTAGACTTAGACCTGTCAAGAGACTACTGAAATCCGACAGGATCTCAAGACACCAACAGGAAAGAGTACTGGGCTCTCTCCAGTTTGCAGCAGTAACAGACCCAGTGCTAAGAGCACAGCTGAAAGATGCATCAGGAGTCTGGAGAAGATACGCATCAAACGCTCAAACAGATCTACAAAGACCGGTACCAACCTTACTACGATCACTTCTCAAGCTGTGGTTGAAGGTCAAGAGCCTAACGAGGACCGTTCCCTTGCAACCACCTCCCCCATCGGTGACTATCCACACGGATGCCTCGACGGAAGGAGGGGGAGGTCACTCCCATCAAAGGAAAGCCCAAGGGACTTGGTCATCCCTGTTCAAGACCTTTCACATCAATATTTTGGAGGCCATGGCAGTCCTCTTGACGCTGAAGAAACTACTCCCTCACAGATCAGCCCACATCAGGCTGGTCTTGGACAGCGAAGTGATAGTGAGATGTCTGAACCGACAAGGCTCGAGATTGCCCCACATCAACCATGTGATGTTAGCCATCTTTCGTTTAGCGAAAAAGAAGAGATGGCACTTATCAGCAGTTCACCTACAAGGGTTCCGCAATGTAACAGCGGACGCTCTATCCAGGCTAAAGCCGAGAGAGTCGGAATGGTCCCTAGACGCAGACTCATTCTCCTTCATCTTGGAACAAGTCTCGGAACTGCAGATCGACCTCTTCGTGACGAGCGACAACAAGAAACTACCTCGATATGTAGCCCCATACGAGGACCCTCTGGCAGAGGCGACGGACGCCATGTCCCTCGATTGGAACAAGTGGACCCGGATTTACCTGTTCCCTCCAACCAATCTTCTGCTGAAGGTCCTCAACAAGCTGAGATCCTTCAAGGGAACTGCAGCTCTAGTGGCCCCCAAGTGGCCCAAGAGCAATTGGTTCCCTCTGGTGATGTAACTGAAGCCGAGGCTGGTCCCTCTACTGAAGCCAGCTCTATCTCAACTGGTTCAGAAGTCGACTGTCTTCGCTTCATCACAGAGAACCCAAAACCTTCATCTCATGATTTTCTCGCCTTAACAGTAAAGAAAAGATTTGGGGTCTCAAAAAGCAGTATAGACTTCTTAGAAGAATACTGTGCAAGTCAAAGTCAACCAGAAGACAATACAAATCGTCTTGGAAAAAGTGGGTTGCTTTCGTTAAAGCAAAAAGGCCGAAAGAAATCTCAATAGACTTCTGCCTGTCTGTCATCATCCACCTTCATGAACAAGGCTTGGCTGCCAGCATGATAACTACGGGCAAGTCAACCTTGACTAGACCTCTTCTATACGCCTTCCAGGTGGACCTGGCGAACGAAGTCTTTAACAAGATCCCGAAGGCATGCGCTAGACTTAGACCTGCAGCCCCTCCGAAGCCCATTTCATGGTCCCTGGACAAGGTCTTACACTATGCTTCAACCTTGAACAATGAAGATTGTTCTCTTAAGGATCTATCCCAAAAAGTGATTTTTCTGTTCGCTATAGCCTCAGGGACTAGAGTCATTGAAATAGTAGCCCTATCAAGAGACAAGGGCCATATTCAGTTCACAGAAGCGGGAGAACTGAATCTATTTCCTGATCCTACCTTTCTCGCCAAGAACGAGCTACCCACCAAAAGATGGGGGTCCCTGGAGAATCTGCCCTCTGAAGGAAGATGTCTCTCTATGTCCAGTAGAATGTCTAAAGGTCTATCTTCGAAGAACTTCAGACTTCAGGGAAGGACAGCTCTTCAAAGGAGAAACCTCAGGATCAAACTTATCCCTAAAACAACTGAGGGCGAAGCTCACCTACTTCATTCGCTGAGCGGATCCTGCGGTACACCCACAGGTCATGATCCAAGAAAAACTGCTTCCTCACTGAACTTTTTTCAGTATATGGACTTTGAGCGCCTTCGCTCATCCAGAGTGTTTTACAAACATTATGCGAAGCAAGTGCACGAAATCAAACGTTGTGTGGTGGCGGCAGATAGTGTAGTAAGACCTGTCGTCTAGTGCTGCGATGAACAGTGAACTGATTGGGACTCTCAATTTGGGTGAAAAGATGTTGACACCTTCTCGTGCAATATCCTTTTATGCGAGTGTCACCCTGGTGACACTAGGACTGTTCAAGTTTTCAGGTGCAGAATTATACAAATGACACTTGTGCCATGTGTAAATTGTACACAGTGTTGATAGTATCCAACATTTACAGAAAAACTTACATTGAAAATTTTTTCAATTATCATGAGTGGCATTAACCCTTTTCTTCTCTTTCATGTAGAAAAACATTGTCTGTATATATTGAATGTATAATTCTCTTTTATGTTTATTACACATGTTATTCCATTTACTCATTTAGCCTAAATAAATGAATAAAAGAGTGTACAGTGAACCCTCACTACTTCGCGGTTCGACCATCGCGGATTCACCACTTCGCGGATTTTTTCCATAACCCATATATATATAGTAATATATATATATATATATATATATATATATATGCATGTATTTATGTATATATGTATGTAGGCCTATGTATATATGTAGGTATGTATATGTGTATACATATAAATATATATATATATATATATATATATATATATATATATATATATATATATATATATATACACACACACACATATATATACAGTAGGGTCCCGAATTACACGTGTTCTAATTACGCGATTCCTCAATTACGCGATCGATAGTTTTTAAAAATTAATTTTCCTGTATTTGCGAGGAGCATTCTAAATCCGCGAGTCAAGCACCGCGAAGCGTAGGAAATCTATTGTTTTCTTAATTGTATTGGGGGGGGGGTTGATGGTTCCCCGATGTCTGAGAAGGGGGGGGGAGAATGTGAGAGAAAGATTTCTGTTCAAACATTTTAAGACTAGTTTTGGATGAAAAATGTTAAGGTTTGCCCATCTGTTGTGTGAACTTGTCGCTAGGCCTAGCCTAACTGTCCAACACCTATATGTATAATATTCCATATTTGTACTAATTAATTTTTATACTTATGTTGTGATTATGGTGAAAAATCCTTATTCATTAAACTTTAAATTAAAAACCATCAAAATAAAGACTATTTTATATCATGCTACTGCCAAACATGTCACCACAACCAAACCCATTACTTTGTTTAGTACGTTCCATCGCTGATCATAACGAACTCGCTAACCAATTTTAACATCTGTCTATAGGTTAACTTTTGCGGCAAAAGATATCTTACCAGGTACTATGTAATAATAATGTTATAATTAATGTTTTATTTATCCTTAGAAAATCAAAATATATGAAATATGAGCAATTTTATTTCGTGTTGTTTTTTTTCCCCTAAAAAAACGCCTTCTTAAAAGGAAAACGTTTTTTTTTACGTTTCATCGTCGATCATAAACGCATTTACTCCTGAAAGTGATATTGAAGAGCTTTTACTAAAGATGTTATTATAAATAAAGATTATAAATTGGTGGTAAAATATCTATAATTAAAGTGTAGCAGCATCAAAAAATGTTGGGGTTCGCCCTTTACATAAGAATGTACTGTACATTGGATTAGACAGAACGTAGAAAAAATCAATTAGGGAAAAATCGGTATTCGATATCCTCTTCATCAGCATCGTCATTCGTCAATCGGGCTTTTTATTTTTTTTTATTCTCAGTCGCTAACTAGTTATCGCACTGCCAAGATCTGCACACATTCCGATAATTCACATTTGAAGGTTTTCTGGGAGAGGATGGATAGAGAAAATACCGAACTATATAAAATGTTTTTTTTTAACCTGTTAAGCGTCACCCACGTGATAAACCGTTCACCACGATCTACTCGGTACCGCCTTCAACTGTATATTCCGTTCATGACTTTAATTGCCTTTTACAAGCCGTCAGTCTCGTGATGTTACTTTACTCGTATAGTAAGTATAGGATCACCACTTGGCAACACTCTCAGCATATGGGGACTGTGAATAGAAACTTATATGATGTCTGGCAACTATTTTTCTGAAGGTAGCTTGATGTTACAAAACTGTGGTTTGAACTGGTTTCCTATCAGTGCGCTCGGGCGTTCATGCATAAGTGGTTATTTGTTGTTCCTTTTGTAATGAAAGGTCTAAAGAGGAAGGTTATTTCTTTAGATGAAATAAATGATATTCTTGTTGTGGATTTTGATAATGATAACCTGTTTGATAATGAGAGCACAAGTTCTGAATCCTCCAGTGATGAGTATATTGAAGAAACAAAGTTTTCTTTCGATGTCGAAAGCGAAAATGACTTCTCATTACCGAATGACTGGACAACGAAATTTCACAAAACTATAAAGGGAAAGGAAACGCCGAGAGAGAGAGAGAGAGAGAGAGAGAGAGAGAGAGAGAGAGAGAGAGAGAGAGAGAGAGAGAGAGAGAGAGAATAAAGTGGATAAATAATGTACAAATGTATGACGAACATATTTGAAAACTATACAGGAAACGATATGAAGAGAGAGAGAGAGAGAGAGAGAGAGAGAGAGAGAGAGAGAGAGAGAGAGAGACCTATTCCTTTCCTTTTGTTGCTTATCCAGGCGTAAGATTTACGATTGAAGATAAAAAGAACCCATTAGAATATTCAGTATTATGTAGCCATTTGAAATTAAATAATAGTAGTATTAATTGTTTTTTTTACTCAACCATTTAATTAATATCCCTACTTTTAACTATAATTACGAATTATAAGCATAAAGAAATTATATTAACTTTGAAAAATTATCATTAGTGAAATGACCGCTCAGGGCAAAAAAAGCGTGATTATCGTACAGCAGCCTAGTGCACACTTGCGCCTAGTGGCCGTGTTTACGTGTGGGAGTGTCATCATGGATATACAGTACTATACTGTAATTTTTAACTATTGCTAGATACGTACTGTATCAAACCTTGAAAACCCTTTTTTGTTTTTTGTATCTATAGGAAATAATTCTACATCATTCGGAAAATACTGAAAACAGTAAGCTATGCATAGTACAGTAGTAAATACTACAGTCATAGAAAATTATCAAAACTTTAACAACTTTTTATTGTTTTATTTATCCATAAAAGAAATTTTGTACAGTATTTTATAAAAAAAATCTATAAGAAGGATTTCTTACAGTATTGTTAAGATAAAATGTTATTTTTATTAATAAAATAAATTTTTGAATATACTTACCCGATAATCATGTAGCTGTCAACTCCGTTGCCCGACAGAATTCTATGGAGGGATACGCCAGCTATCACAATACTAGAAGGGGGTGTATTTACCAGCGCCACCTGTGGCCAGGTACTCAAGTACTTCTTGTTGACACCTCCTCAATTATTCCTCGGTCCACTGGTTCTCTATGGGGAGGAAGGGAGGGTCGATTAAATCATGATTATCGGGTAAGTATATTCAAAAATTTATTTTATTAATAAAAATAACATTTTTCAATATTAAACTTACCCGATAATCATGTAGCTGATTCACACCCAGGGGGGTGGGTGAAAAACCAGTGTACAAGACTAAAGGATAGCTAAGTATCCCGTATTTCATATAATCAGTTATCCACAATAACAATGAAATAATAAGTACCTGGTAAGGAAGTCGACTTGAACCGTTACTCTGCCTTTAATAAGATCGTCTTCCTTACTGAGCGCAGCGTTCCTCTTGGGAGGCTGAATCAACTCAAAGGTGCTAAAGTATACAGGGCTGCAACCCATACTAAAGGACCTCATCACAACCTTTAACCTCGGCGCTTCTCAAGAAAGAATTGACCACCCGCCAAATCAACAAGGATGTGGAAGGCTTCTTAGCCGACCATACAACCCATAAAAAGTATTCAAGAGAAAGGTTAAAAAGTTATGGGATTATGGGAATGTAGTGGCTGAGCCCTCGCCTACTACTGCATTCGTTGCTACGAATGGTCCCAGGGTGTAGCAGTACTCGTAAAGAGACTGGACATCTTTGAGATAGAATGATGCGAACACTGACTTGCTTCTCCAATAGGTTGCATCCATAACACTCTGCAGAGAACGGTTCTGTTTGAAGGCCACTGAAGTAGCCACAGCTCTCACTTCATGTGTCCTTACCTTCAGCAAAGCAAGGTCTTCTTCCTTCAGATGAGAATTTGCTTCTCTAATCAGAAGCCTGATGTAGTAAGAAACTGCGTTCTTAGACATTGGTAGAGAAGGCTTCTTGATAGCACACCATAAGGCTTCTGATTGTCCTCGTAATGGTTTTGACCTTCTTAGATAGTACTTAAGAGCTCTAACTGGGCAAAGTACTCTCTCCAGTTCGTTCCCCACCATGTTGGACAGGCTTGGGATCTCGAACGACTTAGGCCAAGGACGGGAAGGAAGCTCGTTTTTAGCCAAAAAACCTAGCTGCAAGGAACATGTAGCCGTTTCAGATGTGAAACCTATGTTCCTGCTGAAGGCGTGGATCTCACTTACTCTTTTACCTGTTGCTAAGCACACGAGGAAAAGAGTTTTTAATGTGAGGTCCTTAAAAGAGGCTGA
This sequence comes from Palaemon carinicauda, assembly GCF_036898095.1. Lineage (NCBI taxonomy): Eukaryota > Metazoa > Arthropoda > Malacostraca > Decapoda > Palaemonidae > Palaemon > Palaemon carinicauda. The sequence continues at coordinate 40,167,833 of NC_090742.1, forward strand.
TTGGAGCGGTTCAAATCCTGATGACATTAGGAACCTTAGGACCACGTCTAGATTCCAGCCTGGAGTGGACAACCGACGTTCCTTTGAGGTCTCAAAAGACCTAAGGAGGTCCTGTAGATCTTTGTTGGAGGAAAGATCCAAGCCTCTGTGGCGGAAAACCGCTGCCAACATACTTCTGTAACCCTTGATCGTAGGAGCTGATAGGGATCTTACGTTCCTTAGATGTAACAGGAAGTCAGCAATCTGGGTTACAGTGGTACTGGTTGAGGAAACTGCATTGGCCTTGCACCAGCTTCGGAAGACTTCCCATTTAGACTGATAGACTCTGAGAGTGGATGTCGTCCTTGCTCTGGCAATCGCTCTGGCTGCCTCCTTCGAAAAGCCTCTAGCTCTTGAGAGTCTTTCGATAGTCTGAAGGCAGTCAGACGAAGAGCGTGGAGGTTTGGGTGTACCTTCTTTACGTGAGGTTGACGCAGAAGGTCCACTCTTAGAGGAAGAGTCCTGGGAACGTCGACCAGCCATTGCAGTACCTCGGTGAACCATTCTCTCGCGGGCCAGAGGGGAGCAACCAACGTCAGCCGTGTCCCTTTGTGAGAGGTGAACTTCTGAAGTACCCTGTTGACAATCTTGAACGGCGGGAATGCATACAGGTCGAGATGGGACCAATCCAGCAGAAAGGCATCCACGCGAACTGCTGCTGGGTCTGGAATCGGAGAACAATACAAGAGGAGCCTCTTGGTCATCGAGGTAGCGAATAGATCTATGGTTGGCTGACCCCACAGGGCCCAAAGTCTGCTGCAAACATTCTTGTGAAGGGTCCACTCTGTGGGGAAGACCTGACCCTTCCGGCTGAGGCGATCTGCCATGACATTCATATCGCCCTGAATGAGCCTCGTTACCAGCGTGAGCTTTCGATCTTTTGACCAAATGAGGAGGTCCCCTGCGATCTCGAACAACTTCCTCGAATGAGTCCCTCCCTGCTTGGAGATGTAAGCCAAGGCTGTGGTGTTGTCGGAGTTCACCTCCACCACCTTGTTTAGCTGGAGGGACTTGAAGTTTATCAAGGCCAGATGAACTGCCAACAACTCCTTGCAATAGATGTGAAGTGTCCTTTGCTCCTGATTCCATGTTCCCGAGCATTCCTGTCCGTCCAGTGTCGCACCCCAGCCCGTGTCCGATGCGTCCGAGAAGAGACGGTGGTCGGGGGTCTGAACAGCCAATGGTAGACCTTCCTTGAGAAGAATGCTGTTCTTCCACCACGTTAGAGTAGACCTCATCTCTTCGGAAACAGGAACTGAGACCGTCTCTAGCGTCATGTCCTTTATCCAGTGAGCAGCTAGATGATACTGAAGGGGGCGGAGGTGGAGTCTCCCTAACTCGATGAACAGGGCCAGCGATGAAAGTGTCCCTGTTAGACTCATCCACTGCCTGACTAAGCATCGGTTCCTTCTCAGCATGCTCTGGATGCATTCTAGGGCTTGGAAGATCCTTGGGGCCGACGGACAAGTCCGAAAAGCTCGACTCTGAAGATCCATACCCAAGGAGACAATGGTCTGGGATGGAACGAGCTGAGACTCCTCAAAATTGACCAGGAGGCCCAGTTCCTTGGTCAGATCCATAGTCCATTTGAAAATCTCCAGACAGCGACGACTTGTGGGAGCTCTTAAAAGCCAGTCGTCTGACGGAGCCGGACACAAGATCATGATACTGCTGCACAGTCTGTAAATTGTCAATCATGGGCAAGCGAGGAAGTACAGTGACAACCCGAATCTGTCTAGACTGTCTGGGTCGTACAGACAACTCCTTAACGGGTTGCTGAGGTTGCCGCACTGCGTCACAACAAGTCACTTCTGTTGGTTGTTGAACGTCTTCCCCGTGACACATTGACTCCGTAAACAAAAAATCCTCTAACAAGGACTAAGCTTGGACTGCATGTCATGCAACACAGCTCAAGGTCTATGGGAGCAGGTGTGGTAACAGACGGGATTAGCGACTGAAGTGGAACCATTACCTTCCCTGTAAGCATGTTATGCTTAAATAAAAGTCCATAAGAGGTTATGCAGCTAAAGGCTCCCTCCAAATGACAGAGTCCTCAAGGGAATATCAGAAGGAGGGAGAAAAGAACTTTCTCATCTACAGGGACCTTATCCTAGAAAAGCTAAGTTCTCTGAGTGAGGGTTCACTGGTGCAAAAGCAGCAGACTAGAAGGCAACGTTATGAAACTGCTTGACAGTCTAGTGAGTTGGCAACAACCCAAGATGTGTTGAGAAGCATGCGGTAAGGTATGCAGAGCATGATGTATGCAGAGTATGCTGTATGCAGAGCATGCTGTATGTAGAGCATGTTGTATGCAGAGCATGCTGAATGCAGAGCATGCTGTATGCAGAGCATGTTGTATGCAGAGCATGCTGAATGCAGAGCATGCTGTATGCTGAGCATGTAGTAAGCAGAGCCTGCTGTAAGCAGAGCCTGCTGTAAGGAAAGCAGAGCGTGTGCATGGCGTTTAACATTTCTCAGAAATTCCATGACCAGTGCTAGAGTGCTTTATGCATGCTTGCATGGGGTTTAAACCATGGTATGAAAATGGAGGTAAGGTATGCTGAATAGCAGAGTCAGAACGAGCTGGAACAACAATAGTTGTGGTTTCCTCTTCAAGACTCCGTTGAGGGAACACCTGAGGCTCAGTCTGCAAAGGCTGAATAAAAGACAAGCAGAAGGAAGGCGCATGGGTGGAGGAGGCTGACTCCTAGCATGAGTGGTTGAACCCAAGGGTTGCGCTTGCTGAGCGGTTGGCGGAAGCGGAGTAGCAAGTTCCAGTTCCTGTGGTGTGAGCGGAGCGCGATGAGGAAGAGGCTGCGCAGAACAAGGTAAATGTCTCGCAAGCTGAGGCTCCTGAGGCGCAAGGCTAAGGTGTAGTGGTGCTTGCCTTGTGGAGGGTTGAGCTCGCTGCAGCGAGAGCTGAGGAGACTGACTCATGGACGGGAGAGGTTGTTGTACCTCAACCGAGTGTTGCATCACTGGTGGAGCAGCAAGTGGAGGCGGAGGAAGAGAGGTATAATCCTCCTGATCCCATTGTAAAGGTTGCCTTAAGGAAGGCGGAGGCTGAACACCACAGGGAACAGCAAACTCAGCACGTGGCTCAACATCGTACGCCTGGCAGGTGGTACTGCGATCAGGCGGAGCGAGCGTAGGCGGAGGGAGTGTAGGCAGAGGCGGAGGAGTAACACTCTCAGCCCGACACTCACGCATTAAGTCCGAAAGCTGTGCTTGCATGGACTGTAGTAGAGTCCACAACATCGTACGCCTGGCAGGTGGTACTGCGATCAGGCGGAGCGAGTGTAGGTGGAGGGAGTGTAGGCGGAGGAGCAACACTCTCAGCCCGACACTCACGCATCAAGTCCGAAAGCTGTGCTTGCATGGACTGTAGTAGAGTCCACAACATCGTACGCCTGGCAGATGGTACTGCGATCAGGCGGAGCGAGTGTAGGTGGAGGGAGTGTAGGCGGAGGCGGAGGAGCAACACTCTCAGCCCGACACTCACGCATCAAGTCCGAAAGCTGTGCTTGCATGGACTGTAGTAGAGTTCACAACATCGTACGCCTGGCAGGTGGTACTGCGATCAGGCGGAGCGATCATAGGCGGAGGCGGAGGCGCAACACTCTCAGCCCGACACTCACGCATCAAGACCGAAAGTTGTGAATGTATGGACTGCAGTAGAGTCAACTTGGGGTCGGCAGACACTAAGGTCTGCTGAGGTAAAGCCTTAACAGCAGAGATCTGTTGCGGCAGAACCTTACTCCTCTTAGGCGGAGTGTAATCAACTGATGACTGAGGAGAGTCAGAGCTAACCCAATGACTGCATTCGGGTTGTGAACTTTAACTTCGTACGTCTGGCATAGGTCTGGACTTAACGTTTAAGAGGTCTTTAGACCTGAGACCAGCGTTACTCTGCCTTTATTTTCTCTAATCTCTTCTGCAGACGAGCAAAATAAGGGCTCAATCGTCTGCGGGTGGGAGTGACGGTCTCGGTAAGACACGCCCACAACCACCGAGGATACTTCTGTGCGCCGATCAAGGCCTGCTGAACCCTTATGCCCTTCGACATTGCTTCTCCCCTGGGCTTGGGAGCTTGCAAGAGGTCCCGGACTGGGAGGACGACTGGCGCGCACAAAAGTACCCTCACGCACTAATCACTTATCACTTTGATTTCTGTTTGCACTTATTTCACTGAACTCGAAACTTTAAGTGGTTTGTACCTGAAATACGCAATTCTATCCTTTCTCAAAGTTAGTAATTGCGAAAACAGAATTACAAAGTAACAGAAAAATCTAATGAAAGATAATTCAGTGGCTGGAAAGAGACTAAACACTAGATCACTCTAGAAACGTTTAGTTTCTTCCCCTAAAGAGACTAGGGAGAAGAGCAAAAACGATAACGACGTTACTCGTACGCCTGGCAGGCTTGAATGAAACGTTTATCCTCTTTCTCCCTCCGTCTCTATCTCTCTCTCTCTCTCTCTCTCTTGACTTAGAACCTGAGAGAAGAGCCCAATCATATATATCGTTAAAACATATTATTGTTAAAGGAAAAAACTGAAAAGTTCCTTTATAGGATCAAAACCATTAAGTTAAGAAAGAATGAACAAAACGCTAGACACGGTTACTCTTACTGCAACGTGAAACCGTGAACATTCTTTCTCTATCGTAACGATAGAGTGCAAGTTGAACGTTCTGAACGTCAACAACTGCAGAGACAAAACAAAACGTTAGTTCAACTTTGAAAAAAGTACGAGACTATCAAAGAAATTCTTTCAAACTCTGTGGCGGAAATAGCATAATATGTTAACAGGTAAAACCGAAATGACGGGCTCAAAGTTAATTAACTTCGGTAAAAGACCGCCTACTATTAGGAAGGTCGAATATAAACAAATATAAAAATTAATTTTAATGAGTTTATAATAAAAGGAAGTTAATCGAAGAGGCCTATAAGAGGCGGAGAGATATAAAATAAATCTATAACTTTGTTAAGCAAAATTAAGAAAGAGAGTCTATACTCTCTTAGACACCAACACTTCCGTCTAAGGGAAGGGTCGGCCATTGAAAGGTGAACGAGAGTTCATACTCTCTCGTCACCATAATTAAACAAATTAATTCCAAAAGCTAACTAATCTAATATAGAAGTTTCCAGTAAAGCGACAGCCGAAATCAAAGAGAAATACTTCACCAAAGTCGTGAAAATACTCCAAGAACATAAGCGTATCCCAGAACGTCTTGCCGGAAGCACGACAGAGGAATAATTGAGGAGGTGTCAACAAGAAGTACTTGAGTACCTGGCCACAGGTGGCGCTGGTAAATACACCCCCTTCTAGTATTGTGATAGCTGGCGTATCCCTCCATAGAATTCTGTCGGGCAACGGAGTTGACAGCTACATGATTATCGGGTAAGTTTAATATTGAAAAAGCTACAGTATATATATATATATATATATATATATATATATATATATATATATATATATATATATATATATATATATATATATATATATATATATATATATATATATATATATATATATATATATATATATATATACACACATACATACACACACACAGTGTATATACAGTATATATATAGCTAGAAAGCTAGAAATGGAGTGAAAAAAAAATTGACGGGTAGGTTGCTGTTTGCCGCCATGATGTGTTTCGAAATATACGAATTTCCAATTACACGAGGCCTTTCATCGACCAAATTCTCGCATAATTCGGGACCCTACTGTATATATATATATATATATATATATATATATATATATATATATATATATATATATATATATATATATATATATATATATCTAAAGTAGGAAGATGTGATGTAGTTCTAAGGGAAAAGTATGGGAAATATGTCTGGGTAATAAGCAAAGCTCTACCTCCAGTTTGTTTCTTCATTATGATCAGAGATAAATGTAAACAAAACATTGGTTGCCATTTTTCATCGTGCTTTTTAGCGTGTTTAGGAAACGCATGATATAAAATTGCCTTTAATATTTGTGCCTGTTTTAGTTTAGGATACTGTAGTACATGCATTAAGTGTTCTGTACATTAAAGGGTAGTTTGTTAACAGTACTACGTACAAGGGAAGGTTTTAAAAGTCTGAATATACATGTTGAATAAATAGGTAAATATGGTGTCACTACTTCGCGGATTTTCACCTATCACGGCCGCGTCTGGAACCTATCTACCGCGATAAACGAGGGTTCACTGTAATTGCATCTTATTTCGCCCCGCAAGTAGCAAAATAAAACGTAGCCAGAGTTCTTTTACTTATTTTCCTAAGTAAAACTTATACTTATTGTACTGATATATAGAAACAAATAGATCTAGTTGATATTTATATTTGTTCCTACACGTATACAAACCTTGAGCCTTTTTTACTGTCTAGCAAGACACTTCCCTGCAGGGGGCAGGAAGCCCTAACATTGTTCCATGATTAGTGGTAATGACGTATAACGGTAACGTCATATTTCTCAATGGTCTGGATGACCATATATAAACTGTCCCAAGGTTGAGGCACTTATACAAATCCACAGACACAGTACTCTCAAGTAATTCTCTGGTAAACTTCCATCAGGACAACATGGCTTGAGCCCAAAAAACAGACTGAAGCAAAGCGAAAAATCTATTTTTGGGTGAGATGGCCATGTCGTCCTGATGGACCCACCCTCCTTTTCTAAGAAAAGGCTTAGGTAATAATCCCTCCCAAAAATACTATATCTGTAGCACCATGCTTAATACTACAAGGATTGAGCGCCATCTTGGAGCCCTGTAATAGTAGGGGAGGAAGGGTAACCTTAATAACGGCTCCCCTTCAATTTCGCCACTCTTCCCCCTCGAAGCGAAAACGCTATTCGGGGTGAAGATTGCCATGTGTCGTATCAAGATATACGTCCCCTGATATTATGCGATATCCTTAAGAGAAATTTTAAGGATACTCGCGCCAAGAGTTAAAATTCTGGAGACCTATGGTCAATTCTCTGGGAGTATCACTGTAGCCAAATATCCCTTAGAAAGCTGTCTATAAGAAGCTTCCATCAGGACGACATGGCCATCTCACCCAAAAACAGATTTTTCGCTTTGCTTCAAAATCTGTTTTGTGGGTCTGTATCGGTTGTCATGAGTACTATGTAGCGTAGATTTGACTGTACGCTAATTATATTTAATCTCTGATAATAGATTGATGTTTATCTAAAGAAAGTATACGAGTAGGACAAATATTTTCTGGAAAATATATTTCTTTTTACATTATAAAAATTAAATACTTTTATTTGGTAAGTTAGTATTTTCTTTTCATTTCTTGCAAGAAAAGAGAAAATGAATTTACATATTTTGCAAGTCATTCTTCGTAGAGTTTACGCCACGTATCTTGTGATGTTATGTATCTGGCGGAAGCAGGCTGACAAACCAAATGATTTCCTTTCATTATGTTACTCTAGTTTTGGGGTGTTTGAATGTGCGTGGATGTAGTACGATAGAGAGTAAAAGATGTGAAATTGGAAGTATGTTTAGGAATAGAAGGGTGAGACGAAGATAAAAGGAAAGGGTGAAGTGATGTTTGGTGAAATGTCTGGTAGAGTGTCTGGGATTGAAAGGGGAAGAGCGAGAGAGGGTGTGGCTTTATTGCTGAGTGAATGGATGACAGGTAAAGTAGTGGAATGGAAGGAGATATCATCTAGGTTAATGTGGGTAAGGGTTAGGTTGGGTAGGGAATGTTGGGCGTTTGTCAGTGCGTATGGGCCAGGTAGTGAGAAAAGTGAAGAAGAGCGGAATGAGTTCTGGAATGAATTAACTAGGTGTGTAGAAGGACTGGGTAGAAGGAATTATGTAGTTGTCATGGGTGACTTAAATGCTAGAGTGGGCGCTGGAGAGGTAGAAGGTGTCATTGGGAAGTATGGCGTACCAGGTGAAAATGAGAGTGGTGAGAGACTGGTAGATATGTGTGTTGAGCAAGAGATGGTGATTAGTAATAGCTTTTTCAAAAAGAAAGAAAAATAAGTATACATGGGTAAGAGTGGCAAATGGAAGAGTAGTAGAAAGGGCATTAATGGATTATGTGTTGATAACTAAAAGAATGTTTGGAAGATTGAAAGACATGCACGTGTTTAGGGGTATGGTTAACGGTATGTCTGATCATTTTTTGGTGGAAGGAAAATTAGTTGTAGCAAAAGAATGGGGAATAGAGTAGGTGGATGTAAAAGGGAGGTAGTGAGGGTTGAAGAGCTAATAAAACCGGGGGTAAAAAGTAAATATCAAGAAAGGTTGAAAATGGCATATGACGAAGTGAAAGTAAGAGAAACGGGTAATTTAGAGGAGGAGTGGAAGTTAGTAAAAGAAAAGTTTGTTGGGATTGCAAGTGATGTGTGTGGCAAGAAGTTTGTTGGAGGCAGCATGAGGAAGGGCAATGAATGGTGGAATGAAGGAGTGAAGGTAAAAGTGGAAGAGAAAAAGAGGGCTTTTGAAGAATGGCTGCAGAGTAATAATGTAGAGAAGTATGAAAGATATAGAGAGAAAAATGTGGAAGTAAAGCGCAAGGTACGTGAGGCAAAGAGGGCAGCTGACCTGAGGTGGGGTCAGGGATTAGGTCATTCATAAGAAGAGAATAAGAAGAAGTTTTGGAAAGAAGTGAAGAGAGTAAGGAAGGCTGGCTCAAGAATGGAAGAGACAGTGAAAGATGGAAATGGAAGGTTGTTAAAGGAGAGGAGGCAAGGAAAAGATGGGCAGAATATTTTGAAAGTTTACTGAATGTTGAGGATAATAGGGAGGCAGATACAATTGCTGTTGCAGGTGTTGAGGTGCCAGTGATGGGAGATGAGAATGAGAGAGAGATTACAATAGATGAAGTGAGGAGAGCACTAGATGAAACGAGAGTAGGAAAAGCATCTGGTATGGATGGCGTGAGAGCTGAGATGTTGAAGGAGGGGGGTGTGACTGTACTTGAATGGTTGGTGAGATTGTTTAATATGTGTTTTGTGTTGTCAATGGTACCAGTAGATTGGGTTTGTGCATGTATTGTACCACTATATAAGGGTAAGGGAGATGTGCATGAGTGTTGTAATTCAAGAGGTATTAGTTTGTTAAGCGTAATTGGAAAAGTGTATGGTAGAGTATTGATTAATAGGATCAAGGATAAAACAGAGAATGCAATCTTGGAAATACAGGGTGGTTTTAGAAGAGGTAGGGGTTGTATGAATCAGATTTTTACAGTTAGGCAGATATGCGAGAAATATTTAGCAAAAGGTAAGGAGGTGTATGTTGCGTTTATGGATCTGGAGAAAGCGTATGATAGAGTTGATAGGGAAGCAATGTGGAATGTGATGAGGCTATATGGAGTTGGTGGAAGGTTGTTGCAAGCAGTGAAAAGTTTCTACAAAGGTAGTAAAGCATGTGTTAGGATAGGAAATGAAGTGAGTGATTGGTTTCCGGTGAGAGTGGGGCTGAGACAGGGATGTGTGAGAGAGGTGAATGCTCGAGTGCTTGGACGAGGATTAAAACTGGTAGACGAGAATGACCATGAATGGGAGGTAAATCAGTTGTTGTTTGCGGATGATACTGTACTGGTTGCAGGCACAGAAGAGAAGCTTGGACGATTAGTGACAGAATTTGGAAGAGTGTGTGAGAGAAGGAAGTTTAGAGTTAATGTGGGTAAGAGTAAGGTTATGAGATGTACGAGAAGGGAAGGTGGTGCAAGGTTGAATGTCATGTTGAATGGAGAGTTACTTGAGGAGGTGGATCAGTTTAAGTACTTGGGGTCTGTTGTTGCAGCAAATGGTGGAGTGGAAGCAGATGTACGTCAGAGAGTGAATGAAGGTTGCAAAGTGTTGGGGGCAGTTAAGGGAGTAGTAAAAAATAGAGGGTTGGGCATGAATGTAAAGAGAGTTCTATATGAGAAAGTGATTGTACCAACTGTGATGTATGGATCGGAGTTTTGGGGAATGAAAGTGATGGAGAGACAGAAATTGAATGTGTTTGAGATGAAGTGTCTGAGGAGTATGGCTGGTGTATCTCGAGTAGATAGGGTTAGGAACGAAGTGGTGAGAGTGAGAACGGGTGTAAGAAATGAGTTAGCAGCTAGAGTGGATATGAATGTGTTGAGGTGGTTTGGCCATGTTGAGAGAATGGAACATGGATGTCTGCTAAAGAAGGTGATGAATGCAAGAGTTGATGGGAGAAGTACTAGAGGAAGGCCAAGGTTTGGGTGGATGGATGGAGTGAAGGAAGCTCTGGGTGATAGGAAGATAGATGTGAGCGAGGCAAGAGAGCGTGCTAGAAATAGGAATGAATGGCGAGCGATTGTGACGCAGTTCCGGTAGGCCCTGCTGCTGCCTCCGATGCCTTAGATGACCGCGGAGGTAGCAGCAGTAGGGGATTCAGCATTATGAAGCTTCATCTGTGGTGGATAATGTGGGAGGGTGGGCTGTGACACCCTAGCAGTACCAGCTGAACTCGGTTGAGTCCCTTGTTAGGCTGGGAGGAACGTAGAGAGTAGAGGTCCCCTTTTTGTTTTTGTTTCTTTGTTGATGTCGGCTACCCCCCAAAATTGGGGGAAGTGCCATGGTATATGTATGTATGTATGTTACAGAGTTATCTTATTACAGCATTCCCATCATTGAAACACCGAGTAACGATATCAAGTGTTTTAGTGGTCTGTATCATTAGTTCTGAGATTAGTACAACTTACCATAAATCTAAGAAAAAAGTCTGATGTGTCATATTTCTGGGAGAAGGCGAGAGGCAAATCAAGTGATTTTCTTCTTCTTTGAGAGAGAGATGCATATTCCTTTTATAACTAATAATAAGGTCTATAAAAGAAATGTATGGAGAATGTGATACCCTATAACATATTGGCACTGATATAATATTCATTATGAAGGGATTTCGAAAGTCAAGAAAATTATATAAATCAGTGTTATTCGTACTATATGTGCGCATAATCGTAATATGGCAGCGTGACCTTGAGATCAGCTGATGCCAACCGAAAGTAAATCAAAAGTATTTGTTGATTATTGATATGATCAAGAAATTGAAAAATATAATATAAACGTGGTTTAATAAAACACAATAATGTCTAATGAAACATGAAGGCTTAATATTGAACTAAAAATTGAATACTATATGAAGCTTTAAAAATGAACTACCCGTATGCGATTGCGAGAGCAAGCACACACAGACGCACAGAGAAAGAGCTACTGTACAACTATTTCGCATTATACCTAATGATTAGACGAACTGTATGGAAACTGATTTCCTGGAACATATTGGCGCTAATGTAATATTCATGAAGACATTTCTAATAAGTTAAGAAATTCTAAAAGAAAAAAAAAATATGCCATACGTATGTACGCCATATTTTGATACAGTAGGTAGCGGCACTTTCAGATCAGCTTATCAACCAAAGGTAGACAAAATATTAAGTACTTCTCGATCGGTAAAATGCTTCCAAAATTGAAAACTAGAATACATAAATGCATTAATAGAGCATATGATATCCTATGAAACAAAATGGAATAATGATAGACAGTAAGAAAATATTGATAAAATATGATAGAGATGATTGCCGAATCATAACGCATCATAATAAATCTACGGAAACTTCACTTTTTTAGTTTGACATGACGAAATCGACTTATCCCAATCTCTCGGTCCCAATCTCTGTCGTAAGTCAGCGACTACCTGTATCATCATCTTTACATAACCTATATTTCATAAGATACCTGGTGTTGCAAAAGCTAGCCTAGGCTATACACAGATGGTTTTATGATTGAGCAGTCATCTTATACTACTGATATGAGATAAATTCATAAAAATTTGCTGTAATTTTGTACTTCGTCTTATATAAAGGTCGCCTTGTACGCGGAAATATACGGTAAGTTTACAATATCCTTATTTCTCTAAAAATCTTAAGAGAGGAATTACTTTCAAGGATTTGTATCATATTCTTTAACATTATCTAAAATTTAATAGAAACCACAAAAACTACTTATACATGCATATACCAAGGCAATTCCCCCAATTTTTGGGGGTAGCCGACATCAAACAAATGAAAAAAAAAAGGGGACCTTTCCTCTCTACGCTCCTCCTAGCCTGACGAGGGACTCAACCGAGTTCGGCTGGTACTGCTAGGGGTGCCACAGCCCACTCTCCCCGTTATCCACCCTAGATGAAGCTTCAAAACGCTGAATCCCCTACTGCTGCTACCTCCGCAGTCATCCAAGGCGACCGGAGGAAGCAGCAGGGCCTTCTGGAACTGCGTCACAATCGCTCGCCATTCATTCCTATTTCTAGCATGCTCTCTTGCCTCTCTCACATCTATCCTCCTATCACCCAGAGCTAATTTCCCTCCAACCATCCATTCAAACCTTGGCCTTCCTCTCATACTTCTCCCATCAATTCTTGCACTCATCACCCTCTTTAGCAGACAGCCATTTTCCATTCTCTCAACATGGGCAAACCACCTCAACACATTCATATGTTGAGAGAGTTAAATTTCATTTTCATAAATGAGACTATCAAAGTACAGTAATTACACTACTGTGTGATACCGCCATCCAGTCTCACAATTAGGCATCCAAACTTTATGTTCAACCCACAAAATCAATTTTCAGTACAATGGGCAGCAAGTAAGAATCTCCAACACCGATTAAACTATAACATGTTATTATTCATCCCACCATCTGTTTGTATTCTTCCTTCTCCATTGAAAATTTCAAATAATATAATAATAATACAGTAATAAAGTTCAGTTGTTAAAAAAATAAGTAAAGTAAAAAGTTAAACCACAATACTTGGCTCTTACAATGGGTTGACGAGTAAGCTTTTGCAGGTCCTTGATGTTGTAATATTGATGTTTTTCAAAGGCAGTAAATAACATCTCCATAACTCTCTCTTTGTCATCTCTTGCTTTCTTACCCTCCTGTTTTTTTCTTTCTTCGAGTTCAACCTGATGAGAGGAAATAATGACAATAATTGCCCTGATAACATGAAACTAAGTAATGATTACATTTTCTAAAAAAATAAAACATGGCATTCTGGCACTGTATGATAAATAATTGTAGATTATCCTCAAGTAAAAAATTAAGGATGAAAGCATAAAAAATTATGTATATGTTTTACATGGACATTTCCTTATATACAAAGAAATTATAAGCAAATATACAATTGCATACTTACTGTATGTGCATGTTTTGAAGTGGGTCTGTAGGAATTCACAGGCCTGTCTATGAAACCAGCTTTCCTGTTTGGTTGTGCTGCTTTGATCACAGCAGCCTTCTTCTGATTCATATAGTATCTATCCACTGTAAATGTAAGTGAAAAATTAGCTGAATATAATTGTCTGAAATATAAATTTTACACATTGAAAAAGAAGTTACAATAAACCAATCAATCCTTCCACATAGCATTCTATTTTCTGGTGATTCATGTGGAGTAAATGCCTTATTTATAATAAATGTGTACTTCCCAGCTAATTATCATGGAAAGGGTCCATTTGAAGACTAGATAGCAACAATTTCATCAAATCAGTTTTTTATCAAATCAAATTGAAGATTAATTTGATGGTAACTTATGCACTATTTCACAAATGCCCTATAATTCTATTTTCTTATTCCATCATCTTTTCTTCAATATATTTCCACTGCAAATGCAGTCATCAATATATTTGTATGACGCTAGAGTTATAACATGGTTGTTGGAATTTTTATTACTGTCTTATTCAGCCCCATTTAGTCTGTGGGTACCTGTTTGCCTTTTCAAAATTAGAACATTCACCAATTACCAAATTTTTAGGTAAGGAATAGTGAAAAGGGTGGGGGAATCCTGCATCACCACTCCTCCTACGGCCAGGCAAGACACCATCCTTTATGTTAGTGAAGGTTGTGTTTGGATGTACAGTATATATTTTATGGGCATTTTTATTTCAGTTTTTTTCATTTCACATTTTAAAGAAACACCTTCTCCATTTGAACCTCTATCATTGTTGGATGGATATGGAGGGAATATACTGTACTCATTATTATTATTTTTTTTTTTTTAATTATGCTCATCACAAGCAATCAGAAACCCAAATACTGTATGCTGTAATACTGAAAATCTTTTTTGGGTAAAAAATTGCAATTTTGAAACACTTAGTAAATTAGATTAAACAATTTAGAAAATAAGTTGTAACAATTATGGCATCACAAGTAAACAAAATAATTGTTACAAATTCTGCTGACTACCACTTTATTGTTAAATTGAGACAAGTCTCATCAGTTGCTGTAACTGGCAATAGCAAAACCGAATGCAGCCATGATCTCGATGAATACAGGCAAATCGTAACTACTGTACTCTTTTTTTAATATACCATAGATTAGTTTTACGAGACCAGTGTGCCACATTCTTAAGATTAGCCACTGGACTCATCCAAAGGATTTATTCTGGAATGAGATAAGGTTACCGCATGCATGAAGGTATAGATAAATAATAAAAGGCAGATTTAAAATACTAAAAAAGATAAATTTTTACAAACCTAAACTTTTGAATATACAGTATAACCTTATTAATATGTTATTTTGATAATAAAATAAATTTTTGAATATACTTACCCGGTGATTATAATAGCTGCAACTCTGTTGCTCGACAGAAAACTCTAAGGTAAAACTCGCCAGCGATCGCTACACAGGTAGCGGGTGTGCCCAACAGCGCCATCTGTCGTCCAGATACCCAGTACTCAATGTAAACAAAGACTCAATTTTCTCCTCGTTCCACTGCGTCTCTATTGGGGAGGAAGGGAGGGTCCTTTAATTTATAATCACCGGGTAAGTATATTCAAAAATTTATTTTATTATCAAAATAACATTTTTCAATATTTAACTTAGCCGATCCACTGCGGTCCCAAGGCCAACATACATTGGGAAAAGGAGCTGTGTAACCTTGTAGAGGTGCAGTGGCTTAAGCCTACCATAAGACTGCTTGGGGGTTATGTTGGAACCTCTGTGACCTATTAGGAAGCAAAAGGCTTATGGATGGTACGAATTAACAGCTCTGAGGGCTCACGACAGGCCTAGCAAGCCGGTGAGCCGCTATAAATTGCTCATGAACCGCACGACTTGCTTCAGGACGGACCCATTGATCAAAGGATGCCCGGGCACATCCTGACTCGGAATGTTATTGGACATGGACAAGGAAGTGGAGCTTTGAGATTGGGAACAATTAATCTAAGTACTTTGCGAGGTAAGGAGGAGGAGGTAATCATGATGATGGAGGAGAGAAATATAGACATTTTGGGACTGTGTGAAACCCGTTTACCAGGAGAAGGAACAAAATTATTGCATAACAATTACCAATTACTTTACAAAGGTGGAAGAGCTGCACGACACGGAGTAGGCTTTATTGTGAGGGAAGAGCTAGCTGGAAAAATTAGTCATGTAAATTACAAGAGTAATAGGATTATTGGCTTTTCCTTTAAGTTGGGAATGTTTAAAGCCAGTATAATTCAGGTGTATGCACCACAGCAGGGCCGCCCTCAAGAAGAAAAGGAAGAATTCTACAGAGATCTGCAGGAAGTAAAAGATTCTGTCCCATATGTAGAGAATGTATTAATAATTGGAGACATGAATGGACATATTGGGCAAGACAGGACAGGCATAGAGAGAATATTAGGAGCGTTTAGCATTGGAGACAGAAATAGAGAAGGAGAAAACATAATTGATTTCTGCATGCAGAACCAGATGTCCATAATGAACTCTTTCTATAATCATAGAGACAGCCACAAGTGGACATGGTATCGGTGGAACTCGGCCTTAGGAGTATACACTGAAAAATCAATGATTGACTTGGCAATAACAAATAACAAAAATATGGTAAGAGATGTAAAAAGTATTCCCTCTGTGTCATTTGATTCAGATCACAGGCTTCTCTTAATTAAATTAAAGACAGTGAAACCTAAACCAATTAAAAGCCAAGTGAGAGAAAGATTTATCCTAGAGAATATGAGAGAAGAGGAATGCTTAGTTAGATATCAAAACGAAATCAGTAGAGCTAAACAAATGCAACAGGAGAGCAACGACCCAAATGAAAAATGGAGACACTTTAAGATGGCTGTAGTAGGCGCTGCTAATAATACAGTGCAGAAGAAAAGAGTTCGAGGTAGGAGGAAAAAACAAACTGCTTGGTGGACTCCCACACTTAAGTCCGCTGTTACAAATAAAATGAAACTTTTCAGAAAATGGATGAAAACTTTGAGCTTGGAAGATCACAATAATTATAAAGAAGCCTTGAGAGAAACAGAAAGAATAAAAGCTCAAACAAAAAGAGAAACGTGGGAAAGAATAGGAGAAGACCTAGGAAATGATCTCCAAGGTACTAGAAAACTCATATATAGCACTGCTAAAAACTATAGAAAGGGAAGCCAACCACCCACTTATGTAATCAAAGACCCTATGGATGGGACAATTTTAACCGAACCCCGAGAAATTGAATTAGGATGGAAGCATCACTTTGAAACACTACTAAACAATGAAAATGATGACCTTGAAGAACATGTAGAATTTGATGTGGTTGGGGATGCAGAACCTGACATAACGACACAGGAAGTAAAAAGTGCCCTCAAGAGGATGAGAAATGGTAAGGCCCCTGGAGTGGATACAATACCTGCAGAGCTCCTTAAAAACATGGGTGAGGATGGAGTCATTTGGCTGCTGGAACTAATCGACATACTCTGGAATGGACAAATACCACCTGAAGACTGGAGAAGAGATCTAATATGCCCAATCTATAAAAAAGGTGACAAGACAAATTGCAGCAATTATAGAGGAATATCCCTAATGTCACACACTTTTAAAGTATATGAAAGAATACTTGAAACCAGATTGAGAGGATATGTTGAACCAAAGCTGGGGGAATGGCAAAGTGGTTTTCGGCAAGGAAGAGGGACAACGGATATGATTTTTTCACTCAAGATGATATTCGAGAAAAGCTGGGAATGGAACAGGGACAGATATATTGCTTTTATAGACCTAGAAAAGGCTTTTGATAGAGTACCAAGAATGAAAATATGGGATGCCCTAAAAGACCCTTACTATGGAATCCCTGAGAAACTTATAAGAGCAATTTATAACACCTATCAAAACATCAAATCCAGAGTAAAAACAAATCAAGAGAATGAAGATTGGTTTGAAATTAAATCAGGAGTAAGACAGGGCAGCGTCCTTTCTCCACTTCTTTTTATATTGTTCCTAGACAAATGTATGAGGGAACGAGGCGAGGACGAAGCCGAAGATATGATCATCAACCTTCTGTATGCAGATGACCACGCAATGATAGCCCCCAACGCAGAAGCTCTCCAAGAAAACGTCAACAACTGGAATGCGATCTTAACAGCAAATGGAATGCGGATCAACAAGGATAAGACAGAGATTATGCACCTATCACGAACACCAAACAACGTAGATGTAGAATTAGAAGGTCATACATTGAAACAGTGTAGAAATTTCAAATACTTAGGAGTGGAGTTTTGTGACCAAAACGATCCAAAACTGGAAATAACTACCCGAGTTCAGAAATTTAGTAACAATTTGTATCTGCTCTACCCACTAATGAAAGACAGAAACATACCTCGCAAAGTGAAAACCATAATATACCTAGCTATTTTAAGACCAATATTGACTTATGGCCATGAATCATGGACATTAACATCAAGAACTAGAAGCCAACTCCAAGCAGCTGAAATGAAAGCCTTAAGACTCATAAAAGGTGTGACAAGACTGGATAGACTACGAAATGAAGATATTAGAAGAGAACTGGGAGTGGAGGGGATTCTGGATTTTGTGGAGAGAGGACAGCTTAGATGGTTTGGACATGTCAAAAGAATGGAGGAAGAGCGATATCCTGTAAGGTTTTTGGAATGGACACCAGAAGGAAGGAGACCGGTAGGAAGACCAAAACTGAGATGGCTACAAAACATAGAGAGAGGAGTAGAGAGGAGAGGCTTCAGTTTGCGGGAAGTTGATGAGATGAGGCTCTATGAGGATCGCCAAGAATGGAGACAGTTCTTGAAGCAGGACGACTGACAGGCCTGGAGGCCTACCTGGCGTCTGGTGAGAAAGGTGAGAAAGGGGGTGGGTAGAGACCAGCAAAATATGTTTACATTATTATGAGCTAAGAGTTTTTATTTCATTTTAGAAGTTATCAAAATAACAAAAACAAAATAAATAGGTACCTGGTAAGGAAGTCGACTTGAACAATTACTCTGCCTTTTTAAGTACGTCTTCCTTACGGAGCCTCGCGATCCTCTTAGGATGCTGATCGACCCCTAGGATCTGAAGTATCAAGGGTTGCAACCCATACAACAGGACCTCATCAAAACCCCTAATCTAGGCGCTCTCAAGAAATGACTTTGACCACCCGCCAAATCAACCAGGATGCGAAAGGCTTCTTAGCCTTCCGGACAGCCCAAAAAACAACAATAAAAACATTTCAAGAGAAAGATTAAAAGGTTATGGAATTAGGGAATTGTAGTGGTTGAGCCCTCACCCACTACTGCACTCGCTGCTACGAATGGTCCCAGTGTGTAGCAGTCCTCGTAAAGAGACTGGACATCCTTAAGATAAAAAGACGCGAACACTGACTTGCTTCTCCAATAGGTTGCGTCCATTATACTTCGCAGAGATCTATTTTGTTTAAAGGCCACGGAAGTTGCGACAGCTCTAACTTCGTGTGTCCTTACCTTCAGCAAAGCTTGGTCTTCCTCACTCAGATGGGAATGAGCTTCTCGTATTAACAGTCTGACAAAATAGGATAAAGCATTCTTTGACATAGGCAAAGATGGTTTCTTAACAGAACACCATAAAGCTTCAGAAAGGCCTCGTAAAGGTTTAGTTCGTTTTAAATAGAACTTAAGAGCTCTCACAGGGCATAAGACTCTTTCCAGTTCATTGCCTACCATATTCGATAAGCTGGGAATATCGAACGATTTCGGCCAAGGTCGACAAGGTAGCTCGTTTTTGGCTAGAAAACCAAGTTGTAGTGAACATGTAGCCTTTTCTGATGAAAATCCGATGTTCTTGCTGAAGGCATGAATCTCACTGACTCTTTTAGCTGTGACTAAACATACCAGGAAAAGTCTTTAAGGTGAGATCTTTCAGGGAGGCTGATTGTAGCGGCTCGAACCTGTCTGACATAAGGAATCTTAGTACCACGTCTAAATTCCAACCAGGTGTAACCAAACGACGCTCCTTCGTGGTCTCAAAAGACTTAAGGAGGTCCTGTAAATCTTTATTGTTGGAAAGATCTAAGCCTCTGTGACGGAAGACTGATGCCAACATGCTTCTGTAACCCTTGATAGTGGGAGCTGAAAGTGATCGTTCTTTCCTCAGGTATAAGAGGAAGTCAGCTATTTGAGTTACAGAGGTACTGGTCGAAGATATAGATACTGACTTGCACCAGTTTCGGAAGATCTCCCACTTCGATGGGTAGACTCTAAGGGTGGATGTTCTCCTTGCTCTTGCAATCGCACTGGCTGCCTCCTTCGAAAAGCCTCTAGCTCTCGAGAGTCTTTCGATAGTCTGAAGGCAGTCAGACGAAGAGCGTGGAGGCTTTGGTGTACCTTCTTTACGTGTGGCTGACGTAGAAGGTCCACCCTTAGAGGAAGAGTTCTGGGAACGTCTACTAGCCATCGAAGTACCTCGGTGAACCATTCTCTCGCGGGCCAGAGGGGAGCAACTAGCGTCAACCTTGTCCCTTCGTGAGAGGCGAACTTCTGCAGTACCTTGTTGACAATCTTGAACGGTGGGAATGCATATAGATCTAGATGTGACCAATCTAGGAGAAAGGCATCTATATGAACTGCTGCTGGGTCCGGGATTGGTGAGCAATATATTGGGAGCCTCTTGGTCACCGAGGTTGCAAAGAGATCTATGGTTGGTTGGCCCCAAGTGGCCCAAAGTCTCTTGCATACATCCTTGTGGAGGGTCCATTCTGTTGGAATTACTTGTCCCTTCCGACTGAGACAATCTGCCATGACATTCAAGTTGCCTTGGATGAACCTCGTTACTAGCGATATGTTTTGACCTCTTGACCAGATGAGCAGGTCCCTTGCTATCTCGTACAACGTCAGTGAGTGGGTCCCTCCTTGCTTGGAGATGTACGCCAAAGCAGTGGTGTTGTCCGAGTTCACCTCCACCACTTTGCCTTGAAGGAGAGACCTGAAGCTTTTCAAGGCCAGATGTACTGCCAGTAGCTCCTTGCAGTTGATATGCATTGTCCTTTGACTCGAGTTCCATAATCCCGAACATTCCCGACCGTCTAATGTCGCGCCCCAGCCTACGTCCGATGCGTCCGAGAAGAGAACGTGGTTGGGAGTCTGAACAGCCAGGGGCAGACCCTCTCTGAGGCTGATACTGTCCTTCCACCAAGTCAGGCAAGACTTCATCTTCTCGGAAATGGGTGGGGATCGAGACTGCTTCTAGCGTCTTGTCCTTTTTCCAGTGAAATGCTAGGTGATATTGAAGAGGACGGAGGTGTAGTCTTCCTAATGACACAAACTGTTCCAGGGATGATAGCGTCCCTATCAGACTCATCCACTTCCTGACTGAACATCGTTCCTTCTTCAGCATGTTCTGGATGCATAACTGGGCTTGGCTTGTTCTGGGGGCCGACGGAAAAGCCCGAAAAGCTAGACTGTGAATCTCCATCCCTAAATACACAATAGTTTGGGATGGGACCACTTGTGACTTTTCCATATTGACAAGGAGACCCAATTCCTTGGTCAGATCTAGAGTCCACTTTAGATCCTTCAGACAGCGACGACTGGAAGAAGCTCTGAGAAGCCAGTCGTCCAAATAGAGGGAGGCTCGGATGTCCGCTAAATGAAGGAATTTGGCTACATTCCTCATCAGCTTCGTAAACACAAGAGGAGCTGTGCTTAGGCCAAAGCACAGGGCTTGAAA
Organism: Palaemon carinicauda; assembly: GCF_036898095.1. Taxonomy (NCBI): domain Eukaryota; kingdom Metazoa; phylum Arthropoda; class Malacostraca; order Decapoda; family Palaemonidae; genus Palaemon; species Palaemon carinicauda. The sequence continues at coordinate 40,188,816 of NC_090742.1, forward strand.
CTGGTAGACAACCTTTTCGAAAACAAATCTCAGAAAAGGTTGGGAGTCCGGGTGGATGGGGACGTGGAAGTAGGCGTCCCTTAGGTCTAAAGAGACCATCCAGTCTTCCCTTCTGACCGCTGCTAGAAACGACTTTGTGGTCTCCATGGAGAACGTCTGCTTTGTGACAAAGACATTCAGAGCACTGACGTCTAGCACCGGCCTCCACCCTCCTGTCTTCTTTGACACCAAGAAGAGTCGGTTGTAGAATCCCGGGGTTTGATGGTCTGAGACTTTGACCACCGCTCCCTTCTCTAGTAAAAGAGACACTTCCTGTTTCAAGGCTCGTCTCTTGTCTTCCTCTCTGTACCTGGGAGAGAGATCGATGGGAGACGTTGCTAGAGGGGGTTTCCGTACAAACGGGATCTTGTACCCCTCTCTGAGCAACTTCACAGATTGTGCATCTGCGCCTCTCTTTTCCCAGGTCTGCCAGAAGTTCTTGAGTCTGGCTCCCACTGCTGTCTGAAGAAGCTGGCAGTCAGACTCTGCCCTTAAAGGACTTGGTTCCTTTCTTCTTTCCTCGTTTCCCTTCGGTACGAGCACCTCCTCTGCTGGAGGCTCTGCCACGAAAGGGCGGAATAAAACGGGACGCTGGAGTGTCTATCCTTGGTCTAGCTGACAAGGTAGGCAAAGGGGGGTGGCTTTGCGAGCGGAGGACGCAACAAGATCGTGAGTGTCCTTCTGTATCAAAGAAGCGGCAATTTCCTTAATCAGGTCTTCTGGAAAAAGGCACTTGGAAAGAGGAGCAAACAGAAGTTCGGATCTCTGGCATGGTGTAACTCCAGCTGAAAGGAATGAGCATAGGTTTTCACGCTTCTTAAGGACTCCGGACACAAATGATGCAGCAAGCTCATTAGACCCATCACGTACGGCCTTGTCCATGCAGGACATAATGAGCAAGGAAGTCTCCTTCTCTGTCGGAGAGATCTTTCTGCTTAGAGCTCCTAGACACCAGTCTAAGAAGTTAAAAACTTCGAAGGCTCTAAAGATACCTTTCAACAGGTGGTCCAGGTCCGAAGATGACCAACATATCTTTGAGCGTCTCATGGCAAGGCGGCGGGGAGAGTCTACGAGACTTGAGAAGTCGCCCTGGGCAGAGGCAGGAACTCCCAAGCCGAGAACTTCTCCCGTGGCATACCAGACGCTCGATCTAGAAGAGAGTCTAGCAGGGGGAAACGTAAAAGCTGTCTTCCCTAAACTCTTCTTGGACTGCAGCCATTCTCCTATCACACGCAAAGCTCTCTTGGACGAGCGTGCGAGGACGAGTCTAGTAAAGGCAGGAGTGGATGACGGCATGCCTAACACAAACTCTGACGGAGGAGAACGCGGAGCCACAGAAACAAACTGGTCCGGAAACATCTCTTTGAACAGGGCCAAAACTTTCCTAAAGTCCAAAGAGGGTTGCGTAGACTTAGGCTCGTCCAGTTCTGAATGCGGTTCATCTACGTGTGCAGCAACATCATCATCAGAAAGTCCCTCATCCGATAACTGATGAGGGAACGGCAACGGAGTGGGTAATGGCTGGTTAGCTGAGTCCGGTCGCACGGGTGCATGCGTGACTGAGCCGAACGCAACGTCATGGAACTGTTGCCCAGTCTGTGAGCTGGCAACAACCATAGCAGCGCGGGGACGCACAGCGTCTACTCCAGACTGTCTGGACTGATGTGGGTGAGCAGTGGCAACCACACTGGGTTGCGGAGGTTGACGCACCGCGTCAAAACAAAACAACTCTGACGGTTGTTGAACCTCACGAACGTCAACGGAGACCTCCGTGCGTCGCTGAACGTCAACATGCGGCTGGCAGATCACACTGGAACGCATGGGTGGCGGAACTCTCTCAACTGGTGTGCGTGAGAAGGTTACCTCAGCGTCCACCGGACGCACAACCGATCGTGTGGGCGGTTGTAGGCAAGGAGCTGCACTAGCTGGTGCGGCAGCAACCTTCTCCGCACGAAAGTCCTGCATAAGAGACGTTAGTTTAGACTGCATGTCTTGCAGTAGAGACCACTTAGGGTCTACAGGAGCAGGTGCGGCGACAGACGGTGTAACTGTCTGAAGCGGTACCGCTTTGCCTCTCTTAGGAGGTGAGCAGTCATCGGATGACTGCAGCGAGTCCGAACTGACCCAGTGGCTACAACTGGGCCGTTGGACTTGTGCGGAAGGGACCGACTTGCGCTTTAACGGTCGTGAGACCTTGGTCCAGGGTTTCTTGCGAGAAACACCTTCCGAAGACGAGGTATAAATGGGCTCTCTCGTCTTAGTTAGGCAGGGGCGATCTTGGGTAAATACGCCCGATACCACGGAGGGAACGTCTGTTCGCTGATTAAAGCCTCTCGAACCCATGCGTCGTACGACATTGCTTCTCCCCTGGACTTGGGAGCTTGCAAGAGGTCCCGGACTAGGAGGACGACAGGCACGAACAGACGAACCCTCAAGCGCAACACTATCCACAACACTATCACTCACTTTAACACTTCCCACTGCACTTTTGCACTTCAGCTCCTTCACATCCGCCATAAGTTGATTACGGTCACTAGCAAGGGACTCAACTCTCTCACCCAGAGCCTGGATGGCACGCATCATATCAGCCATCGAAGGTTCCTGAGTGCCAGAAGGGGGATTAGGAGCAACCACTACAGGGGAAGGAATAGGTTGTGGGGCATGAGGAGAGGAAATATCGATAGAACGAGAGGAACTTCTCCTAACTCTATCTCTCTCTAGCCTACGTGTATACTTTTGGAATTCGATAAAATCGAATTCCGAAAGCCCAACGCACTCCTCACACCGATCTTCCAATTGACAGGTTTTATCCCGACAATTGGAACAAACAGTGTGAGGGTCGATAGAAGCCTTCGGAAGACGCCTTGAACAGTCCCTAGCATTGCACTTCCTAAATTTTGGGACTTGTGAAGGGTCAGCCATTTTGAATTGGTCAAAGGGGAATTAAAAAAACTATCAAAAAGTCATCAACAAAGAATCCGTTATCAAAAAGAGTTCAAGGATTTGTGTGAAGAGAAACCCTGCACAGCGAAAGCTCAAAACTAGAATAATGTACTTCACCAATTAGTTGTGAAAAAACTCCAGTTTAGCAACAGCGAGTAAGTACGTCTTGTCGATAGCACGACAGAGAGAAAATTGAGTCTTTGTTTACATTGAGTACTGGGTATCTGGACGACAGATGGCGCTGTTGGGCACACCCGCTACCTGTGTAGCGATCGCTGGCGAGTTTTACCTTAGAGTTTTCTGTCGAGCAACAGAGTTGCAGCTATTATAATCACCGGCTAAGTTAAATATTGAAAACTTGCAAATTCAACTTGTTTTCTTGAAATAGGCAACTGTATAGCATTTATAATACTTTACAACCCATTTATTCTTTTTCAGTATCATACTGTGCCACTTATTTAATGTTGAGAACGTATAAAAACAATGATTATTGAAGAAAGCACAATAAAATCTTCTAGAGATAAAATTCCTCTAAACTCACCTACTGGTTGACATTCGAATTTTTGAATAACCTGGCCTTCCATGTATAGCTTTTCAACTTCTGCTCCTCCTCCATCACTACTTCCACTTGCTGAAAGTAACAAAATAATAGAGTTCTAGTTACGTATTTCTAAGGCATGCTCCTGAAAATTCCCGTTATGATATATGTATTCTATATTCTGAAATACTTGTGTAGCTCACAAGTTATATTCAACCAAAAACAATTGTAATACTTCTACAACATCCACCTGTTCTTAACTATTATTGATGTGAAGTATTACTGTTTCCTTACAACTCATTTTCAAATACAATATGGACCAGTTTGTAAACTTGCACCTGCAGAAGGATGTATTAATATGAATGTCTTTAAGTCATAAACAAGATGTATGGGTGTATAAATTTTGGCTTTTACAAGTGATTTAAATAAAAACATCATTACATGGCTCCTCTAAATCATTAAAATAATGATTTATCAAATCAATTCTTACCAAAACCTTCAATTCACCAACTGGATATAGTATCTTCTTACCTGAAGATGTTTCAGTCACAATCTGATAGCTTTCATAAAACACTTAAATATGTTCCCAATAATAAAGATAATCACCATTGAAAGCCAATCTTTGCTTGGTAGGAATATAATATTTTATAAGCATTAATTCCACAGTAAAAGTTTATGATGAACTTGAGAGATAAGAAACACAACTATCTTCATTGCTAAATAGGAATACAGTTACCAACTTTGAGCTAAGGGTTTGTACAAGTTAAACTTTAGAATTGTTTTAAAGTTTTACTACAGTATATTCCAAACACAATAGAAATAGAAATTTAAAAACCCAACTCCGTTGTCACTATTTATAATGACTTTTTATAGTGCAAGGATAACAAATAAGATATAAAAAAGTTGATTAAGCTGTGGCTAAATTTATACCAGGCCTATTTACTATGCTTCATAGACTGCTTTCCTAACTAATTCTCATTAGATTAATTTGCATAAATAAAAAATCTTGAAATTATGTATCTAATGGAAAAAGCACAGATGGGAAAAGTTTATACAGTATCATACAATTTAATTGATTATGTATCCATTGTTTATCATCACTGGAAACGGATTGAGATAAATATATAAAAAATTACTTTTTATTTTTTTCCAATGTCATGCATAATGCCCTAAAATATAACACATGCTGTAAATGAGCATTATATGCAAATCTCCATATTGCAAAATAATTGAAAACTGCATTCGGAACTTGGAGATTATCTGGAAAAACATCAGAAAATAGTTCCAATAATTATATTTGACTACAATGCCAAACATGCTGTAGTTGTGCAGATTGTAGTACAGCAAACAAATCTTTAACCTACTGATGTATAGGATAAAATTAAATAATTTAGATAAACTGCAGTTAGCCAACACTTGCAATGAGATGAGAGATGATCTATAACTATAGGATACAGGGCACCCTTTGTGGTGAGAAAAGAAAGGATTCTAAATCTGGGTAATATAGCTGGGTTCTGGGGCCTATGAGGCCATTCAGAACCTAAGTACAGACACAACGCAAGCGGCACTAGGGGCAATAAATGAATGATTTGAAGTTCTCTGGCATCCTGACATCAGCTAGGGGCAAAAAGGAACACTGTAAAGACCTGTAAGTGATGCCTAAACTGAAAGTATACTGACAGCACTAAACTGCAACTGGTGAGAAAAAGAAAGGGATTGTGTACTGTATGCAAACACTGGTAATACTATAAAAACAAAATTACAGCTCACCTGGAACATGTGAGAAAACGCCCAATGTCATCTCCTTTATGGGGTGCAAAATAAACTTGTGCTCCCTTGGAATCTCTTCATCATTCAAATACTGTTCACCACATGAAAAAGTTACTTGGGGAAGCCTACCAGGAATTCTGGAACAAAAATATAAAAATGAACAAAGGGACCTATAATTAAGATACATTAATACATAATCAGTAAGAAAATCATATGGCACAGCACTGAAGAAATATCAATGTCGTACTTAAAGTAAAATGGCTATACAGTACATCACTAAGGCTGCGTTTACACCAAGCGAATCGAATCGATTCAATTCATGGAGAATCATTTGACTCGAGTCATTTTGAATCGATAGTTCCAACCTACTGAATCTGATTAACATGACAAATTCGTAGATAATTTGTATTTTTCCTAACTATACAAACCTTAGCTATTTACATGGGGTAATTACTTCAGCGTAGCTGAATGACGAGCCATTAGAATTTTAACGAGGGTTAACTACCCACACTGCTAGTTAGCGGGGGTAGGGGGTGGTAGCTTGCTACCACTCCCGTTCACATACCTGTGATTTAGTCACTTTGCTTGGAGGTAGGACTTATCCCGGGGGACAGGGCTGCCGGGCAAATATGTGTAAATAGCTAAAGTTTGTATATTTAGGAAAAATACAAATTATCTACGAATTTGTCATTTGTTCCATAACTGAAATACAAACCACGCTATTTACATGGGATGACTCAACCCTTAGGAAGGGCGGTAAGTCCCTGCCATACTGACTTTGGCTTTGCCCGGGGACTCCATATTCGAGTGTTTAAGTACTCAGGAAATAAGGAGTCCCTGCACCTCGCTAGCATGCTGTGAAACTGCTGCAGCCTACATAAGCTGTGTGTGAAGGTGAAGAAGTGACTCGTCCTAGGAAGTTGACCTGGAGTTCTTCAGATGGAATTCTAGGCTAGTACTCTCCCAATACCACCTTGTCAGGGTATGGGGACATGACAGTATTACACTTAATACTAGGAACACAAGAAAGCATGGTTTACCTGCAGTGGTTTGAGGTCAGCTGTGCAGAGAACCCAGGATGCTGCTTTCTCCAAGGGAGGAGAGGATGAAGAAAAGAATAAGGGCCAGACAGATCTTTTCATTCACGCAGACTAAAACCGGGTAACAATGCCCTCAACCTTCTGCTACTTTTCCATTACTTGTCCATGTGGTGGCTGTTGTGCAGCCACCATATGGCCAATAGAGAACGTATCGAGCCTCCTGTGTGTCACGTCTTTCAGGTAGTGGGCTGTGAAGGTGGTCTGACGCTTCCACACCCCAGCTTGCAGGACCTGCGTCACTGAATAATTTTTCTTGAAGGCCAGGGACGTAGCTATGCCCCTGACATCATGTGCTCTAGGGCGACGTGACGGAGAAGGGTCAGGATTCAAGGCCAGGTGTATTACCTTGTGAATCCAGGCCGAGATAGTATTCCTGGTGACCCTCCTCTTCGTTTTCCCAGTGCTCACGAACAAGGCTTGCACCTGGGGACGAACTGCAGCTGTTCTTTTAAGATACAACCTCAGACTCCTTACTGGGCACAGTAGGAGATGGTCTGGGTCATCTGTTACAGAACGAAGACTCGAAACCTGGAAAGAGGGTCCGGCACTCCCGGATTCTGAGTCTTGGCAACAAACTCAGGGACGAACCTGAACGTTACCTCCCCCCATCCCCTTGAATGGGCGATGTCGTATGAGAGACCATGCAATTCGCTGACTCGCTTGGCCGAGGCCAACGCTAGCAGGAACACCGTCTTCCAGATAAGGTGGCGATCTGAAGCCTGGCGTAATGGTTCGTCGGGAGGTCTCTTCAGAGACCTGAGAACTCGAACCACGTTCCATGGAGGTGGTCTCACTTCCGACTGAGGGCAGGTAAGTTCATAACTTCGTATGAGAAGAGAAAGTTCCAGCGAGGAAGAAATGTCCACTCCTTTAAGCCTGAAGGCAAGACTTAAGGCTGAGCGATAGCCTTTCACTGCCGAGACTGAAAGGCGCATTTCCTCCCGCAAATACAAGAGGAACTTCGCTATTGCTGGAATAGTGGCATCGAGTGGAGAGATACCCCTTCCACGACACCAACCACAGAAGACTCGCCACTTCGCCTGGTAGACCCCTGCGGATGACTTGCGCAGGTGTCCAGACATCCTATTCGCAACTTGTTGCGAAAATCCTCTCTCAGTGAGGAGATGCTGGATAGTCTCCAGGCGTGAAGTCGAAGCGAAGCTACGGCTTTGTGGAAGATGTTGGCGTGTGGTTGTTTGAGTAGCTCGTGACGTGGAGGGAGTTCTCTCGGAATCTCCGTAAGGAGTTGCAGAAGGTCCGGGAACCATTGTGCGTGATGCCATAGCGGAGCTATCAGGGTCATTGATAGATTGACCGATATTCTGGTCTTGTTGAGCACCCTCCTCATCAGACAGAACAGGGGAAAGGCGTACACATCGATGTCGTCCCACTGTTGTTGGAGGGCATCTTGCCAGAGAGCCTTGGGGTCCGGGACTGGGGAGCAGTACAGCGGGAGCTTGAAGTTCAATGCTGTAGCGAACAGATCCACAGTCGGGGAACCCCACAAAGTCAGGACTTTGTTGGCTACTTGAGGATCCAAAGACCACTCGGTACTCACTATCTGCGTCGCTCTGCTCAGACTGTCGGCGAGCACATTCCTTCTGCCTGGAATGAAGCGAGCCGCCAGTGTGATCGAGTGGACTTTGGACCATCTCAGAATCTCTACTGCAAGATGGGATAGCTGTTCTGAAAAGGTACCTCCCTGCTTGTTGATATAAGCCACCATCGTGGTGTTGTCGCTCATCACCACCACTGAGTGGCCTGCCAGGACTTGGTGGAACTTCTGAAGAGCCAGGAACACGGCCTTCATTTCTAGCAGGTTTATGTGAAGGTACTTTTCTGATTCTGACCACAGGCCTGAGGTCCTGTGGTTCAGAACGAGGGCCCCCCACCCTTTCTTTGATGCATCCGAGAACAACATCAAATCCGGGGGAAGTACGAGAAGATCCACTCCCTTTCGTAGGTTCTCGTCTGCCACCCACCACTGGAGGTCTGTCTGTTCCGCATGACCCACGGGGATCAAAGTGTCCGGGGAATCATGTCCTTGATTCCACCGGGACTTGAGTCGCCACTGGAGAGATCTCATTCTGAGGCAACCGTTGGGAACCAGACGGGCCAGGGAGGAGAGGTGGCCGAGGAGACGTAACCACGCTTGGGCTGGAAGTTCTTCTCGTTTGAGGAAAGGCCTTGCGACCTTCCTCAGCCTTGCTATCCTGTCGTCTGATGGGAAGGCTTTGTGGAGATTGGTGTCTATGACCATGCCTAGGTATACCAGTTTCTGAGAGGGCTGCAAAGAGGACTTCTCGAAATTTACCATGATCCCTAGATCCTGGCAAAGTTCGAGAAGCTTGTCTCGGTGGCGAAGAAGGGTTGCCTCCGAGTCCGCTAGGATCAGCCAGTTGTCCAGATAACGAAGGAGACGGATGCCGATCCTGTGAGCCCACGATGATATCAGGGTGAACACTCTGGTGAACACCTGAGAGGCTGTGGAGAGACCGAAGCACAGCACCTTGAACTGGTAGATCTTGTCGTCTAGGCAAAATCTTAAGTACTTCCTTGAAGACGGATGGACTGGGATCTGGAAGTACGCGTCCTTCAGGTCCAGTGTACACATGAAGTCTTGTGGTCTCACTGCAAGTCTGACCGTGTCTGCCGTCTCCATACTGAACGGAGTCTGTTTGACAAACCCGTTTAGGGTTGAGAGGTCGATGACTGGTCTCCAGCCTCCAGACGCCTTCTTTACAAGAAAGAGTCGACTGTAGAAGCCTGGGGACCCGTCCACTAGCTCTTGGAGAGCATCCTTCTTCAACATGGTCTCGACTTCTGCCCGGAGGGCCTGCCCCCTTACTGATCCCAAAGTAAGGGAGCTCAATGACACTGGATTCGCTGTCAGGGGAGGTAGAGAAGCTATGAACGGGACGCGATAACCCTGACCGATCACGGAAATCGTCCAGGTATCTGCCCCAAGTTGCTGCCACCTTGTCGCGCAATTTTGTAGGCATCCCCCCACTGGTGGACATGCAGGGGGACTGCCAATCCTAGCGTCTACGGCCTCAGCCGTTTCCTCTAGGATTTTTACCTCCCCTAGAGGACTTTTTGCTCCTTCTGCTCTTGGCAGGAAAGGGCTTAGACACCTTCGGCTTTTCTGCTGTCGTCTTCTTTGTGTCCTTAGCTGGACGGGGCTGTTGGGCTGCTGGAGGTTTGTAGGGCCTCGATGTCAGGGCCCTATGGATGAGGGAGTCCCGGTTGGACTTCCTCCACCTCTCAGCGCTTAGCTCCACATCCTTAGGCTCAAACAAACTCTTATCGAGCACGGAAGAGTGTCTGAGCCTGCTAACGTCGGAACTGGGGACCTTCTGGTGGAATCTCTCAGCCACTGCGTCCCGTCGTTTGAGAATCGTGTTGGCTCACAAGCTCAAGACTTGGTGGGCCAGAAACTCGATGGTCCACGTGCCTAAGAGCAAGAATGTCTCCAGTGCCTTCCTGGTGCTTTCTTTGGACAGATCCTCAGATCCTCAGATCCTCAGAGCGTGGGCGCGCAGGGGATACCTGGCACTTAAGGGACTTGCTCACATTGTGAGAAAGCCCCTTTTGCCCCGAAGGGACCGGTGCCCATTGGATAACGGGGTGCGTGGGCGCCCACAGCGCGTCAGCTGCCAGGAACGGAGAAGGAAGGTCAGCAGGTCTGGCATGCAAAGGAGATCGCGAACGATCTGCAGAGAGGTCCAGTGATGCAGCTGCAACGGCCAAAGCACGGTGAGGAGGATCCTCTGCGGGGGACTGAGAGGGTGAGGAGCCGAAAAGGCGCCTCCTAAGGCCTCTACGGCGAAAAGGAAGACGAGCCTTGCGTCGGAAACGTCCTCTGGGGGCATCAGGAACACCATCGTCAGTCCTTCGTAGAGGAGTCTCTGTTAGTGAACTCCCCCGAGGGGGAGGATCACCCGCAGGAGAGACCGTTGGACTTGGCCCCTCCCTCGAAGGATGTTCGGAGGGGGGAATCAAGCCTTCAGCACCCAAGGCAGAGGTTTGACCCAACTCGCCGGAAGCCTCTGCCACAACAACGACGACGATTGACAGAGGGTCAACCTCCGCTATCACCGGCGACTGTTTGACAGCTGTGCCCAACTGGATCAAGTCAAACAGGGCTTCCCTGGAGGGAGAACCCTTAAGCCCCAAGGAAGCCCAAAGCTGCAATAAATCATCATTAGCAACATTCATAGATAAATCCTCCCCTGGAGGAGGAGGAGGAGCTGCCTCGCTATGGGAGGCAACTCCCTCTCCCGAACCCCGAGGTCGGTCAACAAAAGTACTGCCTACGCTACCACTCGACGGCCTCTCGGGAGAGACCGATCGAGTGGGAGCTTCGGGCAACGAAAGAAGAGTCCTTGGAGATTTTCTTCTTCAAGGAGATCGTTGTAGGAGAAAGATCCCGCTTGGACTTCTTTCGGCGCTGGGAAAACCTCTCCCACTGGGAGGTAGACCACTCCCTGCACTCACTACAAACTTTATCCTTATCACACCGTTGGCCCCTGCAGAACAGACACAAGGTGTGAGGGTCCGTCTCGACTGCCAACATATATGTCCCACAAGGGCGGTCTGGTAACCCAGGGCACTTCCGCATGATAAAGAGAGAGGCCAACTTCCAAACACAACTGAAAGAAAAAGCAAAAAAGATTAGGGCTGTCAATACGCGAGGGTGAGAGCAGACACGTCTGTTCATCACCCGAGCCAAAAGCAAAGTTAACTAGTTCACCGGTGTGTGAGGGGGGAGGGGTAGCTAGCTACCCCTCCCCTACCCCCTCGCTAACTAGTGAGGGGGTAGTGAACCCTCGTTAAAATTCTAATGACTCGTCATTTCAGCTACGCCGAAAGTAATACCCTATTTAAATAGCGTGGTTTGTATTTCGGTTACGAAACAAACTCTGGTCGGATGGGAGGAGATCCCAGATACTCCTAAGAAAGTAGTTCGAGGCAAGTACTCCGTGTTGGAACAAAAACAAATTCATAATATAGCACAAGGAAGGAAGGGACATTCCTTACACTCCTAACAAGGTGAGACCTCAGAGCATACATGCTCCTGGTACATAAAGCACAAGTGATGAGGATCTACTTTCACTTTGCTCCTAAATGTCCAGCAGGGCTTTGGTGGGATACCAAAACATGTTCACATGATGAAGCATACCGCTAACACACATTCATACAGCTGGAGAAAAAGAAAAGATAAAGTTAATGCTAAGCATAAACTGCCAAAATATTTTCAGCTAAAGGAACAAGTTCAATCTATGGCAGCTGAAATTCAATTGAGGTTAGAGTGAGCTGAAGGGGTAGCTGTAGCTCCCCTGTGGCTGGCAGGGCAAGTACCCTACCTATTGTTTTACACCTTGTTAAAACTTTTAGCTGCCATATTTCCCGCCTTGCTGTAATCCTTCTTCTATAGTAAAACGATGGTTTGTATTCATGTAGAAACAAAATATATTTAACTTTACTACTACATTATTACTCATATTTATCTACAAAAGGTTCTGATAAACTTACTTCTGAATTTTAAGCTTCCCAACCTCAGCACTATTTCCAGGGTTTTCACCCCATTTTTGTCGCATGTATTTTGGGATCTGAAAATAATGTTGAATAAGTAAAATTAAGCAAATATTATAAGATATAAAGTAAACATTCATCATATAAACTGTAGGAAGAAAAGCAAATATTATACAGTATTAGAATTATAAGGACCATAAAAGATTAGCAAAGCAAAATAATAAAGTAATACTAAGTGCGAAATTTATTTTAAAAATTAAAATACATTTCACCATCTTGTAATACAATAAAGGACTTAATAAAAGGTCATATATGTTGGAAATACTGTATAACCAAAATCTGAAAATACAGTATACAGTAGTATAGTAAGCCAATAGTACTTTATCAATATCAACTGTGAAAAGATTTTTAGATCATAACAAAAAATTTAAGACATGATGTCATACATCGTATGACAAATAATTACCGGTACATGGAGAATCAAGTTAAAATTGTTTGGCTAAGAAAAATCATGAGACTCCTAAAACCAAGTTAAAATCCTACGTAATGCTTAATTTGAAATACATGTACAGTATTGCTGTAACTTGGTTTATGAGTAACTTTGAATATGAGTAAATCAGTATACAGTACAACCATAAAACTTCAAATCAGTTTAGAAGTACTGTATTGGTCTGCGAGCAAAAATTTCCATCTGTATGCACAGTTTTTGTGGAGAAGTACTAACAAGACTAGCACGTGATGTGCAGAGGGAAGGCGTGATGTGCAGAGGGAAGGCGTGAGGTGGCCATATGCCAACCATGCAGTATTCACATGATTTTTACACCATTCTATTTTGTCTTAGCTTGCATCCCCTGTCCTTGCTCAGACCTTAACAATTCCACTCTCTGAGCAGCAATTTTAGCAGCGTTATCTACTGTACTGTATACAGTAGTACTATATACCTGTCCTGTGAAAGCATCTTTGGAACTGTTCTTTGTAGAGTTGACAGTGTGCTCTTTATCGAATTTTGATTACTTTTATTATAGTATCTAGACAATGGCCCCAAGATGAATATGAAAGACATTAAGATATTAACTTCGAGTAAAAGTGATATTTTGATAATAAAATAAATTTTTGAATATACTTACCCGGTGAATATATAGCTGCAACTCTGTTGCTCGACAGACAAACTCTACGGAAAAACTCGCCAGCGATCGCTACACAGGTTGCGGGTGTGCCCAACAGCGCCATCTGTCGACCAGATACCCAGCTCTTATGTAAACAAAGACTCAATTTTCTCCTCGTCCCACTGCGTCTCTATTGGGGAGGAAGGGAGGGTCATTTAATTTATATATTCACCGGGTAAGTATATTCAAAAATTTATTTTATAATCAAAATATCATTTTTAAATATTTAACTTAGCCGGTGAATATATAGCTGATTCACACCCAGGATGGTGGGTAGAGACCAGTAATATATGTTTACATTTTATGAGCTAAGAGTTTTTTATTTCATTTTAGAAGTTATCAAAATAACAAAAACAAAATAAATAGGTACCTGGTAAGGAAGTCGACTTGAACAATTACTCTGCCTTTTAAGTACGTCTTCCTTACGGAGCCTCGCGATCCTCTTAGGATGCTGATCGACCCCTAGGAGCTGAAGTATCAAGGGTTGCAACCCATACAACAGGACCTCATCAAACCCCTAATCTAGGCGCTCTCAAGAAATGACTTTGACCACCCGCCAAATCAACCAGGATGCGAAAGGCTTCTTAGCCTTCCGGACAACCCATAAAAACAACATTAAAAACATTTCAAGAGAAAGATTAAAAGGGTATGGAATTAGGGAATTGTAGTGGTTGAGCCCTCACCCACTACTGCACTCGCTGCTACAAATGGTCCCAGTGTGTAGCAGTCCTCGTAAAGAGTCTGGACATCCTTTAGATAAAAAGACGCGAACACTGACTTGCTTCTCCAATAGGTTGCGTCCATTATACTTCGCAGAGATCTATTTTGCTTAAAGGCCACAGAAGTTGCAACAGCTCTAACTTCGTGTGTCCTCACCTTAAGCAAAGCTTGGTCTTCCTCACTCAGATGTGAATGAGCTTCTCGTATTAACAGTCTGATAAAGTAGGATAAAGCATTCTTTGACATAGGCAAAGATGGTTTCTTAACTGAACACCATAAAGCTTCAGATTGGCCTCGTAAAGGTTTAGTGCGCTTTAAATAGAACTTAAGAGCTCTCACAGGGCATAAGACTCTTTCTAGTTCATTGCCTACAATCTCCGATAAGCTGGGAATATCGAACGATTTAGGCCAAGGTCGAGAAGGCAGCTCATTTTTGGCTAGAAAACCAAGTTGTAGCGAACATGTGGCTTTTTCTGACGAAAATCCGATGTTCTTGCTGAAGGCATGAATCTCACTGACTCTTTTAGCTGAGGCTAAGCATACCAGGAAAAGTGTCTTTAAAGTGAGATCTTTCAGGGAGGCTGATTGTAGCGGCTCAAACCTGTCTGACATGAGGAATCTTAGTACCACGTCTAAATTCCAACCAGGTGTAACCAAACGACGCTCCTTAGTGGTCTCAAAAGACTTAAGGAGGTCTTGAAGATCTTTATTGTTGGAAAGATCTAAGCCTCTATGCCGGAAGACCGATGCCAACATGCTTCTGTAGCCCTTGATAATGGGAGCTGAAAGGGATCGTCCTTTTCTCAGGTATAAGAGAAAGTCAGCTATCTGAGCTACAGAGGTACTGGTTGAGGATACAGAGACTGACTTGCACCAGTCTTGGAAGACTTCCCACTTCGATTGGTAGACTCTAAGGGTGGATGCTCTCCCTGCTCTAGCAATCGCACTGGCTGCCTCCTTCGAAAAGCCTCTAGCTCTTGAGAGTCTTTCGATAGTCTGAAGGCAGTCAGACGAAGAGCGAGGAGGCTTTGGTGTACCTTCTTGACGTGTGGCTGACGTAGAAGGTCCACCCTTAGAGGAAGACTTCTGGGAACGTCTACTAGCCATCGAAGTACCTCGGTGAACCATTCTCTCGCGGGCCAGAGGGGAGCAACTAGCGTCAACCTTGTCCCTTCGTGAGAGGCGAACTTCTGCAGTACCTTGTTGACAATCTTGAACGGTGGGAATGCGTAGAGATCTAGATGTGACCAATCTAGGAGAAAGGCATCTATATGTATTGCTGCTGGGTCCGGGACTGGTGAGCAATAAATGGGAAGCCTCTTGGTCAGCGAGGTTGCAAAGAGATCTATGGTTGGTTGGCCCCAAGTGGCCCAGTCTCTTGCATACATCCTTGTGGAGGGTCCATTCTGTTGGAATTACTTGCCCTTTCCGACTGAGACAATCTGCCATGACATTCAAGTTGCCTTGGATGAACCTCGTTACTAGTGAGATGTCTTGACCTTTTGACCAGATGAGCAGGTCCCTTGCGATCTCGTACAACGTCAGTGAGTGGGTCCCTCCTTGCTTGGAGATGTACGCCAAGGCAGTGGTGTTGTCTGAGTTCACTTCCACCACTTTGCCTCGAAGGAGAGACCTGAAGTTTTTCAAGGCCAGATGTACTGCCAACAGCTCCTTGCAGTTGATATGCATGTTCCTCTGACTCGAGTTCCACAGTCCTGAGCATTCCCGACCGTCTAATGTCGCGCCCCAGCCCACGTCCGATGCGTCCGAGAAGAGAACGTGGTTGGGAGTCTGAACAGCCAGGGGAAGACCCTCTCTTAAGTTGATATTGTCCTTCCACCAAGTCAGACAAGACTTCATCTTTTCGGAAATCGGGATCGAGACCGCTTCTAGCGTCTTGTCCTTTTTCCAGTGAAAAGCTAGATGGTATTGAAGCGGACGGAGGTGTAGTCTTCCTAATGACACAAATTGTTCCAGGGATGATAGCGTCCCTACCAGACTCATCCACTTCCTGACTGAGCAGCGTTCCTTCTTCAGCATGTTCTGGATGAATAACAGGGCTTGACTTATTCTGGGGGCCGACGGAAAAGCCCGAAAAGCTAGACTGTGAATCTCCATCCCTAAATACACAATAGTTTGGGATGGGACCAGTTGCGACTTTTCCAAATTGACCAGGAGTCCCAATTCCTTGGTCAGATCTAGAGTCCACTTTAGATCCTTCAGACAGCGACGACTGGAAGAGGCTCTGAGAAGCCAGTCGTCCAAATAAAGGGAGGCTCGGATGTCCGATAAATGGAGGAATTTGGCAACATTCCTCATCAGCCTCGTAAACACAAGAGGAGCTGTGCTTAGGCCAAAGCACAGGGCCCGAAACTGGTAGACCACCTTTTCGAAAACGAATCTCAGAAAAGGTTGGGAGTCTGGGTGGATGGGGACGTGGAAGTAGGCGTCCCTTAGGTCTAAAGAGACCATCCAGTCTTCCCTTCTGACCTTTGTGGTCTCCATGGAGAACTTCGTCTTTGTGACAAAGACATTCAGAGCACTGACGTCTAGCACCGGCCTCCACCCTCCTGTCTTCTTTGAAACCAAGAAGAGGCGGATGTAGAATCCCGGAGATTGAAGGTCCGAGACTTTGACCACCGCTCCCTTCTCTAGCAAAAGAGACACTTCCCGTTTCAAGGCTCGTCTCTTTTCTTCCTCTCTGTACCTGGGAGAGAGATCGATGGGAGACGTTGCTAGAGGGGGTTTTCGTACAAAAGGGATCTTGTACCCCTCTCTGAGCAACTTCACAGATTGTGCATCTGCGCCTCTCTTCTCCCAGGCCTGCCAGAAGTTCTTGAGTCTGGCTCCCACTGCTGTCTGAAGTTGCGGGCAGTCAGACTCTGCCCTTAAAGGACTTGGATCCTTTCTTCTTCCCTCGCTTCCCTTCGGCACGAGCACCTCCTCTGTTGGAGGCTCTGCCACGAAAGGGCGGAATAAAGCGAGACGCTGGAGTGTCCATCCTTGGTCTAGCTGACAAGGTAGGCAAAGGGGGAGCTTTGCGAGCTGAGGACGCAACAAGATCGTGAGTGTCCTTCTGCACTAACGAAGCGGCTATTTCCTTTATCAGGACTTCTGGAAATAGGCACTTGGAAAGAGGAGCAAAGAGAAGCTCAGATCTCTGGCACGGTGTAACTCCAGCAGAAAGGAATGAGCAGAGAGATTCTCGCTTTTTCAGGACTCCGGACACAAAGGATGCAGCAAGCTCATTAGACCCATCACGGACGGCCTTGTCCATGCAGGACATAATGAGCAAAGAAGTCTCTTTATCTGTCAAAGAGATCTTCCTGCTTAGGGCTCCTAGGCACCAGTCTAAGAAGTTAAAAACTTCAAAAGCCCTAAAGATTCCTTTCAAAAGGTGGTCCAGGTCCGATGATGACCAACAAATCTTTGAGCGTCTCATGGCAAGGCGGCGGGGAGAGTCTACAAGGCTTGAGAAGTCACCCTGGGCAGAGGCAGGAACTCCCAAGCCGAGAACTTCTCCCGTGGCATACCAGACGCTCGATCTTGAAGAGAGTCTAGCAGGGGGAAAAGCAAAAGCTGTCTTCCCTAAACTCTTCTTGGACTGTAACCAGTCTCCTATCACCCGCAAAGCTCTCTTGGACGAGCGTGCGAGGACGAGTCTAGTAAAGGCAGGTGCGGTAGAAGGCATGCCTAAAACAAGGAGAACGAGGAGCCACAGAAACAAACTGGTCAGGAAACAGCTCTTTGAAAATAGCCAAAACTTTTCTAAAGTCCAAAGAGGGTTGAGTAGACTTAGGCTCGTCCAATTCTGATTGTTGTTCATCTTGATGTGCAGCAACATCATCATCAGAAAGTTCCTCATCCGACAACTGATGAGGAAACGGCAACGGAGTGGGTAACGGCTGGTTCGCTGAGTCCGGTCGCACTGGTGCATGCGTGACTGAGCCGGACGCAACGTCATGGAACTGCTGCACAGCCTGTGAGCTGTCAACAACCATGGTAGCGCGAGGACGCACAGCGTCTACCCGAGATTGTCTAGACTGACTGGGTTGCGCAGTGGAAACCACACTGGGTTGCGGAGGTTGACGCACCGCGTCAAAACAAGGCAACTCTGATGGTTGTTGAACATCCAGAACGTCAAAGCCAACCTCCGTGCGTCGCTTAACGTCAACATGCGGCTGGCAGCCCACACTGGAACGCATGGGTGGAGGAACTCTCTCAACTGGTGTACGTGAGAAGGTTACCTCAGCGTCCACAGGACGCACAACCGATCGCTTGGAGGGTTGTAGGCTAGGTACTGCACTAGCTGGTACGGCAGCAACCTTCTCCGCATGAAAGTCCTGCATCAGAGACGTAAGCTTAGACTGCATGTCTTGCAGTAAAGACCACTTAGGGTCTACGGGAGCAGGTGCGGCGACAGACGGTGTTAGTGTCTGAAGCGGTACCGGTTTGCCTCTCTTAGGCGGTGAGCAGTCATCGGATGACGGCAACGAGTCCGAACTGACCCAGTGGCTACAACTGGGCCGTTGGACTTGTCCTGAAGGGACCGATTTACGTTTTAACGGTCGCGAGACCTTGGTCCAAAGTTTCTTGCGAGAAACACCTTCAGACGACGAGGTATAAATGGGCTCTCTCGTCTTAGGTAGGTAGGGGCGATCTTGGGGAGATACGCCCGATACCACGGAGGGAACGTCTGTTCGCTGATTAAAGCCTCTCGAACCCATGCGTCGTACGACATTGCTTCTCCCCTGGACTTGGGAGCTTGCAAGATGTCCCGGACTAGGAGGACGACAGGCACGAACAGACGAACCCTCAAGCGCAACACTGTCCACAACACTATCACTTGGCACTTTAGCACTTCCCACTGCACTTTGGCACTTAAGCTCCTTAACATCCGCCATGAGCTGATTGCGGTCACTTGCAAGGGACTCAACTCTCTCACCCAGAGCCTGGATGGCACGCATCATGTCAGCCATCGATGGTTCCTGAGTGCTAGGAGGGGGGTTAGGAACAACCACTACAGGGGAAGGAATAGGTTGTGGGGCATGAGGAGAGGATACATCAATAGATCGAGAAGAACTTCTCCTAACTCTATCTCTCTCTAGCCTACGTGTGTACTTTTGAAAT
This sequence comes from Palaemon carinicauda, assembly GCF_036898095.1. Taxonomy (NCBI): domain Eukaryota; kingdom Metazoa; phylum Arthropoda; class Malacostraca; order Decapoda; family Palaemonidae; genus Palaemon; species Palaemon carinicauda. The sequence goes on from NC_090742.1 coordinate 40,207,757, forward strand.
TCGATAAAATCGAATTCCGAAAGGCCAACGCACTCCTCACACCGATCTTCCAATTGACAGGTTTTACCCCGACAATTGGAACAAACAGTGTGAGGGTCGATAGAAGCCTTCGGAAGACGCCTAGAACAGTCCCTAGCATTGCATTTCCTAAATTTGGGAACTTGTGAAGGGTCAGCCATTTTGAATTGGTCAAGGGAAAATTCCAAAAAACGATCTAAGTCATCAACAAAGAATCCGATACAAAAAAGAGTTCAAGGATTTGTTTGAAGAAAAACCCTGCACAGCGAAAGCTCAAAACCAGAATATAGTACTTCACCAATTAGATGTGAAAAACTCCAGTTTAGCAACAGCGAGTAAAGTACGTCTTGTCGACACGTCGACAGAGAGAAAATTGAGTCTTTGTTTACATAAGAGCTGGGTATCTGGTCGACAGATGGCGCTGTTGGGCACACCCGCAACCTGTGTAGCGATCGCTGGCGAGTTTTTCCGTAGAGTTTGTCTGTCGAGCAACAGAGTTGCAGCTATATATTCACCGGCTAAGTTAAATATTTAAAAAACAGAAATTACCGAGCAATATGAACAAGGTATGTACAGTATGTGGCAGACCTGGTAAAAATTTACAATTGTACAATATCAACAATTTGTAGTTAGGCCTCTTTTTATGCAAGTTTTGCCTTCGCGATTTCACTTACACACGAATAAAAATTCACATATTCACAATAAAAACTTTCTTGACGTAATGATTTCAAATAGCCCGCACTCCTTTTCACAGGTATGCTTCCTACCACTTAAATCTCTTTCCACCCAGCTCTTGCTATACGCAGTATATCCATTCACTGTAGTAAAATAATTACAACAATATCTGAAATAAACTGGATTTTGATTAAACTGGTGTTTCACTTAACTGTATCCAATAATAATGCATGTAATATTCACATTTAAGTATCGTATTTGTAAATAAAACCATAGCGAATTATAATCTTCTCCATCGTTTACATTTATACTTTCCAAATCAGTTGATTAACCCACCGTGGTCCGCCGTCAGTAACCTTAATTTTCGGATCAAATAACTCCCTTCTTATCAAGGTATGTTACCGAAGGATATTTCATATTTTCTAAAAGAAACGATTATTACCAAGATATTTATGTTTTTAGTTTATAAAAATAAGCTGTATTTCTATTTAAGATAGTAAAATAATAAAACAATTTGTGAGTTTCAAGAAAGTAAACATACTATTTTTGGGCAAAAATGTAAACATTCCTAGTTGTCCAAAATGAATGTTTTTACTGTAATGATAAAATTAATTCTTATTTTTATTTTACTTAACCACAAACTACAGTATATGATTCACGGGGTAGGTTAACGACCGAAGCCGCGTACTGCCTGGTCGGGTAGGGTAACGAACTGAGCATCCAAAAAGCCTAAATAACTGTCAATAACCATGCCAAAATACTGTATAAGATGTCTAAAAACAACTAAATAAGACCACAATTGGTATGACGAACTAATTGAAGGTCGCACATAACAAAGAGATCAGGAGGTAGCGACGCCGAAATGGCCGCCAATATACCCATAAAGGAAGGCATCATGCAAAGCGGCTGAGACTAAAACGAATAAGATTATAAAAATTAACGTGTGTCGCTACCCAGAATTATCAAAACAGACAATTATAATACTCAACTTGGGAGCAGGGATCTCCAAAACGTCTGACATCTTTAAAAACACCGAAACACAAAGCTATGAAAATAACACGTCCGAATCTCACTGGTGCTAGATAAGGAATGAGGGTAGAAGCGTGGGTAGTGGTAGGGGTGGGGGGGGTAGTCGTAGTAGAGGGCAGTAGTTGGATGTAGAACGGCACCTCGTAGTATCGGGGGATATTGAGGAAAGAGAGGACTAATTGGTAAGGGACCTCTGGTAGTGGTTTTAACACGCCCCAGTTACTATACCGACACTCTTTTAGAGTGAGCGAGCTGGGTTTATTCCTGGCATTCCATGCAACTTTTTCTCTGGTATTTTTAGCAGTATTTATACCTTAGAAATGGTGCTTTAAGGAGCATTTTATGGAGCGACACAGGTCCCTCGCCCAGAAATAGATTTTTCCTTCGTCAAAATCCCTTTAGTGGGTTAATTATCCGAGCGTAGGCAATGGCAGTGAGTTGTTAGGTTAGGAGTTATCCCACCCTAGGGCACCAAGCATTCGTGATTCTCGCTTTTCGTGCCTGTCTCTGTTACTTAACCCTTGTGAAGTAGGAGGTCTGACTGTATGATTTTCAAGAAATAAAAAATCAAGGAGTGTTGACATTACAACAGCTATGTGTTCTTGATAACATAAAAAAATTTGCTGCTCATCTGGGTCAAAGAGAAGCAGATGGCAGAAGATAAATTACTGAGAATGTTATACTGTATGTGAAATTTTTTTTTTTTTTTTTTTTATGCTGACTTTGCTAAAAAGGAGCTAAGTTTGTCAGCAGATAAAGAAAAAGAAACATTCAAGAGGTGGCATGGCTGGTTTGAAAGTTTCAAGAGAACTGGCATCCATAGTGTTGTGTAACATGGTGAGGCTGCAAGCTCCAAAGTTAAGGCAGCAGAGGCATTTGTTTCTGAAGTTTAAAAGTTTGGGGAGTCTTGCCGCAGCAAGTGTTCAATTGTGAGGAGACCACTCTGTTCTTGAAGAAAATGCCCAGGAGGACCTTCTTTACTGCAGAAGAAAAGGCAATTACTAGTCACGAGCACATGAAAGACTGTCTAACCCTTCTGTTCTGTGCTAATGTCAGCAGGAAATACAAAATCATGCCTCTCCTAATGTATCACTCGTAAAATCTACAAGCCTTTAAAAAGTACAAGGTACAGAAGAAGCAAATGAAAATTAAGGTCAAACAACAAGGCTTAGGTTACTTGCATTTTGTTTGTGGAATGGGTCAATTAGGTTTTTGCTCCTGAGGTAAAAAAGTACCTCATGGAGTAGAACCTACCATAGGATGATTTTGATGATTCCACAGAGAATTTTGCCTCCTAGGAATAACTCTAGGGTACTTTGTCACTTCCAAGGGTATTCTGCACAATGGCAAATCCCTTCTTACTGGTGGGCTTCTGGGTGAAGCGCGAGAGGGGAGGAGCATTTGGGTTGATCACATGTTATTCACCTGTTCCTCTGTAGATGGCAGACTACATGTCAATGTACAACGTAGCGCATGGTTGGATAGCACGCATTGCAATGCATGCTAGCTCCTCAAGTTCAGCTAGGAGGGCTCATTCAGAGGCAAGTGAGCAACTTTACGTGCACTCAGATGAGTTAAGGCGCTCAGGTGTGAGTGCGCTTCTCCCTTTGCGAGATTGATGGCAACTCAGCAAGTAGTCAGACAATAGCGCATACTTGAAGCTGCATGTTTGTCGCATATCTCGAAGTTACTTCGCAGAGCTAGGGTGCTCAGTCGAAGGCACGTGTCCTCGCCTGCAATACACAAGAGGGAGCTGTGTGTGCATGCTTGCTCCAAAGAGCTGGCACAACCAGGTGAAAGCGACGTGTGTTAGGAGACATGCCCACCAACACCAGGGTCTGTTGTAGAAGTGCTCTTCCTACAGTAAGGGCGCTTAATAGACATGTCTCCTTTGGCGATCTGAAAAGGTGGTCAAGAGACTGAGGTGGAGGCAGTCTGCTTCGGAGGCATGACCCTGAGAACTCAGCTCTCAAGGGAGACAAGCAGCTGACATCTCTGCAGGAGCAGCAATGTTCTCCTGCGGTGCCTTTGAAGCAGGTACTTCCACTAACTACTTCTTTGAAGGAGGACCTTGCAGTCTCAAGGAGGGACAAAAAACATGCAGGGCATCATCAATCTGCTAAAAAGACTCCTGCCCGGGTAGAGGCCCTCCTGTTTTGCAAGGGGAAACTGGAAGGTCTTCTGGCCCCGAAGTTTGTCCTAGAGTTAAAGGGCCACCACTCTTACCCATACAGATTCCAGAGGAAACCGACAGGAAAGAGTCAGAGCGTAGCATACCAGGGGTAATCCCAATGGATAGAAAAGAAAACATTTTGGCTCTTTTCTTAAGGACCCCTGCCGAGAAAAAGGCTGCCAACTCATTGGATCTGTCCCTTACAGCCTTATCCATGCATGACATGATGTGGATGATACTAGCAGTGTCAACATCCTTTAAGGCAGACACCTTTTTCCCCAAGGCTCGCAGATTCCAATCAAGGAAATTGAATACCTCGAAGGCTCTGAAGACGCCTTCGAGAAGATGATCAAGTTCTGCAGTTGATCATAGAATTTTGGTCCTTCTCATGGCCGTCCGACGAGGAGCGTCTACCTGACTTGAAAAGTCTCCTTGGGCAGAGGCAGGAACTCCCAAGCTGAGAACTTCTCCCGTCTCGTACCATACACTAGACCTGAAGGACAGTCTAGCCGGGGGAAAAGAGAAAGCCGTCTTTCCCTGGTCCCTTCTGGACTGCATCCAGTCTCCCAACATCCTCAAAGCTCTCTTTGATGACCTAGATAGAACCATTCTTGTAAAAAGAGACTCCTTCGACAGCTTCCCTAGCGTAAATTCTGAAGGTGGTAAACGGGCTGCAACACGTACAAAATAATCAGGAAACTCTTCCGTAAAGACTCTCATGAGCTTCTTAAGGTCAACCGAAGGATGGAAGGTCTTAGGATCTTCTCCTTCCGAGAATTCCTCAAACAGTTCAGTAGGGGAAAGATGATCGTCAATCTTTTCCTCTGACAAAGCTCTAACTGAAGTAGAGACGTCTTGGATATCAGGAGTCAACTCCTTACGATCGGAACTAAGGCGTCCAGGATCTCCACGCTCAGTTCGACTGGCGTCCTCACGACGTCCAAGGCTCTTATGGTCGGCGTCACATTTGACTGCTTGACGCTCGGCGTCACGTCCTGCTTGACGCTTGGCGTCACGTCTGGCTGCTTGACGCTCGACGTCACATCCTGCTTGACGCTCGGCGTCACGACTGGCTGCTTGACGCTCGGCGTCACGACTGGCTGCTTGACGCTCGACGTCACGTCCTGCTTGACGCTCGGCGTCACGATTGGCTGCTTGACGCTCGGCGTCACGACTGGCTGCTTGACGCTCGACATCACGTCCTGCTTGACGCTCGGCGTCACGTCTGGCTGCTTAACGCTCGACGTCACGCTTGACTGCTTGACGCTCGGCGTCAAGTCTGGTTGCTTGACGCTCGGCGTCACGTCTGGCTGCTTGACGCTCGGTGTCATGCGGATCAGTCTCTCGACGTTTAACAGGAGGATCCTTATTACGTCGTTCGGTGTTGTTTGATTGCTTGACGCTTGGCGTCATGACTACTATGCTCTCGACGCTTAGAAAGATGTCCGTCATCAAGAGCCTCTTACTTTATAGCCTTCTGACACTTGGCGTCAAGGCGAGAACCTTTCTGATGCTCGGGGTCTTGGCGAGCCACTCTCTTGTCCACATGTTGATAGACTTGCAAGAGAGAAGAGAGTTTCTGCTGCATATCTTGCAGCATACTAAACTTAGGGTCAACTTCTTGTGGCAAAACAGGAGACGTTACTTCTACTACAAGCTCACTCTCTACATCACTCAAGGAAAGCGTAGAGCGTTCAGAGGATGACAACAAATCTGAAGGTGGGGCAGGAGCATGAACCGCATGGCAGTATCCAACATCCTTACAGGACGCTTGGCAGGAGAGCCTTCTTCGGAAGAAGGAAAACGCTCTGGACTACTACAGTGACTACAACCAGGAGCTTGCGGCGTCATGTCACGACGCTGATCGATAGTATCCATCTTCCTCTTCAGAGGTCTGGAAGCTTGACTCCAGCCCCGTCTGGGCACTGCGTCATCCGAAGATGATGAAAAAACTTTCACCTCACCTTTCCCACGGCGAGGGCGAGCGTCCCGTGAAGCGTCAACAGGTAAGCTCGAGGGGACGTCTGCTCGGGCGTTAACGCCTCTCGTTTCCTTCCGCCGATCAACATTCCTTCTCCCAGGGGTTGGGGAGCTTGGAAGAGGTCTAAGGCTAGGAGAACAACAGGTCCGAGCAAACGCACCCTCCACTGCACTAAACTAATTAACTGCACTTTTAGCACTGACACTAGCACTTTTTAATTTATTAACATCGGACATTAACTGGGTTCTGTCCGCAGCAAGCGATTCAACTCTCACGCCCAGGGCTTGAATGGCTACCAACATGTCCTTTAGATATGGTTCATCAGCAGTAACAGTAGTCGGATCTGTAACTACCACTACAGGGGAATCACTAGGTTCAATGACACGGGAAGAAGAATAATCTCTAGAAGAACGTGAAGAACTTCGTCTAATCCTATCTCTCTCAAGTTTACGAGTGTAGTGGTCAAATTCCAACCACTCACTCTCAGACAACAAAGTACATTCATCACAACGATCCCCCAACTCACAAACTTTACATCTACATTTATTACAAATGGAGTGGGGATCAATAGAGGCTTTAGCAAGCCAGGTCTTACAACCTCTCATACACATTCTATAAGATTTAGGAGGGTCAGCCATTTTGATTATTTAGAAGAGATCAAACGAGCAAGGGTCAAAATAACCAAAGTCCAATAGAGGTTCAAGAAAATCCAAAAGTAAATCCAAACGAGCGAGAGCCAATAACCAAATAGTACATCACCAAGATAACTGCAATAATTCAGGTTAACAACGAGTGAAATATCCAACGACGTCGCCGGTGCGGCGGCAGGGAAGATCTGAGGAATCACTGGAATGGATCCAGGTACCTGGCTAGAGGGCGCACTGGTGGTACACCTGGCTACCCAATCGGCGATTGCCGCGAGTTTTGAAATTTCTGCCGTGACGTCAGGGACGTAAGCTATATATATAACTACCGGGTAAGTCAGATGTTTAAAAACAAGCCTTTTCTTCTCTATACATTACCTTCTTGGATGTATAATAAACCGATGAAAAAATACGGTAATATTGAACTGCCATTAGCAATGTTAGTGTAACATGCTAACATTAGCAGTGTTTTTCATTTATTTGTTGACATTCTACGGGTCGGTTGTAGTCGCTCTCGTTCGTTCATATGGACATAGCAAGTTTCAACCGTCTGCGCATAAACTCCCCCTCCACCAATGGGATTACTTCTTCTCTTATAACCCCTCCCCATTTTCCCCTACGTCATTTTAACCAAATCATTCAACTATTCGACTTCACCCGCTTTATTCAAGGATTTTAATTGATTCAGTACAGCTATACCATTCCTTTTATGTAATACCCTCATATACATATTACGTTTGACCCAAGAATTATTTGTTTTATTATCTGATATCTTATAAAATCACCTCATTTTATATTCCCATTAAATATTTATCATACACTCCATTTTATCTTGCTATATTACTTTTATACATACATACATATACCAGGGCACTTCCCCCAATTTTGGGGGGTAGCCGACATAAACAAAAGAAACAAAACAAAAAATGGGACCTCTACTCTCTACGTTCCTCCAGCCTAAACAGGGACTCAACCGAGTTCAGCTGGTACTGCTAGGGTGCCACAGCCCACCCTCCCACATTTCCACCACAGATGAAGCTCCATAATGCTGAATCCCCTACTGCTGCTACCTCCGCGGTCATCTAAGGCCCAGATTTCACATAAATACTTGCTCTGGACAAGTTTCCCATTCTGGTTCATTCATGTTTACTCTCTATACTCCGTTGCTGTTCCGTTAACCAATCACGAACCCATACGTATGGAAAGTTTGCACGGGGGGCGGGGTTAATATTTCCCAACCCCCACCTTCCAACAAACCCTTTTACGTGGAAACCTTTGTCCAAGTCAGATCTTTGTTAGTTCAAGTGACGTCTTTTTGCGTATTTTACAATGGAAGTTTTAGAAACTTGTAACGACTGCAGTAATCCATACTTGAAAGTATTTCGGTGAATCCCAATGTTGATAATTTTCTTAAATCTTCTAATGTAATAGCCCAACGTTTACAGTGTTCATGTGCAGTACTAAACTAAGACAAACAAGTTAAGACGTTACAGACTCACAGTCACAACACCCCGGTGACCCAAAAGTTTCGTCGTCGCAGTCATAAAAGTAAGTTATTAATTTCTTTAATTTTAATGTGTTAGTTTTACTATTTTGTTAGCGTGCGCAGCTCAACATTACCACTTGCCAGTGCATACGAGCTTGATGTTTTATTTTCCTGCGAGTGTAAGCAAGCCAGTGGCAGAACAAGATCCATTATATTTAGCGTTGCTAATGTTATCGTAACATTGCTAATGTTAGCATGGGCAGCTCAACATTACCGCTTGCCAGTACATACGAGCTTGATGTTTTATTTTCATGCGAGCGTAAGCGAGCCAGCGGCGGAACAAGAACCATTAAATATAGTGTTGCTAGTTTTATGAACTTCTAGGTTAGGTTAGGTTAGGTGGGTTTGTTAGGTTCTCTACCCTTTTTGTACCTTTTTATATATTGTGTAAAGGGTATATGGAATAATGCTTTAAAATACACATGCTATTATTAATGTTGGTAACGCTGTGTAACATTGCTAATGTTAGCGTTCGCAGTACATAGGTGAGTGAAGTGACACGGAATTTGAACGTCATTATATTTAAACATTTTAACAAAATATATATAACCTAAGACATTATGTTTAAACATTTCAACAGAAGGGGTGTCTGTAGTTTTTGGGGACAGGGCAATATCTTTCTTATTACTAGCCAAATTGTTTTTCATTATGGGGAAGATGTTCTTTACAATGATCCAACATACCATAATATGATGTTATTTTATCATATTTTTTGGGCTCAAGCCATGTCGTCCTGATGGAAGTTCCTATAGGGTAGCTTCCTAGGGTATATTACAACTACGGCGATATTCCCAGAGAATTTACCTTAAGGTACCAGAATTCTAACTCCTGGAGCGAGTATCCCTCGTGAAAGGGATATCGCGACATATCAGAGGACGTATTCTTGACACGCCGCATGGCAATCTACACCCCGAACAGAGATTACGTATCGCAGGGGTCAATTGGCAAGAAACGAAATCGGGAAAGAAAAAGGGGGAGCCGCTCCCAAGGCTCCCTATCTCCCGTTTCGTAAGCGTGCCTGGCGCCAATCCTGGCGCCATCTGCATTCCTTTTTGCGTAGCTTAACAACTCGGTGTTTTTTCCTGTGTTTCTCGCAAATCTTGGATTTATTCTGCTTTTCATGGCTTCTCCAACTTCGTCGGCCTCTGATAAGTTGAGTACCATGTCTTTTAAGTATAAATGTAGGCTCTTGGTAATTTTTAAAGTGATTAATAGGTTTAATCTTTGTTACAAGAGCCGTAGCCTACCGGAGGCGTCATGGACGCTGTCGCTCGCTAGGTATAAGTTTAGTTAGTCAGAGCGACATTCCCGGTTGTTTTGCTTCAATAAATTTTAGCTATTTAGCGTTACATAGGATTTCCTTTCGTGCTTTAGTATTATTTTGGCGAAGTATTCGCCAATTCTGGCCTACGCTAGGCCATGTAGCCTAGTCGTTTGGTCCTAGTACTTCATGCATGATTTTGGTTTTTCCGAGTGTATTAAAATTTTATTGAAGCTTTAGGCTATGTTTTATACATTTAAGATTATGTTGAATATTTCCAAGATAGTATACGAGTGAGTTTCGGTGATTTAGGTAATCGATTCTCTTGGTGCCTAGGCTAAGTTGCTTATGGAGCCTTAGTATACTTTCTCATACTCCCCGGTTGCTTTCTTTTCTTCGGAGAAGGTATGCAATCCCTTTCCCTCTGTTTAAGCCTTGGGCTTATCCCTAAGTGGTTTATCTGAATTAATTTTCGATAAAACTATACTGGGGTGTTACTGTACCTTCCTGTTCCAGTAAGTCTGGTTCAAAGAGGGACAGAACAACAGAGTTTTTTAGTCTGAGTCTGTGTTTGTCTGGCTTGGGGTAGAGTCTCCCTCGCTGGCCTGACACAGACATAGGAGGCTTAGCCTCCTTAGGTCACAACTGAAGGTTTCTGTACGAGATGATTCCTTCTTTTGTGATCTACCAGACTAGTCCTTGTTGCTGTTCTCGGGGGAGGATAAGTTTCTTTCCCTGGGAGTAGCAACACCTTCCTTGCTTTGGTGCTCTGGGAGCTGGCAAGTATTGCTGGCCTCCCCCCTTGGATCTCCCTTAGGCTAAGATGAGTTTCTTGGCTGCGGGTGATCCGTCACTAAAGCAAGGTTGGTAGGACCCTCTTTTGTCCCTTCCCCCTTTATCTCCGTAATGGCCTAGCCATTACAGTTCTGTACGTCATTCTACATCTGGACCTAGAATAGGTTAGGATGTGGAATTGACTCAGTCCCTTGCCGGCCGGCAAGGGTCTTCTGTTTTGAGTGCTGCCCGGACCTCCCTTGGTCCCTCATCCATGCCTGCCTGCAGAGTCAGACGGCATTGGTCAGGAAGCCTGAATTAGATTCTCCCCTTCCTTATATGCACTCTTTCGGATTGCCGGGCTTGGAGGTAGTGTACACTCTTATCCCGGCATCCATTCTGTTTTTCTTCTAGTGCTGTACCCGACCCGGCTGCCGGCCTATGAGGCCGGCAGCCGGGCGGTTGTAGTCCTCTGGTTCTTTTGCTGCCGGCTGGCATCGGTCCTGTACCTTTGCCGGCCGGCTAACGTCAGCCCTTGTCTGCCGGTCACCAAGAGTGTGGCCGGCAGCCGGGTACTACCTTGTGTAGTGGTCGGTCAGCAATCATTGCCGACCGACATTGGCTGTTGCCGGCCGGCAGTTACTGCCGGCCGGCACATGCATTTGAACCAGCGTTCTGCCGCCTTATAGCTGTTAAGTAGTATACTTTAAAGCTAGTTATGGTGTGTGCCGGCACATAACCTCCTATACTGTACCAGTATTCTTCAGTATAACATATACTGTAAGAAAAAAACTATAGTATGGGTTTTGGTACAGCACTGTGTTCTAACACTTTTGTGTTTTCCTGCACAGCCCTTTGCTGTTGCCCTACAGATAGGAAAGTGAGTTCTTTCCTGTCTATTATCCAGGATTTTAAAATCATTGCTTAGGTGTGAGCTCCACCTGTTTCCTCTGGAAACTTTGCATTGGTTATTCTAGAAGAGATTAACCATTCGATTTTATTATCTGGAAGGCTGCAACAATGGGTTGTGAGGGAAACACAAGTGTGTGTCTTTCCTTTCTGAATTGTTATGCTATACTATGCATATCCAGTGATACATAGTTCACTTGATACTCATGGAAATTTCTTCTCTTTACAGGAGGACCCTCCGAAGTGCGGAAGTGTTTTCTGCAACGTCCGCAGCAAGAACCTCTGCGGACATGAGTTTTGTAGGAGACACGCAGCATGCGCTGTCTCCAAGGATGATCTCCGGTATTGGGACCCTCAGGTATGTACTGTGTGCACTAACCTGATTACTGAGGCCTTTGATTCCCCTAGGACGGCGGAATCAAGGGATATAGCAAGGGAGAAGCTTCGTACCTGGGTAAGGGGCTTCCAAAAGAACACCTCTGGACCTTATCTTCCAAGTGAGAAGATGAGGGCGTATCTTTTCCCTAAGGCATCAGCTGATGCAGTGATTCCCCAGCCTCAAGAGGAGATCCCCCAAGTTCAGATCCAGGTGGATGCTGAAGTCGCGGTCGCGATGCAAGACATCCAGTTAGATGACAGGATGTCTGACGTGGACGAGCGTCTGGAGGAAGACCTCCTGGCAGAAGCCCAGGATGAAGTTCAAGCCCCAGACGTTGTAGAGGAAGAGGTCGACGAGGTGTCGGCTACTCCGGTTCAGATTCCGGAGCCTATTCCCTCAACATCGGCCGGTCTCCCAGTAGAGCTGGGACAGGCCCTCTCTTCTATTGTTGGAATGATCCAACAAATGCAGAAGGAGAATCAGGAGAAGGCGGCTGCAATGGAACTGCGGATGCAGTGCCTTGCAGAATCACATGGGCCCCAGAAAAGGCTCAATGTGAAAGACCTTCCCTTGTGCTCAGATGCTAACCCATGGAGGTATGCTGAGCACATGCCGATGACGACTGGAAAGATCGTCATCTCGGATAAGCTGGGCTCAGTTCCCCTAGAGGAGGTGGAATTCTGGCCCAACAAGGCATCATATCCGGACTGTTATGTCCGGCTGAGGAAGGAACCAGCTTCAAAGGAGGAGACAGAGCCGAAGGAGGTCATAGTGATGGACCATGCTAAGGCTCAAGCTCTACTTTCATCCTCGATGAAAGAGAGGGGCTTCTCTAACTCAAAGGTAGCTGCATTGAGCAAGAAGCTCCCTTCCTTTGTGTCCTCTCCTGCTAGAGCCTTCCCCTTTTTACAGAAAGGGTTTGCGGCTGTACTAAAAGCAGTCGAGGCCGGCAAGCCTTGCCCCTCCCTGGAGGAGTGTAAACCCTTGTCGCTGGCCCTGCCTATGGACCACAAAGACTGGAAGGACGTCCATCTTACGTTCTCAGTTGGAAAGTTGGAGGCTGATATTGCCGGACGTCAGTTCGGCGAGGACTTCCCTAAGCTGTCTGACTTTCTTTTGCGAAGAGAGTTCGAGACAAAAGAAAGACTGGCTGCCTCAATGTCTCTTCAGACTACTCTTGAGACGATGGCAAGTGACCCCAAGGTCCATGAAATGTTCATGGTGGTGGCCAAGACTCATCTGGCCACAGTGACGAAGGACCTTTATGGCTTCGTCAAGGCGAGGAGAGCTTGTAGGGAGTTCGTGTTCACCTCGGCTACGGTGAGGCACGAGCCAAGGAAACTAATCTCCTCCAACATTTGGGGAAAAGACCTTTTCCCTACCGATTTGGTCAAAGAAGTTGTTGATAAGGCCGCCTTGGAGAATAGAAACCTTCTCCAGAAGTGGGGCCTGGCTATCAAAAGAAAGTCTTCCCCGGATGAGGGTCCTCAACCAAAGAGGAAGACTATAAGGACTAGGCTACCGTCTCGGCCAGCCAAGCCTTTTAGACAGCAACAGCAACTGCAATTGCCATTGCCTCCAGTGCCCCAGATGGTGGCACAAACCCCGACCACTTTTCAGTGGGTACCCCAGGCTGTGTCGACACAGTCCACGGCATTCACCCCAACGTTCGAAGGGCAGTCTTCTTCCTTTCGAGCAAAGCCTAGAGGAGCAGCCAGAGGCTCGTCTAGGCGCCCCTCAAGGGGAAGGGGATTCAGGGGTGGTCGTGGTCAGGGAGGCAAGACCTCAGGACGGCAGTCCAAGTGAGATGATACCGGTAGGAGGGAGACTTCTGAAATTTTGGGATCGATGGACCTTCGATCCCTGGGCCCACAGCCTACTCAAGAATGGACTGGGCTGTTTTGTGTTCCCAAGAAAGACTCGGAAAAGCTCAGAGTCATTCTGGACTTGTCGCCACTCAACAAGTTCATAGTGAATTGCAAATTCAAAATGCTAACACTGCAACACATAAGGACCTTACTGCCCAAGAGGGTATATTCCGTCTCTATAGACTTGTCAGACGCCTATTGGCACATCCCAATCAGCCGTCTAGACTCTCCCCCTACCTAGGGTTCAGGCTACAACGAAGACTATACGCCTTCAGAGCCATGCCATTCGGGCTAAACATAGCCCCAAGGATTTTCACGAAGCTTGCGAGCGCAGCTCTCAAACAATTACGCCTAAAGGGAATTCAGGTAGTAGCCTACCTGGACGACTGGTTGGTGTGGGCAGCATCCGAGACAGAATGCTTGCAAGCTTCCAGTCAAGTGATCCAGTTCCTAGAGTACCTAGGCTTCAAGATCAACAGAAAAAGTCTCGACTTTCTCCATCTCAAAAGTTCCAGTGGCTGGGAATCCACTGGGACCTTTTGTCACACCGTTTCTCCATCCCGGCGAAGAAAAGGAAGGAGATAGCGGGTTCTGTCAAGAGACTTCTAGATTCCGAAAGGATATCAAGACGCGAACAGGAGAGGGTACTGGGCTCTCTCCAGTTTGCTTCGGTGACAGACCCAGTGCTAAGAGCACAGCTAAAGGATGCAACCGGAGTTTGGAGAAGTTATGCATCAAACGCGCGAAGAGATCTGAGAAGACCAGTTCCGCTTCGGCTACATACTCTTCTCAGGCCTTGGTCCCAAGCCAGACATCTAAAGAAGTCGGTTCTTCTTCAGCCACCTCCCCCGTCGGTGACGATTCACTCAGACGCCTCAAAGGAGGGATGGGGAGGTCACTCTCATCGGAAAAAAGTCCAGGGGACTTGGTCCAAGCTATTCAAGACCTTTCACATAAACTTTCTAGAAGCTATGGCAGTGCTCCTTACCTTAAAGAAAGTCTCCCCGCGTCACTCGATCCACATAAGGTTGGTGATGGACAGCGAGGTAGTTGTGAGATGCTTGAATCGACAAGGATCGAGGTCACCACCTCTCAACCAGGTGATGTTGGCCATTTTCCGATTGGCGGAAAAGAAGAAGTGGTACCTGTCGGCAGTTCACCTTCAAGGAGTCCGCAACGTGACAGCGGACGCTCTATCCAGGTTCACACCGATAGAGTCGGAATGGTCCTTAGACGCAGGATCATTCTCCTTCATTCTGAATCAAGTCCCAGAACTGCAGATAGACCTCTTTGCGACGAAAGATAACAAGAAGTTGCCCCTGTACGTGTCCCCGTACGAGGACCCCTTAGCGGAAGCAGTGGACGCGATGTCCCTCGACTGGAACAGATGGTCCAGGATTTATCTGTTCCCTCCTCACAACCTTCTGTTGAGGGTCCTCAACAAACTGAGATCCTTCAAGGGGGTAGCGGCAATAGTGGCCCACAAGTGGCCGAACAGCGTATGGTTCCCCTTGGCATTGGAACTACAGCTGAAGTTTGTACCGCTACCAGATCCAGTTCTGACCCAGCGAGTCCAGAAGTCGACTGTCTGCGCTTCATTACAGAAAACCCGGACCCTGCAGCTCATGATTTTCTCTCCCTAGCGGTGAGAAAGCGTTTCGGGATTTCGAAAGCCAGCATAGACTTCCTAGAGGAATATAAGTGCAAATCTACTAGAAGGCAATATGAGTCATCTTGGAGAAAATGGGTGGCCTTTGTCAAGGCGAAGAATCCGCAGGAGATCTCGACAGACTTCTGCTTATCTTTCTTCATCCACCTCCATGGTCAAGGGTTGGCAGCTAACACGATTTCAGCGTGTAAGTCTGCTTTGACAAGACCCATTCTATATGCCTTCCAGGTCGACCTAGGTAACGAGATCTTTAATAAAGTTCCGAAAGCCTGCGCTAGGCTCAGACCTTCAGCACCTCCAAAGCCCATTTCATGGTCTTTAGACAAAGTTCTTCATTTCGCTTCTCTGTTGAGCAATGAAGAGTGTGCGTTAAAGGATTTGACACAAAAAGTTATTTTCCTATTTGCACTCGCGTCCGGGGCCAGGGTTAGTGAGATCGTAGCCCTCTCGAGAGAGGCAGGTCGTGTTCAGTTCCTGGATGGGGGAGAACTGAACCTGTTTCCGGATCCTACGCTTCTCGCCAAGAATGAGTTACCCACCAACAGGTGGGGTCCCTGGAGAATCTGCCCTCTGAAAGAAGATGCATCTCTATGTCCAGTAGAATGCCTAAAGGTCTATCTTCATAGAACTTCAGACTTCAGGGGTGGTCAACTATTCAGGGGAGAAACATCAGGCTCAAATTTATCTCTGAATCAACTCAGAGCGAAAATCACATATTTTATTAGCAGAGCGGATCCTGACAGTACACCCGCAGGTCACGATCCGAGGAAAGTTGCCTCATCCTTAAATTTCTTTAATTGTATGGATTTTGAACATCTCCGTTCATACACTGGCTGGAAGTCTTCCAGAGTGTTCTTTCGCCACTATGCGAAGCAAGTAGAGGAACTAAAGAGATCTGTGGTAGCAGTGGGTCGCGTCGTTAACCCTACTGTTTAACTCTGCGAGGAACAGTGGTTTTAATTGGGACGAATAATTCCAGGGTGAGTGTGTAGTTACATACTGTACTACAAACTAAATGAGGGCACGGAGTTGCCCATATAGACTGTTCCATTTCCAAAGGTGAACCTAGCATAAGTGCAGACATGTGTGCCGAGCGTTTCTAACGCTAATGTGATTGATTTGTAATACAGACTTTTATGACTTTGATACCTCGGTATCTTAAAAAGTGGCATTTAATGTTTTTTCTTTCAGATAAAAAAGTTCTGTTTACTATCATACTTATGCTTAAAGTTTTGGGTTATCCTCTTCTATATATATATATATATATATATATATATATATATATATATATATATATATATATATATATATATATATATATATATATATATAATTGTTGTTAACCTGTCTATTTATTGTCTGTCAATAAACTTGCTCTTGAGAACCTTGCGTCTCTTTCACCTGTGTCAATTTATTGGTATAATTGAGCATTCATTCTATGTACCTTATCTGGGATAATTCTAATAGAATTGTTCCTTTATGCAAGCTATGTTGCATTGGTTTATGATTCCCTTAACGGGAGGACTCCGTCCCATAAGGGGACGAGGGCGGTTTTACTAGTTTCTTCCTATGCGGATATAAACCTTTGTCCAATACAAGTATTGTGCGGATAACTGGTCGATATTTCATATTGACGCAGTGGTTCTTTACAAACTATGCTTTACTTAATATAGGGTGAGACCACTATATTAGCTTGCCTGGTATTCATACATAGGTATATGTACTCTTCGAGACTTTCCCAGAGCCCAGTAGGACTCTTCCCTGTAGGGGGCAGGAAGCTCTAACATGGTTTATAGTTAGCTGAAAAGATGTATAACGGTAACATCTTAGGTCTCTAGGTCTAGTCGACCGGGGAAAAATTACTTCCGGGGAGTACGGCACGTTCTGAGAATCCACAGATACAGTAATGCTCTGGTACACTTCCATCAGGACGACATGGCTTGAGCCCAAAAAACGGATTTTGAGCGAAGCGAAAAATCTATTTTTGGGTGAGATGGCCATGTCGTCCTGATGGACCCGCCCTTCCCTTTCTAAAAAGGGCTGTAGGACCCCTCCCTACATACAGTATCTGTAGCACCTCGTGTACGCTACAAGGAATACAGATGGCGCCAGGATTGGCGCCAGGCACGCTTACGAAACGGGAGATAGGGAGCCTTGGGAGCGGCTCCCCCTTTTTCTTTCCCGATTTCGTTTCTTGCCAATTGACCCCTGCGATACGTAATCTCTGTTCGGGGTGTAGATTGCCATGCGGCGTGTCAAGAATACGTCCTCTGATATGTCGCGATATCCCTTTCACGAGGGATACTCGCTCCAGGAGTTAGAATTCTGGTACCTTAAGGTAAATTCTCTGGGAATATCGCCGTAGTTGTAATATACCCTAGGAAGCTACCCTATAGGAATTTCCATCTGGACGACATGGCTTGAGCCCAAAAATAGATTTTTCGCTTCGCTCAAAATCCGTTTTATCATTTTGAATAATATCATAATTTACCTTTACCACGGCAATATTTTCTAAGTTCAGCACGGTCCAAACGCAAGTCACGGGTAGCTCCTGCTTAGTTTCCAACTTTCCCGATAGATAGAGCCCGTGTCATCCCAGTCTAAGAAACGTTCGTTTTTACAATTTAATACTGTCCCGTCAATCTACATATCTACTCCCTCGTTAAGTTTGTAGTTTTTAGGGACACGTCATTTATAGTGATATTTGATACTGCTATGATAATTATCATGAATTGTTAGGTTAGGAAAAGGTCGTTACAATGCGTCGTCCGCTGAAGCCACGGCCAACACTCGATCGTAAAATTTCCCGCAAGCATTGTTTCCTGCCTGACTATAATAACACTCGTTTGGCGGCGCTCGTTTCGCCTATCAGCTGGTGGCGCAAGCTTGAACAGTTATCGATGTTCAGACTTATGTTTTCGCTAATTCCAACAATCTTCATTTTTAACCTCTTGTTAAGATTGTTATTTCGTTGGGACACATCTTAAAATTATGCAGAATACTATTTTTTTTTATATACAACCAAAGGTTAGGCTAGCCAACATCTAGTTAAGATATTTCGGTAGATAAAGCCAGTGTCAAACATAGCAACCGAACTAAACCTTTCGTTGGCCGCGTGATTTCAAATTTTTAACCCCCCCCCCCCCACATGACCCGAGATTGACCTGGAGTCGACCCTTTCCAACTCTAACCGCCGTAATGGATAGACATGTTTTGTACAGTTACTCTTTGAGCGATATTGTTGAGTTTATCACTCATATTGATCAAATTGATTCGATTAAGACTAAGGTATACAGTATACACCTACGTGATTTTACTCGAGTTACCCTGAATTCTTTCATTATTTATTTCGAGAAGGCCTCTTAGGGGATTTTAGGGGTCCATGTGAGAAGTGTACAATTGATGTTGCGACATCGAATGTTAAGGTAAGCCTGAGTACTTTTTTATTATGACAATGTAGTGAACATATAATTTTGAGTGCTGCCCATACCTTTTTTTTGTGTAGGAGAGAGACTTACGAAGGGGGTCCGGGGGCTTGCCCCCGGGGAGGGGTAGTGACCTGGGAACTACTAGGTTCGGTTAGGTTTGGTTTGTGGGGTTTGTATGTTAGCGACAGTGTTTGGGGGGTCGCAGGGGGGCGTTAGCCCCCCGGGTTAGTTCACGAGGAAGGTAAGGACATGTCTTGTAGGTCAGGTTAGGAGGGGAATTTTGGGTTAGTTGTCCATTTTTCTCGCACGTTTCCGACATCCATGACCAGAATGGTCCTAGTATGTAGATTGTTGGGACAAGCATTTACAAAACTAGTGAATTTAATATTTCATTCCGTGATCATTCCCGCGAAAAAGAGCAGATTTCGAACTTTTTTTTTTTTTATTGTTTCCGACAGCCATGACCAGAGTGGTCCTAGTATGTAGATTGTTGGGACAAGCAATTACAAAACTAGTGAAATTAATATTATTTAATTCCGTGATCATTCCCGTAAAAAGCCGATTTCGGACTTTTTTTACTCGATTTTCGGCCAGTCAAAGGCCTGTCCCCATAAACTACAAAGGCTCCGAACAACCAATTCGACTAACTTTAAGTAGCCGAACTGGTTGCTGTTATTACGAATGAAATGAAGGTGAAAACCGGTTAAATTATTTTCTACAGGAAAACATGTATTTTCTGTTCGAAATGTGAATCTGTAATACAGTAAAACTTTACCAAGAAGAAAATAACTCTTCAGCAATACCATAAACAATGCACGAAGTTAAAATATCGTATTATTTCATAGAATTAGATTAATAAATGACCTTCCTAAAAAAAAAAAAAAACCACGAAACATGCATGAGGTTGGCTCAATCTTAGGATCAGGCAGCCATTTACTAATTCATAAAAATACAAATTCAAATTACCTACCTTTACTAGCCATACACCTCTGCCTGAATTTGTTGTATCCAATTCATGATTCATATTTGCTTTAGGCGATTGAGCTATAAGTGATATTTATCAAATTAAGCTGTGTCTTACTTCGGTAATTTGACAAGATGGAAAAGTCTCCAGCCTCTTGTAGTAAACAAATTAAGATGCGTTCGACATGAATTACGTTGCAAGTATTGTTCTTTTTATGTACATAAGCATTAAATATCTTTACTATTTTAGATAAACATATATATTTTCTGACTATTAAATTAAGTTCCTTTATATAGCTATATCATTTGGTCATTTTATTACTATTCACATACATCCTTCAGTACATTTTTATAAAGACTGTCTCCAGCCTATGATGGTAGATGCATTGATAAAACTAATAGTTTGCAACGGCTCCTTATCTTTCACTCATTTGCGTTGGGGAAAAAACGTATTTGTTGTCAAATGAGAGATTCTGTAAGCCATGTAGAGTATATTATGTTAATAGCGAGAGCATGAAATCAGAGCCTGACTCACTGAGGATTATTTAAAAAGTGGAACTGATAATTATTTACATTACAGAGACTCACTTGAAGGACAAAGATAAAAATTGAGATGGATGCCTACAAAGTCTCTAACAATAATAGAAAAAGCTGATGGAAGATGAGTGTTGATGGCAATTAAAGGATAATTATCATGTGTGTTAGTTGAAAGTAAAATTCAAAACTACGTCCATGAGTTACAGTGTATTAGAATTGACAACGGAAAAATAAAAGTTAGAATATGTGTGATATATCCTCCACAAATTAGAGTAAATTTTTCTATTTCCCTTGATACAATCTAAAAATGTCATTCGTATTTAATGATACTCTCTAACTCCACATCCAAATATTTGCATAATTTAGAATTCACCATACAATTACTTTTAGTGTACTCTCTCTCTCTCTCTCTCTCTCTCTCTCTCTCTCTCTCTCTCTCTCTCTCTCTCTCTCTCTCTCTCTCTCTCTCTCTCTCTCTGTATGTGTGTGTGTGTGAAATATTAATGTTCTTATGGAGGAATATAAATGAAAATAAAACTACATCATGACGGAAATTGCCTCTCGTTTGGATATGGAAAGGGAAATTTCAAAAAATTGGATAGGATGCAAATTTCGTGGAGGTTACTACCACAAGAGGAGTGTATTTATAGATACTAACATCAATTACGCAACTGTATACAAAATGCAATGGCTCTTTCCTAAGTATGTAGCAAAAAATTCAAATTGCAATGGGAAAAAATCATGAAAATCACGAAAATCTCATTAGGCCGGGAACATGAAGCAAATATTGCTGAATTGGAATAAAGCATTGGGAGTGTTGCTGTTAACTCGGCGGATTTTAACCATCGACTACTGACCCAAAAGCAAATAATCTTCACTACCGAAGAAAATTAAACCAATTCAATTAGTACTTCAAAATCTTGATGGACCAAAATATTGAGGAAAATCGGGCTGCTGCAGCCTTTACTGAACTATTGAAATCATATTAATTGGTTAATAATGTTGACTGTGTGGCAACTTTCACTTGGCACACATTGGACGTAGGCTAATGGTGGAATGAATAATATTCTATTAGATATTAATGTGGAAGAGAAATGCAATATTTCTCTAGTGCACAAGCTTGTAACTTTTAAGTTACCTTTACAGAAACATGCAGTGCTAAAGAAAATAAGCTTAATAAATAAATTAAATTTCTCTCCTTGTGTATTTATCAATGAAGTTACAAAGAAGTTAAGGATGTTATCAATATTCCCTGTGGTCATGGCAACCAACGTTCATTAGGCTCTGTACGTGTTGAATACCTTATAACTGTATACAATTGGGTGAATGAAATGAATATGATAAAATGTGTCCATTGATGAAGAAAGACTATAATTGTAAATGATAGATTCTCCCTCGTTTGAAAGGGAGACTTTAGAGAGAAAGGAGGAAAAAGATATAAGAACCGAAAGTGGAGCTGGTTAAAAACTGAAAGTGCATGGAAGAAATACAAAACCGTAAAGTGCAAATGCAATTACCTATTAAGGCGGATAAACTGAATAATTTAGGAAAAAAATCCAGGAAGAAGCAACAGGCACAAATAAGTTATATACTCTCTTGAATGATGTAATAGGAAATGTAAATAATAAAAGGTTTTCGGTGAGTATAACGACCAAGCACTGGCTAATGAATTTATAGAAATGGGTTTTTTACAGATATTCCATATCAGGTTGGTGCTGTACCAGAGACACAGATAAGATTAAAGAGATTTAAAAATATAACAAAGGATGAAGTCATCAGGGTTTTTAAGGGGGCAAAGAAAACAAATCGTGCGATTGATCCAATATCAGTATCCGAAGTACTGTGATTGGAGTAAAAAACAAACGTTTTAGTCTTGTGACATAATTTTAAGGATATTAAATACTATTATTGTTAAATGTAAGCTTCCTAAATCTGAGAAAGTGGCTATAGGTATGTCTACCAGTTTTGAAAATTGCTCTTGACTATCAGGACTTGAGTTTATACATACCTATTTCATATCTATCATTCATATCAAAAGTGGCTGAATATGAAACTCATGAACAACTAGTAGTTAGCCATTTAGCAAGAATTAACTACTTGGGTGACAGAAACATCTTCGACTAAAGCTTTTCCCGCTATGCACGGTCGCTATTTCTTAAAAGCTGTTTCCAATTTCTTCTGTCTCCGATGTCCTCCACTATGATATCTTTCTCCTCCATATCTGCTGTTACACACTCCACCCATCTTCTCTTTGGTCTCCCCTTCCTCCTCCTCCTACCTGGAACACCCATCTCCAAGAACCTCCTCCTAACATGCTCCTGGTCTCTCCTCACTGTGTGCCCATACCAGTGGAGTCTCTTTTCTTGGATTTTCTTTGACACCTCTGTAACTTTTGTTGTTCCCCTTACCAAGTCATTCCTAACCTTATCCAGTCTCGTGATCCCAGCCATCCATCTTAGCATTCTCATCTCTGTAACATCCATTTTCTTCTCAAAGATCTTTTTCATGGCCCAGGTCTCTGCACCATATGTCATGGCAGGTCTCACTAAAGTTTTATGTACCTTTCCCTTTAACTTTTAAGTTTATCCTTCGATCACACAACACTCCCGACACTCTTTTCCTATTATTCCATCCAGCTTGAATTCTACTGTTCACTTCCATTTGGAGCTCTGCTGTTTCCTCCACATATGACATCAGGTACTTGAATTTTTCTGTCCTCTTTATTATTTTCCCCAGCAAATGTATGTCATTCAATTGGTTCTGCGGGTTGCAGCACTTATACTGTTTTTGTTCTACTGATCTTTAACCCTCTGCTCTCCAATGCCTCTCCATCTCTCTAGCTTCCCCTCCAATCCTTCTCTGGTTTAATCCCACAGAATTATATAATCTGCAAACAGCATAGTCCATGGTGACTGTTCCCTCACTCTTTCAGTAATTACATCCATTACTATATTAAACAAGTAGGGGCTTAATTACGACCCTTGGTGTAACCCAACCAGGTCAATAAATACTATATGTAATTCCTTTTGACATTCTCTATATTTTTTCATCAACTGTCTTAGTACAAGCATTGCACCCGTCGTGCTTCTGCCTGGCATAAGTCCAAACTGCTCTTCTCCAATCTTGGTCTCTTCCCTTATCTTACACTCTATAAACCTTTCCCACAGCTTCATAGTATGTGGGAGGAGTTTGATTGCCCTATGATTATTACAATTTTGTACATCACCTTTTTCTTTAAGTATTAAAAGCTATTCCTCCACATTCTGGGTATCTTTTCTTTCCGGTGTATCTTTTTCATCAGATCCCACAGCATATCCACTCCAAATTCCCCCAAGCATTTCCATCAGGTCCCGTAGATTTTCCATTTTTCATCTTGCTGAGGGTAACCTTATTTTCTTCTCTATCTATATCTCTTCATCATCATCGTCTCCTCCTACGCCTATTGGCGCAAAGGACCTCGGTTAGATTTCGGGTATATATCTTACTATTCCTAAATTTGGATTTCCATCTGCAATTATAGATCTTTGATTTCCTTCATTTAATAGTCTTTCAAAATACTGCCTCCACCTTCCCATTATATCACCTAAGCTACACATAATCACTCCATACTCCTTCTTCATCTGCTTAATGTGGGTAATATCTTTGGTCGCTTTATTTATGCCTTTAGCAATCTTGAAAATCTTCTTTTGATCCTCCTTTGTGTCCAAATCTTCATATACATTATCCAATACTTGTTGTTTTGATTGTGCCACCGCCACTTTTGCCTCTTTCTTTGCTAATCTACTTCTCTCCTTATCTTCTTCAATGCCTGTTTCATCATATATTTTCTTAGCATTTCACTTTTTCTTGATTTTCTCTTGTACACAACTATTCCCACTAAGTTTCTTTGTCTATTGATCCTTTTCCTGCTGACATTCCTAAAACGTCTTGGCCTTTTCTTTTTAAAATACTGCTGTTCTGTTCCCACCAATCATCCACATCCTCATAATTTCATATGCCAAACTCGACTAAACCCATCTTCTGGTTCTTTCAGCTTCCACCATCTTATCTTTGGAATCATTTCTTGCCTACCTCTTATTTTTCTCTTCCTATCCCAGTCTCCTGTCAAGAGTCTATGCGGGGGCGGGGGGGGGGGGGGGTCACAGTTTCTCCTGGGAATATTTTTACAGTTTCTTATATCTTTTAATTCAAAATCAATTTGGGATTCTTGCCCACCACTTTTATACGTTGTAAGATACTTTGGTTGTTTTTTTAAGAAAGTGATGATTACTGCCAGATCAAAGGCTACAGCAAAGTCCATAACCCTTTTACCATCTTGATTCCGATCTCCAAAAGCCCAAACTCCATGTCACTTGGGTGACAGAAACTGCTGTGTACGAATTGAAAACTCCACTCATCATATCACTACTTAAACTGAGGGGTATCCCCATGGAAGTGTACTAGGCACACTCTTATTTTGCATCTATACTATAGGTCTATCAAAAGTACTATAGAGGCACAAAGTGGAGTTCAAGCTATTTGCAGATGACACAGCTTTACTTCTCCATAAATGACATTGAGAATTTAAACCACGTTCTTACTAGAATTAAGGAATGAATGACAATTAAACAACCAAAACTAAATTAAAATAACCCTAAGTTTATGGTAGTAGGAAATGAAAACAACTTAAAAAAACTTAGGTGGCATTCAAATAAATATTAATGATAATTTTGTCCCGATATCTAGTGGAGTTCATGACCTATGTGTATCACTTGACTGATTTGTCTCTCAATGCTTAGGTAAATAATGTAGTAAGAATCACTGGGCATCACCTTAGAAACACTGATTTTGTAAAGAAGCGTTTGGGTGAATATTCTGTAAAGAAACTTGTGATTAACAGTGTTATTACTAGGAATGACTACTGTAACTCTATTTATCTACCCAAAGTGCAAGTTAAGAAATTAATGAAACATATCAAACAGAGGAATAAGGTTAATAAAAAGTACCCCCCCCCCCGAGAAAGGATTATCCCCATTCTAATTGAAATACACTGGCTGCACATACATACATATGTATACATACACACACACACACACACATATATATATATATATATATATATATATATATATATATATATATATACATATATATATATATATATATATATATATATATATATATATATATATATATATATATATATATATATATATATGTGTGTGTGTGTGTGTGTGTATACATATACACACATATATATATATAAGCATAGCAAATGCAAAGTTAATGTTAAAGGAGTCTTATCAAATGTATTTCCAGTAAGGCGAAGAACAGTCGGAGATGGTGAAGAAGGATTGGACTGGATTGGTGATAGGAATTTAGCAAACCTAGAGTATGCTGATGATGCTGTCCTTGTTAGCAGAACACAACAGGATTGGCGATGCTTGCTTACCAGAATAAATGAAATATCACACGAGGTTGGGCTGAATATAAACAGAAGAAAGACAGGTATGATGAGAACGGAGTATGCAATGGAAGATGAAATATCATTGGAAGGAGAAAGGACTAATGAAGTAGAATCATTTAAGTATTTAGGAACTATGATCTCTAATAAAGGGTCTTTAGAATTAGAGTTTAGTGAAAGATTGAAAAAAGCAAATCAAACAATGGCTAGATTAAGTAAAATTTGGAAATCAAATCGCCTGAAATTACACATAAAAAAATCAGGCTATATATCAGTTTAGTGAGATCGGTGTTACTGTATGGGCATGAGTCATGGTATGACAATGAAACAATCTCCAATAGATTTAGTAGATTTGAGAACAAAGCTCTCAGAAGGATAATGGGAGTTAAATGGCAGGACAAGATAAGAAATGAAACTATAAGATAGATTATTCGAGTGCCATAAGTGGATAAGATCATGGTGAGGGGTAGATGGAGATGGTTTGGGCATTCTCTTCGTACTCCCCAAGAGAGATTAGTTTACCAAACATTCAGTTTTACTCCACGAGGCACTAGAAGAACTGGAAGACCCAGACCTTCATGGCTGAGGACTATGAAGCGCGAAGTAGGAGATGATGAATGGAGAAGAATTGAATTAAAAGCTCAAGATACAGACGACTGGCGAAATCTAACCGAGGCCCTTTGCGTTAATAGACGTAGTAGGAGCTGGTGATGATATATATACAGTATATATATATATATATATATATATATATATATATATATATATATATATATATATATATATATATATATATATATATATATATATATATATATATATATAATATATAAATATATTGCTCGAAATTCATTAAGGGAGTAATTTGTCATCGAATGGAAATTTCATAACATCATTTATAAGTGAGATTAAACCTGTAACTGTCACAAACACCTGATGACCAAAATAGATGAACACTTGTGACGAAAATCCACTTCAGAGATATACAATCAATTCTAGTGATTATCTTAGTGAATGTGCTTTGGAAAATGCGTGATCCGAGCAAAGTTACAACGTGATGTGTTTGCAATAACAAGTGAATGATAAATCTTTTAGTGCTATTATAGACGTTGGAACTTGTAGGAGTTCTTGTCATGAGTACATGGTTATTTTTATTAGGGTTCGAAAGTAATTTATTCATAGAAAGTGAGTCATTATTCGTCCTTTAAGTACTTTATGTAAATAAGAATAACGTGAATACTGCTGCTTTATATGTGAAACTATGGCACAATTATATTTCAATGATCTTAAAATTATTATACGCTTATAATTTTTTTTTTTTTTGCGGAAAATAGATAGTAAAGTAAAATGATAATCAATACGCTAAGATTTTGACAACATACGATAACTTGTTATTATAGATATGTGTTTTCTAAATTGTATACTTCATATGAAACACGAACATCATTTTAACAAAGACAACTGGTAAAAGCCAAATTATTTTATTCTCACCAAAAATGTTAGTCAATTTGCGATTGCTTTGTTCAGTGGTATTTAGGAGTTTTTATATAATTTCAAACGCAAAACTTAGAGCCATTAAATTATTATCATATAATTACAACTGTATTCTATAGTAATTTTATCAATAAGAAAAAGAAATTGAAATCAATTGCGTTAGTGAGAAACAGTACTCTTTGTATAACCCGGTGAAATTCTAAGAAACCCTTCAAAATTATTCCAGGTCACCCTTTGACAGGTTGTAAATTCATTGTTATGGATGTCATCTACGACGACGTGGCAGCCCAGCAGAAGAAGTTGTTGCGGCCCTTCGTCAGGAGCATAACCCAAACAAACACAGATGGCGACCAATTCTGTAACGCGTTTCATAACGAATGTAGTGATACCTATTGTGTTTGTAGTATGCATATTTCTGTCTCTTCCGTTAGTTTGTGGACACGGACATAGTCATGACCATCATGGACATAGTCATGACCACCATGGACATGGACATCACCACCACGGTCATAGCCACGACGGTCATGTGCACGAAGAACCTCCAGCATTTAAGTGGAGTAAACAAGCGAATGAACCTTACGTAGAAGAGGAAGTAGAAGCTGCCCATCACCATGAAGAAGCGAAAGCAGTTCCCCCTTCACCTAAGTCGAGCGTGTGGTTCGAGGCCATTGTGGCCACTTTGGGCATAAGTATCGCACCTTACTTAATCCTCTTCGTTATACCTGTCACGAACAGTGTCGAACACCAGCCTTACCTCAAGATCCTTTTGGCTTTTGCGTCAGGTGGTTTGTTAGGAGATGCCTTCCTGCATTTAATCCCACACGCCTTAATGGCTCAAGAAGCTCTCAAAAATGGAGGAAGCCATTCCCATTCACATTCCCATGCCCATTCCCATGACCATTCCCATGACACTGAAAATGGAGGTGGTCACGGTCATGATATGACTATCGGCCTCGCTGTTCTAGCAGGTATTATTGCATTCCTCGTCGTAGAGAAATTTGTTCGGGTCTTCAAGGGAGGTCATTCTCATTCCCACTCGCATGTTGTCCCAGTGACGGAGGATGAAGCAAATGCAAAGGAAGAAAGTAAATCTGACGAAAAGGATGATTCAGAAGAGAAAAAAGATATAGATGTCAAAAAGGATGAGAAGACTCAAGAGGTTGCAACAACAGATGGCACAGGTAAGGGGATGTATGTATAAAAGCTGCCACCTGTATGTATGATGACGGTCCCCATATTTTCAACTCTATCGGAAACTTGTATGGAATAAAAACTGTTCAAATTCTTCTTAATAGTCAGGAAAGATTTTTTACAAAGTATCAAAAGCCTCATAATGTAATTTACGTATTTTTATGATCATGATTTGGTAATTGTTTACAACACCACGCTCTCCATTTACTCCAAAATAATGTAATACTGCAGTTCTCATCTTCTTGCACAGTAATTAGGTGGTTATTTAAATTCTGGGAAAGCAATAATTAGTAAGATATAATGAGGAAGGGGGAAGGGGTTATAAAAAGAAAATAGCTCGGTTTCCTCACTAAGCGACTTGGAACTGACATGTCAACCAAACAGAATTCATGATGCCAGCGTACATAAACAGAAGTTCGTGATGCCAGCGTACATTTGATATACTGTATATTCAAAATATACTTAATTAAAAATGGATTATTTTAAACACAAGACTTACCCGGTAGTTATATGTATAGCTTACGTCCTGACGTCAACGGCAGAAAATTCGAAACTCGCGCCAACCGCCAGTTGGATAGACAGGTGTACCACCCCTGCACCCTAGCGAGGTACCTGGGAACCATTCCAGTGACCCTGATATATTCCCTGCCATCGCTAGCGGCGACACGTGAATTCTACTCCGTCATTACTGATCGGTTTTTTGGTGAAGTACAAATCTTTGGTTATTGACTCCCGCTTGTTTTTTATCTCGCTTTGGATATTTCTTGGTTTTGTGGAATTAGATGATTTTTGACCTTTGCTTGTCTTAATTCTCTTTAAATTTTCAAAATGGCCACCCCCCCTATTACTTTTAGGTTATGTGTGACTAGTGGGTGTAATACCCATTTAGCTAAAGCCTCTCTTGACCCCCATTCTCTCTGTGTTGCTTGTAGGGGTAAAGAGTGTGATCGCTGTGACGAATGTGTTTTGTTGTCAGAGCATGAATGGATTAATTTTGATAAATACAGGCGTAAACTTAAAAGGGATAGATTGAGGCGTAGTTCTTCTCGCTCTTCTAGGGATATTTCCTCCTCCCATGTCATTGATCCTATTCCTTCACCTGTAGTGGTAGATCCTGATCCCACTATTGCAATTGCTAATGAACCTTCCCTTAAGGATATGTTAGTGGCCATTCAAGCTCTTGGCGCTGAAGTTGAATCTTTGGCTGCGGACAGGACACAGTTGATGTCCAATGTGCGTCTTTTGAAAGGTGAAGGTGCAAGTGCTGTGAAGTTAAGTGCAGTGGAGGGTGCGCCTGCTCGTGTCTGTCGTCCTCCTAGTCCTAGACCTCTTCCAAGCTCCCCAACCCCTGGGAGAAGGAATGTCGAAAGGCGAAAGGAGTCGAGAGGCTTTAACAAACGAGCAGACGTCCCCTCGAACGTACCTGTGGGCGCCTCCCAGGACGTTCGCCCTTACCATCGGAAAGGTGAGGTTAAGTGTTTTTTGTCGTCTTCGGATGACCCCTTGCCTAAAAGAGGTCGGAAGCTCGCTTCCGGGCCTCTTAAGAGATCCTATGATACGGCCTATCGACGTCCTGTTAGTTCTAAGCCTGGATGCAGTCATTGGGATTCTCCAGAGCCTTTTGAAAGCCCCCCGATCAAACGTCCTTTTAGGACTCTGGACGTTTCCAAGGATCCTTCTGGCTCTATTCCGTTTAGAGGTGAGGAGAACGTTATGACCTCATCGCCGATTTCACAACGTTCGGATCCTGACTTTGTTTTTCTTCAAGACATGCAAAGCAGGCTCTCTTCCTTTATGCAATCATACCAGCGTAACGACAAATCTTGTATCAGCGATCGTGATCGGAGAAGTGAGCCAGGTCGTGTTTCCGAGCGGCCTCGTACTCGGGGTTCGAAGCTTCCTGCTAGCCGCTTCGAACTGCCTTTAGGAAGCGATCGTGATCGTTTTCCTAAGTCCGCGGTCCACGGTTCTTCTATTGAACGTGTTCGAGACTGTGTGCCTGTGCGTTCTTCTAAGAAGGATGTCGGACGTCCTGTTAAACAGGTTTTTGATCGCCCTTCGACTCAGGCTCCTGAACTTCCTCCTGAACAGGCTGCCGATCCTCAGGTTCAGACTGCCGAACGTCCTTGCAAACAGGCTACCGAACGTCCTTGTAAACAGGCTGCCAAGCGTCCTGTCCTTCAGGAAGTTTCCCTCTCTGCCAATTACTTTAGTGAGCGTCCTTCAGGTTGCTTTTCTGGGATGGTTACAGTTGAACGAGTCGCTGAACAACAAGCGATTCGTAGTTCCGATTGCTTGCCAGTGGTTGACGGCAAGCGTGTTTCTGAATATGATCCTGAACGTCCTTTCCCTGGTCATATCTCGGACGTTAGTTTGGACTACGAGGAGGAGCCTTATCCTTTTCAAGACATTGATGCGGTTCATGTACAGGAACTTCTCGCCTCCGATCGGACTGATCGCGAGCGTTCGGTTGAGCGACACGCGACTCTGCCGCCTGTTACTGTTCGCAATGAAACTGTTTCTGTTGCGGTTGGCACTCAGATTTTTTCTGATATTGATACCGCTCTTAACCCTTCTGCTCCCGGAGGAACGTCGCTGGAGAAGGAAGTAGAAGCGCAGCTTTCTCCTTTGGAGTTTGATGACGTTTCAGAAGACGAGGACTCTGTTTCTTTCCGTCATTCGGCTGATCTTAAAAAACTTATGAAAGTTTTTACGGAAGAGTTTTCGGACTTTTTTGTGCCTATAGCTCAGCGCTCTCCTCCTTCTGAGTTTACTTTAGGGAAAGCCTCTAAGAAAGCCCGTTTTACGAAGATGGTTCTGTCACGTTCGTCCAAGAGAGCTCTGAAATTAATTGGTGACTGGTTACAGTCTAAGAAGGCCTTAGGAAAGACGTCTTTTTCCTTTCCTCCAGCTAGACTGGCTTCGAGGTCGAGCATCTGGTACGAGACGGGAGAAGTTCTCGGCTTGGGGATTCCTGCCTCTGCCCAGGGAGATTTCTCAAGCCTCGTAGACGCTCCTCGTCGGTCGGCCATGAGGAAGACCAAAATTTTTTGGTCCACTTCAGAGATGGACCACCTTCTCAAAGGAGTTTTTAGGGCCTTTGAGGTTTTTAACTTCCTAGACTGGACGCTGGGGGCCTTGGGTAAGAAAGTTGAGGCTTTTAAAGAGGGGGATACCTCTGCCCTGGTCCATTTGATGTCGTGCATGGACAAGGCCTTAAGGGATGGCGCTAATGAGCTTGTAGCTCTGTTTTCCGCTGGCATCCTTAAGAAAAGAGACCAACTTTGCTCTTTTCTTTAGCCGGGGGTGACTCCCTTCCAGAAGTCCGAACTCTTATATGCTCCTCTTTCTCCGTTACTGTTCCCGCAAGAGCTTATCAGGGAGATCTCTGCAGCTTTAGCTCAGAAGGCCACTCAGGATCTTGTCCCCAAGTCCGCTAGAAAGGCTTTACCTTCCTCTTTTGTCAGCCGCAAGTCTAAGGAAGATACTTTTCCTAAGTTTTCCCAGCCCTTTCGAGGAAGATCTTCTAGTAGGGGTAGCTCCAGACCTGATGCTAGAAGGAGTAAGAGAAGAGGTTTCAGGGCAGGGCGAAGCAGAGTCTGACTGCTTTCGCCTTCAGGCAGTGGGTGCCAGACTCCTCAAATTCTGGCAAGCGTGGGAGAAGAGAGGGGCAGACCAATGGTCTATTCAGATCTTGAGGGAGGGTTACAAGATCCCCTTTCTAGGGAGCCCTCCCCTGGTCTCAGTGCCCGTGGATCTTTCTCCCAGATACAGGGAGGAGGCAAAGAGACAAGCTCTTTCGAACCAAGTGTTGCTTATGTTAGAGAAAGGGGCCATAGAGAAGGTTCAGGATATCCGTTCACCTGGTTTCTACAATCGGCTATTCCTGGTACCCAAGAACTCGGGGGGATGGCGTCCAGTTCTGGACGTGAGTGCGCTGAACAGGTTCATCATCAAAACGAAGTTCACCATGGAGACTTCAAAGTCAGTGTTAGCAGCAGTAAGGAGGGACGACTGGATAGTCTCATTGGACCTTCGGGACGCCTACTTCCACATCCCCATCCATCCGAACTTCAGACCCTACCTCAGGTTCGCTTTCATGGGAGACGTCTTCCAATTCAGAGCTCTATGCTTCGGTCTTTGCACAGCACCTCAGATCTTTACGAAGCTCATGCTGAATGTAGCAAAGATCTTACATTCAAGGGGCATAAGAGCCTCTCTGTATCTCGACGACTGGCTTCTCTGAGCGCACTCTTACGATCACTGCCTGAAGGATCTTCAGACGACCTTGGACCTTGCGGAAGAACTTGGTCTCCTGGTAAACAAGGAAAAGTCTCTCTTGGTTCCATCTCAAGAGATTCTATATTTGGGGATGACGATACGGAGTCAGATTTTTCGGGCTTTTCCGTCTCCCTCAAGGATAGAGCAAGCCAAGTTGAAATTGAGTTCGTTTCAAAGCAAGCAAGTTTGCTCAGCAAGGAAATGGATGAGTCTGATTGGAACCCTCTCCTCCTTGGAGCAGTTCGTTCCACTGGGAAGGCTGAACCTTCGTCCTCTCCAGTTCCATCTCAACAGCCATTGGGACAAGGAGAGGGACTTAGATTCCATTCCCATTCCTATCACGAACCCCATCAAAGTCTGCCTTCGGTGGTGGGAGGAATCAGACAAGTTCCAGGAGGGCCTCGATTTGTCAATGAAAAGCCCAGATCTTGTGTTATGCTCCGACGCCTCGGACATGGGATGGGGAGCGACTCTAGACAAATTAGAAGTCTTGGGTCTTTGGACAGAACCCCAGAAATCTTTGTATATCAACCACAAGGAGTTATTGGCAGTGCTTTTAGCCCTCAGAGGTTTCGAGGCTTTAGTCACCAACAAAGTAGTTCAGGTCAATTCGGACAACACGACAGCATTGGCGTACATCTCGAAACAAGGGGGAACGCACTCGATTTCTCTGTACGAGACGTCAAGAACTCTCCTGATGTGGGCAAGGGAGAGAAATATTATTCTTCTCACGCGTTTCATTCAAGGGGAGAAAAACGTTATGGCAGACAGTCTCAGCAGACGGAATCAGATCCTTCCAACAGAGTGGACCCTCAACCTTCAGGTGTGCAAGAGCCTGTGGCGTCTTTGGGGTCGTCCTTGCATAGACCTCTTCGCAACCTCAAAGACGAAGAGGCTAGAGGCTTATTGCTCCCCTGTTCCAGATCCAGAAGCAGTCCACATAGACGCGTTTCTTTTGGACTGGTCCAATCTAGATCTCTATGCATTCCCTCCTTACAAGATCCTGTACAGGGTAATACAGAAATTTGTGACATCCAAAGGAACCAGGATGACCCTTGTGGCTCCCTATTGGCCGTCAAGAGTATGGTTCACAGAGGTACTGGAATGGGTGATAGACACCCCAAGAATTCTTCCTCTAAGAGCAGATCTTCTCAGACAACCCCACTTGGAAAGATTGCATCAAAATCTCCATGCTCTACAGCTGACTGCCTTCAGACTATCGAGAGACTCGCTAGATCTAGAAGCTTTTCGAAGGAGGCAGCTCAAGCTATTGCGAGAGCAAGAAGGACTTCGACCATCAAGGTCTATCAATCTAAGTGGAAGGTTTTCAGAGAGTGGTGTAGAGTCAACTCTCTTTCCTCATCCAGTACCTCTGTAGCTCAAATTGCAGATTTTCTGCTTTACCTTCGAAGGAAATGCAATTTCTCCTCCTCTACTATCAAAGGCTATAGGAGTATGTTAGCTACTGTGTTTAGGCATAGAAGCCTTGACCTCTCTGACAATAAGGATCTACAAGAGCTTCTCAAGTCTTTCGAGACTTCAAAACGTCGGATCCAAGATTCTCCAGCCTGGAATCTGGATATTGTTTTGAAATTTCTCATGAGCGACAGGTTTGAGCCACTGGGTTCAACTTCCTTGAAAGACCTCTCTATGAAGACTTTATTTTTGGTCAGTCTTGCGACGGCCAAAAGAGTGAGCGAGATCCATGCGTTTAGCAAAAACGTCGGATTTCGTAATGGCAAAGCTGTCTGTTCCTTGCAGTTAGGCTTTCTTGCCAAAAACGAACGCCCTTCTCAACCTTGGCCTAAAGCGTTCGAGATTCCAAATCTTACGGATCTGGTTGGAGATGAGGTAGAAAGAGTCTTGTGCCCAGTGAGAGCTCTAAGATGCTACTTGGAGAGAACAAGAGATTTACGAGGCAAGTCTGAATCTTTGTGGTGTTCAGTCAGGAAGCCCTCTTTATAGATGTCTAAAAACGCCCTGTCTTATTTTGTCAGGCTTTTAATTAGGGAAGCTCATATTCATTGTAATGAATCAGACCTTGGGCTTTTAAAGGTCAAGTCGCATGAGGTCAGAGCGGTGGCAACGTCGGCTGCTTTCAGGCAGAACAGATCTCTGCAAAGCATAATGGACACGACCTTCTGGAGAAGCAAATCCGTGTTCGCGTCGTATTATTTGAAAGGTGTTCAGACTTGTTACGAGGACTGTTTCACTCTGGGTCCATTCGTAGCAGCGAGTGCAATAGTGGGTGAAGGATCCACCACTATGTTCCCATAATCCCAATAACCTTTTTTTCTCTTGGTACTTTTAATTGTTTTTATGGTTGTTTGTGGAGATTGTGTCAGTCTTCCACAATCATTGATTTTGTCAGGTGGTCATGTTTGTGCCATGAGAGCACCCGGATTTGGTTATTGGAGGAGGTTCTGTCATGATGATGTTTTGACACCGGTTTGACAGTCCCTTCGAGATCTTCAGCCCCCTGGGAGGATCGCTGGATCTCATAAGGCTAGCAGACATAATGAGGCAGAGTATCATAGAAGTCAGCTTCCTTATCAGGTACGAACCCTTAAGTTTTGTTTTAATTAACTCTTAAGTAGAATTCCAGTTATGCTAGCTGTCTCTAACCCTACACCAAAGGTGTTAATCAGCTATATATATAACTACCGGGTAAGTCTTGTTTAAAAATTATATTTTCATTAATAAAATAAATTTTTGAACATACTTACCCGGTAGTTATATATAATTTTAGTCCCACCCTCCTCCCCTCTAGAGACTAGAGGCATGGAATATATGAGGGTCACTGGAATGGTTCCCAGGTACCTCGCTAGGGTGCAGGGGTGGTACACCTGGCTATCCAACTGGCGGTTGGCGCGAGTTTCGAATTTTCTGCCGTTGACGTCAGGACGTAAGCTATATATATAACTACCGGGTAAGTATGTTCAAAAATTTATTTTATTAATGAAAATATCATGTTACTCGAAAGTATCCATAAAATATGCAATTTACAAATACAGTAGTGACACTTTTGAGTAATCACTCAATTTTTGATTACTGGTAAGCCAGTAAATTTTGAATATACAGTATATCAAATGTACGCTGACATCTCGAACTTCTGTTTATGTACGCTGGCATCACGAATTCTGTTTGGTTGACTTGACTATGTTGACATGTCAGTTCCAAGTCATTTAGTGAGGAAACTGAGCTATTTTCTTTTTATAACCCCTTCCCCCTTCGTCAACATATCTTAATAATTATTGCTTTCCCAGAATTATTTTGAAGTAAATGGAGAGCCTGGTGTTGTAAACAATTACCCATGATTTTGTGAACAAAGTTATTGTTTAATTATTCCGTAACTGGAATACAAACCATGCTATTTAATAGGGGTATTACTTTCGGCGTAGCTGAAATGACGAGCCATTAATTTTTAACGAGGGTTAACTACTACCCACACCGCTAGTTAGTGGGGGATAGGGAGGGTAGCTTGCTACCTCTCCCCCTCACACACCTGTGATTGAGCTCACTTTGCTTTCGGCTCGGATGGAGAATGAACGTTGCCGCTCTTCATCCTCGCCGACTATTGGCAGCCATTAACGTCATTTTGTTTTCTCTCTTTCTCTTAGTGTGTGTGAAGTTGACTTCTGCGACCATGCGCACCTGCCCTGGACTCTCCGGCCGCCCTTGTGGAACATATATGTCGGCGGTCGAGACTGATCCTCATCCCCTTTGTCCTTACTGCAGAGGTCAATGGTATGATAGTGTTAATAAGTGTAGTGAGTGCAGGGAGTGGTCTTCCTCCCAGTGGGAGAGGTTTGCGCGACGGCGGAAGAAGAAGTCCAAGCGGGATATTTCTCCTTTAAAGGTTGCTTTAAATGGAGAAAAACCCAAGGCCTCTTCTTCCGTCGCCCAACCCTCCTCTGAAGCTCCTACTCGTTCGGTCTCTTACGAGAGACCGTCGAGTAGTAGCATAGACCAAGTTATTATCGACCAACCCTGGGTCTCGAGAGATGATTTTGCTTCCCCTTAGCGAAGCAACCCCACCTCTCCCCCCCCGGGTCTCGAGAGATGATGTTGCTTCCCCTAGCGAAGCAGCCCCACCTCCTCCGCCGGGTGAGGCCTTGTCACTAACTCCCCTCTTACAGATTTGGTCTTCCTTGGGGCTTACGGGTCCGCCCTCCAAGGAAGCCCTGCTGCAATTCATGCACGTGGGTGTTTCTGTTAAGCAATCATCGTCGCCGTCAGAGGTAGATTTTCTGGCCCTTGTCGACGTTGTTGTGTCAGAGGTGTCTCATGCGGTTTCATCCATCTACTCAGCCACTCCAGACTCTACAGCTGTTGTTGCCGACTTAGTTTCCCCCGTTCCTGACCATCCTCCGAGGGGAAAGCTAAGTTCAACGTCTGTCTCTCCTGCTAGTGTTTCTCCCCCTCGGGGGAGTTCACTTATAGAGAGACTTCTTTGGAGGACTGCTGACGGTCAGCTTGCTGATCCAACGGCCCCCAGAAGGTGCATCCGTCGGAAGGCTCGCCATCCTCTTCACCTTAGAGGTTTCCCTTCACCAGCGGTGAAGAGGGGCCTCTTTGGTTCAACGTCATCATTGCAGTCCCCTGCAGAGGAGGCCCCGTCAGACCTCCTTACATCATTCATCACTGCACCTGCAACCAGTCTTGTGACTTCGGTCCTGGACCTCTCTGCAGATCGTTCACGATCTCCTTCGGTGGATGGTCATCCTTACAAAGGACACACCGACCATCCATCCTCCAGACCTGTCGACCTTCCATCACCATTCCTGTCACCTGTAGAGCCCACCGTAGCTCCACGAAAGTGCGCAGCTGCACGCCAACACGCTCGCCCTGTGCGCCACGCGCCCAGACCTTCAGCGCTCACCAGCAACTCGTCACTCTACAGCACTTTGGCGCGCCCCTCAACCTGCTAGCCCTCACAGACGGCAGCACCCTCACGTGCTTGCGCGCCAACATTCACCTACACGTCAGCGCTCTCCTGCGCGCCACGCACCCACGATCACCTGCGCACACGCCCAGGGTCGCCTACGCGCCACCACACCACAGTGCACTTGCGTTCTCCTGCGCGCCCACGATCTCTTACTCGCTAGTGCCCACCTGCGCGCCAACGCTGGCTTATGCGTCAGGACTCTCCTGCTCGCCAGAGTTCACCTGCGCGCCAATACTCTCCTACGTGCCAGCACTCTCCTTCACGCCAATATGTGCGCCCTTCATTGCCCTCGCGCCAAATACCTGCGCACCATCACTCTCCAGCGCCCAAGTCTGTAGGTGAGACGACAACCACGCTGCCGCCCTCACTTATGTGCCAACTTTCGCCAGCGCTCACCTGCGCGCCAACTATCTCCTGTGCGCACGCGCCACCATGTGCCCGCGCGCCAACGCGCTCACGCGCCAAGATTCTCCTGCGCGTGAGCGCCAATATTATCCCACGCGCGAGCGCCAATATTCTCCCTCGTGCGAGTGCCAGTATTCTCCTGCGTGCGAGCACGCTCACCAACAGGCACGAGCACAGATGCGCCATCCAGCAAAGTCACCATCGCCTCATTCCCCTCCCTGCAAACGCACACTGCGGGAAAAGGGAAACACTTTCTAGCAGAGGGATTCAGGATCCCTAAACTGCCTTCTAAGGCAGGCCCACCCATCACAGTGACTCCTCGTAGGGAACCTTCGGTCCCTTTCTCTTTAGGGGATCTGTCTGACAGTGCATCCGTCAGCCAGCAGCCCTGGTTCAGTGCCTTAGTTAGAGCTGTAACACAGGCTTTCAAGCCTGTCCTGTCTGATCCCTCATCAGAGCGACCTATAGCTCTAGACCTAAGGCACAGAACCATGGCTTCCTCTACCCCTTTGAAGAGGAAAAGAGGAGTTACTGACGCGGTCACTTCCCCTAAGGCGAAGCTGACTCCATGCAGACCATCGAGACAAGTTCCTCCTGTTTCTCAGAGAGATTCTCCATCCCAGTCGGACAAAGACCTTCCGACACCAAGGGAACCGTGCGAGGAGAGACTCCTCCATCGCACCAATGGAGGAAACCTCTCTTCATGCCGAGAGTTCGCCGCAATCTGAGATCAGGAGGGACATACTACACAGGTCATCGATGTTGGAGTCTTACCTCCTTCCTCGGAAGGAATCCAAAGACTCCAAAACACTGCCAAAGTCCTCCACTAGGGCTAGAATGGAAACAGCCAGCCACTCGCAATGTCCGCGACTCATCCCAAGAAGAGCCTTTGGGGATAGAAGGAGACTTCGCTGCAAGTCCTACAGCAGGAGACCAGCAAGAGTCAGAGCATGCATTCTGGCAGGTTCTAACTCTAATGAGGGTTCTCAGTGGGTTTTCCCACCCAGAGATATCTCCTCGAGAGGGCAAAGACACGGTCTTAGACCGCGTCTTTGGTACATAGAAACCCTCAAAGACCAGTGCAGCCCTGCCCTGGTCTCAAGGGGTGAAGATCTCCCAGGGACAAGATCTCCCAGCAGCTCTCTGACTTTGCCTCCTCCAGCCGGTACCACGAACAAGCTCCTCCCACCTCCTTGCGTACAGCAGAGGAGGTACTTCGAGATCCTGGAGGAACCCAGTTCAGCTCTTCCTTTTCACCACTCTCTGGAAGAGCTAACCAGGGGAATCCCTCTTGAGAGACACTCCAACCGGCAGGTCTCGTTCTCGGCAACCGAGATCCTTAATCAGGAGGTCACCAAGTATGCTATGCAAGCTACTTCTTGGCTGGACATCTGGTTAGGGACCTTAGGTATCCTGATACGATCCAAGGATTTTTCCAAGAAACGTACCAGAAAAGCTATGGAAACCTTCCTACTGTGAGGCACTCGTACGATCGAGCCCACCAAGTCTTGAACTTGTGGTCAAACAGCATCTTGAAACGTCGAGATGCAGTGTCTGAGAGGTTCCACCGGAAGGTCCCTAGCGTCGAGATAAACAGGCTCAGACATTCCTCCCTAGAGGGGTCCCATCTGTTTGAGCTTAAGGATGTGGAACTTGCTGCTGAGAGGTGGAGGATGTCTCATCAAGACTCCCTCCTCCATAGGGCTGTAAATCTAAACTCTATAAACCTCCAGCATCCCAGCAGTCCCGTCCGACCAAGACTGCAATGACGACGAAATCAGCAGCGAAGACAGTGGTGCCTAAGCCCTTTCTTGTCAAAGACAGGAAAGACAAAAAGTGCTCAGACAGGTAGAAGCAACTCGGGGCCGATTCCTGGACAATCTCTGTGATCCGTCTAGGATATCGCGTCCCTTTCATAACATCTCTACCGCCCCTGACCAGGAATCCAGTGTCATTGAACTCCCTTGCCATGGGATCGGCAAGGGGCGAGCCTTTCGGGCAGAAGTCCAGACCCTGTTAAAGAAGGGCGCTCTCCAAGAGGTCCTCAACGGATCCCCAGGCTTCTTAAGTCGACTCTTTCTTGTAAGAAAGGCGTCTGGAGGCTGGAGACCAGTCATCAACCTCTCAGCCCTGAACAAGTTTGTCAACCAAACTCCGTTCAGCATGGAGACGGCAGACATGGTCAGACTAGCAGTAAGACTGCAAGACTTCATGCATACACTGGACATAAAGGATGCGTACTTCCAGATCCCAGTCCATCCGTCTTCAAGGAAGTACGTAAGATTCAGCTTAGACAACAGAAAGTACCAGTTCAAGGTGCTGTGCTTCGGTCTTTCCACAGCACCACAAGTCTTCACCAGTGTTTACCCTTGTGTCATCTTGGGCACACAGGATTGGCATCCGTCTCCTCCGTTATTTGGACAACTGGCTAATCCTAGCAGAACTCTTCTTCAACACCGAGACAAACTTTTGAGACTTTGCCAGGATCTGGGGATCATAGTAAATCTCGAGAAGTCCTCTCTGCTTCCTACTCAGAGACTGGTATACTTAGTCATGATCATAGACACCAATCTCCACAAAGCCTTCCCATCAGATGACAGAATAATGAGGGTGAAAAAGGTCGCACAAATTTCTCGGACGAGAAGATCTTCTAGCCTAGACATGGCTACGTCTCTTGGCACCTTTCATCTCTGGCCCATCTAGGTCCCAACGGTTGCCCCAGGATTGGATCTCTTGAATGACGACTCAAGTCCAGTTGGAATCAGGCCTTCGACTCCCCGGACATCCTGATTTCCATAGGACCAGCGTAACAGACGAACCTGGAATTGTGGGTGTGAAACGAGAATCTACGAAATGGAGTGGATCTTTTCGCCCATCCCCAGATTTGATGCTGTTCTCAGATGCTTCAAAAAAAAGGGTGGGGGCCCCACGTGCTGCACCACATGACCTCAGGCCTCTGGTCAGAGCCAGAAGAATACCTCCACATAAATCTTCTAGAGATGAAGGCCCCTTTCCTGGCGGGCTACTCAGTGGTGGTGATGAACGACAACACCATAGTAGTGGCTTACATCAACAAACTAGAGGTACTTTTTTGCTGCCCTTATCCCATCTAGTTGTAGGGATACTGAGATGGGCCAAGATTCACTCGATACCACTTTCGGCACGCTTCATTCCGGGCAAGATGAATGTGCTCGCCGACAACCTGAGCAGAGCATCTTGTATAGTAAGTACTGAGTGGTCTCTGAATCATCTAGTTGCTAGCAAAGTCCTGACTTTCTGGGATTCTCCGACTGTGGATCTGTTCGTAACGGCCCTGAACTTCAGGCTCCTGTTGTACTGCTCCCCAGTCCGAGACCCCAAAGGTGAAACTTAGTCCTACGTCTATCTCTCCTGCAAGTGTTCCTCCCCCTCGGGGGAGTTCTGTCATGGAGACTCCTCTTCTGAGGACTGCTGCTGCTCATGGTCAGCTTGTTGATCCCCCAGCCCCTAGAGGGCGTCTCCGTTGCATAGGTCGTCCTTCACCATCGGTGAAAAGGCGCCTCGTCATTGCCGCTTCAGTCGTCTCCTGGCCCTTGACCTTCGCCTGTTCCTGGACCTTCTCCCGATGACGCTGCTGCTACTCCACGGACTTCGATCCTGGACTCTTCTGTAGATCGTTTGTGGTCTCCATCGGTGGGTTTTCGCCCTTCCAAAGGGAACATCCCTGTTCCTGTGCTTCCTACCTGCCGACCTACTATCATCGTTCTTGTCTCCGGTAGAGCCTCCTGAGGCCCTACCTAAGCGTGCAGCTGTGCGCCAACGCTCTCTAGTTCACCAGCGCCCTGCAGTGCACCAGCGCTCACCAACATTTCGTCAGCGCTCTACAACACTTCGGTGTTCGTTGGGCACACAGCCTTCGCCTACTCGTTCTCAGCACCTTCCAATGGCCCAGCAATCTCCCGATCGCTGGCGCTTTCCAGATCGCCGGTGCTCTCCAGCGCAACCTCACCATAGAGAGCAACGTTTACCAGCTAGCCAGTACTCGCCAGCGTAACCGCGCTCTCCACCCCACGCTCGCCAGCACTCACCGAAACCTCAGCATGCAACTTCAGTCTCCGGCTCGCCAACGCTCTCTTATAGCTGCTCTCCTGCGCAGTCTAAGGGGACTGCACAACACCCTGCTTATGATCTTACCGCGCGTCAAGTCTCCTGCGTGCCCGTGTTCTTCTGCACATTCTAAAGGAACTGCGTATCACCCTGTGCAGCGGCTTGCTGTGCGCCAACGCTCTCCTGCGCTCCCGAGCCCTACTGCGCATTCTAGAGAAACTGTGCAACTCTCTGCACACTGCCTTACTGCGCACTTGCGCTCACGGTTTCAGCGCTCGCCAATGCACCAGCACTCACCTGCAGACTCGCGCAGTGACCAGCAACAGATTCTCCAGGCTAAGGAACATCATATTGTCAGGTCACCATCGCCTCGTTCCCCTCCCCGCAAACGCCTTTTTACGCGTCCGCCGGGGAAAGGGAAACGGGCTTTTACAGAAGGGTTTAGGATTCCGAAACTGCCTTCCTTTAAGGCGGACCCACCTACAGCAGAGGCCCTCATATTATTGTTTTGTTCCGTAACCGAATTACAAACCACGCTATTTACATGGTGTATTACTTTCGGCGTAGCTGAAATGACGAGCCATTGGATTTTTAATGAGGGTTAATTACCCTCTCGCTAATTAGCGAGGGGGTAGGGGCCTCCCCCCTCACACACCGGTGAACTGATTCACTTCACTTTTGGCCCGGGTGATGATCAGACCTGTCTGTCTCACCCTCGCATTTTTGACAGCCTTAATTTGTTTGCTTTTTCTTACAGCTTGTGTTCTTGGAAGTTGGCCTCCATCCATCATGCGGAAGTGCCCTGGATTTCCCGACCGCCCTTGTGGAACGTTCATGTCGGCGGTCGAGACCGACCCTCACTCCTTATGTCCATACTGCCGAGGTCAACGGTGTGAAATGAACAAAACTTGTAGTGAGTGCAGGGAGTGGTCTACCTCCCAGTGGGAGAGGTTTTCCAGGCGACGTAAGAAGTCTAAGCGTGACCTTTCTCCTTCAAGGGCTGCCTTGAAGAAGGAAGGTTCCAGACACTTCTTCTGTTGCCCGAACTTCCTCCAAAGCTCCCACTCGATCGGTCTCTCACGAGGGGCCGTCGAGTGGTAGCGTAGGCCTTTCTGTTGTTGACCAACCTCGGGGTTCGGGGGAGGGAGTTGCCTCCCATAGCGAGGCAGCTCCTCCTCCTCCACCTCCGGGGGAGGATTTTGATGATTCTGTGTCTAGCAATGATCTTTTGCAGCTTTGGGCTTCCTTGGGGCTTAAGGGCTCGCCCTCCAGGGAAGCCCTGTTTGACCTGATCCAGTTGGGTGCAGCTGTCAAACAGTCGCCGGTAATAGCAGTGGTAGTTACTCTGTCTATTATCGACGTTGTGGCAGAGGCTTCCGACGGGTCGGGCCAAACCCCTGCCATTGTTGCTGATGTTGCTGAAGGCTCAGTTCCCCCCTCCGTACATCCTTCGAGGGAGGAGCTGGGTCCAACGGTCTCTCCTGCGGATGATTCTCCCCCCCGGGGGAGTTCAGTGACGGGGACTCCTATTCGGAGGACCGACGATGGTGTTGCTGCCCCTCGAGGTCGTCTTCGCCGTAAGGCTCGCCCTCCTCTTCGCCGTCGAGGCCTTCTTTCCCCTTACAAGGGGGTTAGGAGGCTCCTCTTTGGTTCTTCGCCTTCGACGTCTCCCGCAGAGGAGCCTCCTCGACGTGAGCAGACCTTTACAGCTGCATCGCTAGACCTCTCGGCTGATCGTTCGCGATCACCGACGCCTGCCAGACCTGCTAGCCTTCCTTCTCCGTTTGAGGATGCAGATGCGCTGTGGGCGCCTACGCACCCCGTTTTCCAGCGGGCACCGGTCCCTTTGGGGCACAGGGGCTTGTCTCCCACTGAGACTAAGTCCTTTAAGCGCCAGGTGTTACCTGCGCGCGCGCTCGCGCGTTGTAGCACGCAAGCGCTCGCCTGCTGTGGACCCTTCAGACTCTTCACGCCCCACATCTCTCCGTAGATCTCCTGCTCGCCTGCTCGTCAGGGATCTCTTGTGCGCCAGCTCTCTCCTGCTCGCCAGCGCACATCTGCGCGCCCCGTTCCTGCTGCGCGCCCACGTACTCCTGAGCGCCCACGATCACCTGCTCGCCAGCGCACATCTGCGCGCCCTGGTCCAGATGCGCGCCAACGTTCGCCCGCGTGCCCACGATCTCCGGATCTGGGTGCAGGCAAGGAGGCTGCTCCTTTGCCCCCTCGCCGTCGATCTCCTACGCGCCCGCAGACCCCGCCCACGCGCCAGCCTTTGCCTGTGCGCCATCGCGTGCACTCTCCTGTGCGCTCTTCTAGACCTGGTCGAGCTCCTGCACGCCCGTGCGCCCACGAGAAGTCTCCGGTGCAAGCCCGCGAGCGT
Organism: Palaemon carinicauda; assembly: GCF_036898095.1. Lineage (NCBI taxonomy): Eukaryota > Metazoa > Arthropoda > Malacostraca > Decapoda > Palaemonidae > Palaemon > Palaemon carinicauda. The sequence goes on from NC_090742.1 coordinate 40,251,839, forward strand.
TCGCCCCTACCGCCACTTCACCTTCTGGTTCTGCAGCCCATCTGATAGCTCCCGACCACGCCACTATGCGTCAGCAATCTCCCGCGCGCCCGTGCGATCCTTCGCCTGCGCGAAGGTCTCCTGCGCGCCCACGCGCTAACTCGCCTGTGCGCAGCCGATCGCCTTCTCGGCCTACGCGCCATTGCTCGCCAACGCGCCATCGCTCCCCTGCACGCCGTCGTTCTCCCAACCGCCAGCGCTCTCCCCTACAACCGCGCGCACCCTCACCTGCGCGCCCACGCGCACCTTCACCTGCGCGCCCACGCGCTCACTCGCCCACGCGCTCACTCGCCCACGCGCGCTCTCGCCCGCGCCCCCTCGGCCACGTGCTTTCATCTCCACGCGCCAACGTTCGCCCGCGTACTTCCAGATCATCGTCACGACCTCCACCGCGTAAGCGCAGAGCAGCACTCTTGCAGGAGGAGGAAGATTCTTCAGAGAGGTCTAGGCAACACCCTTCTTCTTTTCAGGCAGGCCCTGTGGTATCCACTTATAAGGATTGCCCGATCCCCTTCCCTCCAGCGGGAGTCGCTGACACCGAGTCTGTCAGCCGTCAGCCTTGGTTCGGGTCTCTGATCAAAGCGGTCGTGCAGGCTGTTAAGCCGGCCCTCGTTGATCTAGGCCTCAAACCAACGGCAGCCTCGTCCCCGCTGAAGAGAAGGAGAGGAGTGGTAACTTCTCCTAGGGTCAAACTGGCTCCCAAGAAGTCCGTCAGGAAGGCCCCTTCCCCCCCCTCAGACGGTTTCTCCTTCCCCTGTGGACAAAGCCTATCCGTCCTCAGGAGAGTTCAGCGAGGTGGGACATTCTCCCATGGCACCAATGGGAGGAACCCCACCTCGAGTAGGAGAATAGTCTCGTGTGGGAGCAGCGAGGAGCCCTCAGACTTCTTTACTGGAGTCCTGTATCTTTCCTAGGAGGGAGCCCAAGGACTCAAAGACTGTCCCTAAGTCTTCATCTCGGATTCGACCAGAGCCAGCTAGACCCCAGGAGAACATCCGCGTGTCCCCCCAAGTAGAGCAGCTGGGGACAGGAGACTTTGCTGCCAGTCCACAAGGAGGAGAGCTGCACGAGTCGGAGCATGCCTTTCGGCAGGTCCTGAGTCTGAGAGGCAACTCAACAGGTTCTAGGACCCGGAGACCGCCCCTCGCGAAGGCAAGGATACGGTTCTGGACCAAGTCTATGGCACTCAAACACCTCCGAAGGCCAGTGCGGCTCTGCCCTGGTTCCAGGGGGTTAAGAGCGTCAGAGACAAGGTTGAGAGCCAGCTCTCCAAACTCGCCTCCGCCAGCCGTTCCCCTGCCGGCAACAAACTCCTCCCACCTCCTCGCGTGCAGCAAAGGAGGTACTTCGAGATCATGGGGGAGTCTTGTTTAGCTCTTCCTCTCCACCATTCTGTGGAAGAGCTCTCCAGGGGAATTTCTCTCGAGAAACTCTCCGCCCGGCAGGTGACATTCTCGGCTACAGAGATCTTGAGCCAGGAGAAGGTTGCAAAGTGTGCCATGCAGGCCACTTCGTGGCTGGATGTCTGGCTGGGGTCTCTGGGCATTCTGTTGCGATCCGAGGACTTGTCCAAGGAGAGCACCAGGAAGGCCTTGGAGACTTTTCTCCTCTCGGGCACGCGCACCATCGAGTTTCTGGCTCACCAAGTTTCGAACTTGTGGGCAAACTCGATCTTGAAGCGTCATGATGCGGTGACCGAGAGGTTCCACTCTTCCATCTTTGGAAAGAGCCTGTTTGAGCCCAAGGATGTGGAACGGACAGCTGAGAGGTGGAGGAAGTCGAATCACGATTCTCTCCTCCAAAGGGCTCTTACATCCAGACCCTACAAGGCTCCAGCACCTCAACAACAACAGCCTCGTCTGTCTAGGACATCGAAACCGGCTCCGGCAGCAAAGGCAAAGGTGTCCAAACAGCAGCCCTTTCCCGTCAAGGACAGGAAGGGCGGGAAGTCCTCCAGGGGAGGCAAGAATCCTAGAGGGAGCGGCCGAGCCCGCAAACACTAGGATTGGCAATCCCCCTGCGTGTCCACCAGTGGGGGGATGCCTGCAGAGTTGCGCGTTCAGGTGGCAGCAACTCGGGGCCGATTCCTGGACGATCTCTGTGAGCAGCCAAGGATATCGCGTCCCGTTCACGACATCTCTTCCTCCCCTGACAGCAAATCCAGTGTCGTTGAGCTCCTATGCCATGGGATCGGCAAAGGGGCTAGCCCTTCGGCCAGAAGTCGAGACCATGCTCAAGAAGGATGCTCTCCAAGAGGTCGTCGACGGCTCCCCAGGCTTCTTCAGTTGACTCTTTCTTGTAAAGAAGGCGTCTGGAGGCTGGAGACCCGTCATCGACCTATCAGCCCTGAACAAGTTTGTCAAACAAACTCCGTTCAGCATGGAGACAGCAGAGACGGTCAGACTTGCAGTGAGACCGCAAGACTTCATGTGCACACTGGATCTAAAGGACGCGTACTTCCAGATCCCAATCCATCCGTCTTCCAGGAAGTACTTGAGATTCAGCCTAAACAACAAGATCTACCAGTTCAAGGTGCTGTGTTTCGGTCTCTCCACAGCACCACAGGTGTTCACCAGAGTGTTCACCCTTATATCTTTATGGGCACACAGGATCGGCATCCGTCTCCTTCGCTATCTGGACGACTGGCTGATCCTGGCAGACTCGGAGTCGACCCTTCTTCGACACCGAGACAAGCTTCTGGGACTTTGCCAAGATCTAGGGATCATGGTAAATCTGGAGAAGTCTTCTCTGCTTCCATCTCAACGACTGGTATACTGTATCTAGGCATGATATTGGACACCGATCTCCACAAAGCCTTTCCATCAGACGACAGGATAGCAAGGCTGAGGAGGGTCGTAGAACCTTTCCTCAGACGGGAAGAGCTTCCAGCCCAATCTTGGTTACGTCTTCTAGGTCACCTGTCCTCCCTGGCCCGTCTAGTTCCAAATGGCCGCCTCAGGATGAGATCCCTACAATGGCGGCTCAAGTCCCGGTGGAGTCAAGGCCACGATTCCCCGGACTTTCTGGTCCCCATAGGGCCTGCGGAACGGACGGACCTCCAGTGGTGGTTGACTGACGGAAACTTTCGAAAGGGAGTGAATCTTCTCGTCCTCCCCCCGGATTTGATGCTGTTCTCGGACGCGTCAAAAGAAGGGTGGGGGGCCCACGTTCTGAACCAGAGGGCCTCAGGCCGGTGGTCAGAATCAGGAAAGTACCTCCACATCAATCTGCTAGAGATGAAGGCCGTATATCTGGCCCTTCAACAGTTCCAACAGACCCTGGTGGGGCACTCTGTGGTGGTGATGAGCGACAACACCACAGTACAGTGAACCCTCGTTTATCGCGGTAGATAGGTTCCAGACGCGGCCGCGATAGGTGAAAATCCGCGAAGTAGTGACACCATATTTACCTATTTATTCAACATGTATATTCAGACTTTTAAAACCTTCCCTTGTACGTAGTACTGTTAACAAACTACCCTTTAATGTACAGAACACTTAATGCATGTACTACAGTACCCTAAACTAAAACAGGCACAAATATTAAAGGCAATTTTATATCATGCGTTTCCTAAACACGCTAAAAAGCACGTTAAAAAATGGCAACCAATGTTTTGTTTACATTTATCTCTGATCATAATGAAGAAACAAACTGGAGGTAGAGCTTTGCTTATCACCCAGACATATTTCCCATACTATTCCCTTAGAACTACATCACATCTTCCTACTTTAGATATATATATATATATATATATATGTGTGTGTATATATATATATATATATATATATATATATATATATATATATATATATATATATATATATATATATATATATATATATATATATATATATACATATATATATATATATATATATATATATATATATATATATATATATATATATTTATATGTATATGTATACACATATACATACCTACATATATACATACATACATATATACATAAATACATGCATACATATATATGTATATATGTTACTGTATATATATGGGTTATGGAAAAAATCCGCGAAGTGGTGAATCCGCGATGGTCGAACCGCGAAGTAGCGAGGGTTCACTGTAGTGGCTTATATCAACAAGCAGGGAGGTATCTTTTCACAACAGCTATCCCATCTTGCAGTAGATTTTGAGATGGGCCGAAGTCCGCTCGATACCACTATCAGCTCGCTTCATTCCAGGCAAAAGGAATGTGCTCGCCGACAGTCTGAGCAGAGCTTCGCAGATAGTGAGTACCGAGTGGTCTTTGGATCCTCAAGTAGCCAACAAAGTCCTGACTTTGTGGGGTTCCCCGACAGTGGACTTCTTCGCGACAGCCTTGAATTTCAAGCTGCCGCTGTACTGCTCCCCAGTCCCGGACCCCAAGGCAATCTGGCAAGATGCCTTCCAACAACGGTGGGACAACATCGACGTCTACGCCTTCCCACCGTTCTGTCTGATGAGAAGGGTGCTCAACAAGACCAGACTATTGGTCAACCTGTCGATGACCTTGATAGCTCTGCTATGGCATCATGCAGAGTTGTTCCCGGAGCTTCTGCAGCTCCTGACGGAACTCCCGAAAGAACTTCCCCCACGACACTGCAACATCTTCCACAAGGCCGTAGCTTCGCTTCGGCTTCGACACCTGCGAAAGTCATCTGCAGGGGTCTACCAGGCGAAGTGGTTGGTGTCGTGGGAGGGGTATATCTCCCCTCGATGCCACTATTCCAACAATAGCGGAGTTTCTTGTTTATCTGCGGGAGGAAATGGGCCTTTCGGTCTCGGCGGTGAAAGGCTATCGCTCAGCCTTAAGCCTGGCCTTCAGGCTGAAAGGATTGGACATTTCTTCTTCGCTGGAACTTTCTTTGCTCATACGAAGCTACGAACTTACCTGCCCTCAGTCAGAAGTGAGTCCTCCTCCATGGAATGTGGTTCGGGTTCTGAGGGCTCTTAAGAGACCTCCGTTCGAACAATTACGCCAGGCTTCTGATCGTCACCTGATTTGGAAGACGGTGTTCCTGCTCGCTCTAGCTTCTGCCAAGCGTGTCAGTGAACTTCATGGTCTCTCGTACGACATTGCCCATTCAAGGGGATGGGGGGGAGGTAACGTTTGTTGCCAAGACTCAAAATCCTGGGGTTCCGGACCCACGGTTCGACTCCTTCAGGGTTTCGAGTCTTCGTTCTGTAACAGATGACCCAGACCATCTCCTACTATGCCTAGTAAGGAGTCTGAGTCGTTATCTTAAAAGAACAGCTGCAGTCTGTCCTCGCGTGCAAGCCCTGTTTGTGAGCACGGGAAGGACGAAGAGGAGGGTCACCAAGAATACCATTTCAGCTTGGATTCGAAGGGTCATCCATCATTCCCTGAATCCAGACCCTCCTCTGTCACGTCGCCCTAGAGCACACGATGCCAGAGGCATCGCAACGTCCCTGGCATTCAAGAGAAACTTCTCTGTGACGCAGGTGCTACAAGCTGGGGTCTGGAAGCGTCAAACGACCTTCACAGCCCACTACCTGCAGGACGTGACCCACAGGAGCCTCGATACGTTCTCTATCGGCCCTGTGGTGGCTGCAAAACAGCTGGTCTAACCTCAGGCTCCTTAATGGACAGGTAGCAGAAGGTTGAGGGCATTGTTACCCGGTTTTAGACTGCATGAATGAAAAAGTATGTCTGGCCCTTACTCTTTTCTTAATCCTCCTCTCTTTGGGAAAGCAGCATCCTGGGTTCCCTGCATAGCTGACCTCAAACCACTGCAGGTAAACCATGCTTCCTTGTGCTCCTAGTATTAAGTATAATACTGTCGCATCCCCCGTACCCTGACGAGGTGGTACTGGGAACGTCCTAACCTAGATTTCCATCTAAAGGACTTCAGGTCAACTTCCTAGGATGAGTCACACTTCTTTCCTTCACACACAAGCTTATATAGGCCGCACGTTCCTTGCGGAGCAAGGAATTTGCGAGGTGCAGGGACTTTTTCTCGAGTGCTGCTCACTCGGATTCTGAGTCCCCGGGCAAAGCCAAAGCCAGTAAGGCTGGGACTTTCCACACTACCTAAGGGTTAAGTCACCCCATGTAAATAGCGTGGTTTGTATTTCGGTTACGGAACAAATGACAAATTCGGAGATGATTTGTATTTTTCCTAACCATACAAACCTTAGCTATTTACACATATTTGCCCGCCAGCCCTGTCCCTCGTGAAGTCCTACCTCTAAGCGAAGTGAATCAGTTCACCGGTGTGTGAGGGGGGAGGGGTAGCTAGCTACCCTTCCCCTACCCCCTCGCTAACTAGCGAGAGGGTAGTTAACCCTCGTTAAAAATCTAATGGCTCGTCATTTCAGCTACGCCGAAAGTAATACCCCATGTAAGTAGCTAATGTTTGTATGGTTAGGAAAAATACAAATTATCTCCGAATTTGTCATATTACTGTATTATTATTATTATTATTATTACTTCCTAAGCTACAACCCTAGTTGGAAAAGTAGGATGCTATATAAGCCCAGGGGCTCTAACAGGGAAAATAGCCCAGTGAGGAAAGGAAACTAGGAAAAATCAAGTATATTAAGAAGAGTAACTTTGAAATAACTATCTCCTATATTAACTAGGAAACCTTCGGTGCCTTTCCTTTCAGGGGATCCGTCTAACTGTGCATCGGTTATTCAGCAGCCATGGTTCAGGGTAGTGGTACAGGCCTTCAATCCTGCTCTATCTGGCTGCTCTTCGGAGCATCCTACAGTTCCATCAGACCTTATGCAAGGAACCATGGTTTCTTCTCCCCTGAAGAGGAAGAGAGGAGTCGTAGACGCGGTCACTTTCCCAGAGGGTAAAGTTGACTCCTGTTCAACCATCAAGGCCTGTTCCTCCTGCATCTTCCTCTAGATACTCTTGTACCTCACCTCTGCCAAGGGAGTTGTGTGAGGAAAGGACCTCCTCCCTTCCACCTTCGGAGGAAGCCTCCTATCACGCGGAAAGTTCTCCACCACCAACGGAATTCAAGAGGCTCACGACATCTCGGCCTTCGATGCTGGAGTCCTATCTCCTTCCTCAGAAGGAGTCCAAGGACTCCAAGACTTTTCCAAAGCCCTCTTCTAGGACTTCTAAGTCTACAGAAACAGCCGGTCACTCGAGGGATGCCCGCGACCTACCCCGAGAAGGCTCTCGGGGATGGAAGAAGGAGACTTGGCTGCAAGTCCAACGTCGTAAGGAGAGCAAAAAGAGTCAGAACATGCATTCTGGCAGGTTTTGACTCTCATAAGGGTTCTTGATGAGTTTATCGACCCCATGATACCCCCACGAGAGGGAAAAGACACGGTCTTAGACAGTGTCTTTGGCAACCAGAACCCCTCAAATACCTGAAAGGTGCCAGGGCTAAGATTACCTTACAGCTCTCCGAACATGCCTCCTCCCAACGTTCCGGCTCTACCAACAAGCTTCTTCCACCTCCTCGTGTCCAACAGAGGAGGTATTTTGAGATTTGTTCCGTAACTGAAATACAAACCGCGCTATTTACATGGGGTAATTACTTCGGCGTAGCTGAATGACGAGCCAAAAGAGTTTTAACGAGGGTTTACTACCCCGCCGCCAGTTAGCGGGGGGTAGGGAAGGGTGGCTAGCTATCCCCCCCCTCACACACACCGGTGATTGCTTCACTTTACTTTTGGCTCGAGCAGAGAACAGACCTGTCTGCTCTCTCCCTCGCTTTGACTGCCATATTTAATCTGTTTTTGGTTTTTCTTTTCCAGTGTGTTTGAAGTTGGCCTCTACTGACTATGCGTACATGCCCTGGACTTCCCGGCCGCCCTTGTGGGACCTTTATGTCGGCGGTCGACACCGATCCCCACACCTTATGTCCTCACTGTAGGGGCCAGCGGTGTTATAGTGGTAATGTTTGTATTGAATGTAGGGAGTGGTCTACCTCCCAGTGGGAGAGGTTTGCCCGGCGCCGGAAGAAAAAGTCTAAAAGGGATCTTTCTCCTTCAGAGGCTTCTTTGAAGAGAGAAAATTCCAGGACTTCTTCCATAGCCCTTTCCTCCTCCGAAGCTCCCCCTCGAGCGGTCTCTTCCGAGAGGCCGGCGAGTGGTAGCGTAGACCGTACAGCTGTTGACCGATCCAGGGGTGTGGGAGAGGTAGTCGCCTCTCATAGCGAGGCGGCTGCTCCTCCTCCCCCGGAGGAGGATTTGAATATGTCTAATCATGATTTGTTGCAGCTTTGGGCTTCCTTGGGGCTGCAGGGTTCGCCCTCCAAGGAAGCCCTGTTTGACATGATCAAATTTGGTGCAGCTGTCAAACAATCGCCAACTACAGCAGGGATAGATCCTCTGTCTGTGGTTGACGTTGTTGTGACGGAGACATCTCGTGGGTCTAGTCAAACCCCCGTTCCTGTTGCTGAGGTAGCTGAAGGCTTAGATTCCCCCTCCGAACACCTTTCGAGGGAGGATCTAAGTCCCACGGTCTCTCCTGCCGGTGATTCTCCCCCACGGGGGAGTTCACTTACAGAGACTCCTCTGCGGAGGCCCTATGATGGTCAGCCTGCTGATCCCACGGCCCCTCGTGGGCATATAAGGCGGAAGGCTCGTCCTCCCCTTTGCCGTAGAGGCCTTCCTTCGCCTCATAAGGGAGTTAGGAGGTGCCTCTTCGGCTCGTCGTCACCACAGTCCTCTGCAGAGGAGACGACTCGCCGTTCGCCGATCCTGCCAGCTACCACCTTAGACCTCTCCGGGGATCGTTCGCGATCCCCTTCGGATGATGGTCTTCCTTCGGGACTCTGTGACCAGTCTCCTTCCAGACCTGCTGACCTGCCGTCACCTTTCGACGTTGCGGATGCGCGTTACGTGCCACCTGATCCTGCCACTGCGCAGGCACCGGGGCTTCCGGGGCTGAAGGGCCTTGAACGCAAATCCGCGCCTCTTGCCCTTAAGCGCCAAGTTCTTCCTGTGCGCCCTCCTGCTGCTGCTGCTGTTCCTGTCTTAGTGCCACAGCGCTCACCTGCGCGCCCCTGTTCCTGTTACGCGCCAGGGTTCCACTGCGCGCCCACATCCTTCTGCGCCCCGGCGCCCGCCAGCAGTTCCTGTTCCAGCGCGCCAGCGCCCACCTGCACCCCAGCAATCCCCGGTTCCTGCCTCGTCGCGCGCAGTTCGAGAGGTTCCTACGTTAGCACACAGGCGCTCACAGGTTCCTCTGGACTCGCAGCGCCTGTCTGGAGTTATGCGCGAAGCGCGCCCACACGCAGTTCCAGTTACAGCGCTCACGTGCTTGCCAATGCGCCAGCGCGCTTCCACATCGCAGCGCGCTACCCAGGAGGCGCCTAAGCTAGCGCACGGGCGCTCACAGGCACCCCAGGGCTCTCCTTCCAGACCGCGCGATCCTGCACGCGTTCCAGCAGCGCGCGACGCTCCGGTTGCTCGCCCATTTCCAGTTCTCAAGGCGCCCCATGCAACCTTCCAGCGCACACCTGTGCCCCCTAATCCAACCGCGCATCCTGCTCGCCCACCGCAGCAGCGCACCCCAGTGCGTCCACATCCTGATGCGCGCCCACGATCACCTGCGAGCCCAGCACACCCACAGGCCAGTATGCAAGTTCTTTCGGACCAGCACCTACCTACGCTCCAATGCGTCAACCATCCCTCGCGCTATCCTGAACCTGCGCTCTCGCGCCCTCGCCCGGTTCTTCCAGATAGGCGCCCATGCGCCACTGCCCTCTCGCGCCCACCAGTGCCGCATCAGGATGCTGCGCGTCCTCGTATCCGGCCTCCTCCTGTTCCGGCTCCTGCGCGCCACACGCCCTCGCCATCTACGCGCGCCCTCTCCAGCTCCTGCGCTCCCACGCGCCCACACCATCGCCTACGCGCCTGTGGCCTCGCCTACGCGCCACCGCGCCCTCACGCCCGCTCCACCAACCTCTCTCGGCCACGCCCATGTCCGCGCGCCCGCGCAAGATTCCTGTATCACGCGATCCTTTCGCGCGCGACCCTGATCAGGGCCCATCACGCGACCTCCAGCGCGAGCGTCGCCAGGCGGATAGTTCTTCGTCTCGTTCCCCTCCCGGCAAGCACAGAAAAGCGCGCTCGCCGGAGGAGGGGCGATTCCCGGACAGGTCTAAGGACTCTTTCGTTTCAGCTTCTCAGGCGAACCCGCATTTGTCGACTCCTCCAAGGGATCGAACGATCCCCTTCCCTCCAGAGGGAGTGTCTGACAGTGCGACTGTCAGCCAGCAGCCCTGGTTCGGGACCCTGGTCAGAGCTCTGGTGCAGGCGATGAAGCCCGCCCTCTCTGACTTGGGTCACAAATCAGTGGCAGCTTCCTCCCCCCTGAAGAGGAAGAGAGGAGTCTCTCCCGTGGAAACACCTCCAAGGCCTATTTTGTCTCCTCGCAAATCCTTGCACAAGGCTCCTCCCCCCCCCCAGACTTTCTCTCCCTCACCTGCGGATGAGGATTACCCATCCTCAGGAGAGTCGGACGAGCCGGACCGTTCCCCCATAGCACCAATGGGGGAAACTCCGCCTCTCCCTGAGAAGTCTTCTCGCCCAGGGGTGGAAAAGAGCCTGCACCCACCGTTACTCGAGTCCTGTATCCCGCCCAGGAGGGAACCGAAGGACTCTAAGACGATCCTTAAATTGTCAACAAGGATCAGGCAGGAGCCATCTAGACCTTCCGAGGATGTCCACGTGTCCCCCCAGGAAGAGCCACTGGGGACGGGAGACTTTGCTGCCAGTCCTTCAGGAGGAGAGCACCAAGAGTTAGAACACACGTTCTGTCAAGTCCTGACCCTCATGAGGAACCTCAACGGGATCCCAGACCCTGAGATTCCTCCTCGTGAAGGTAAGGACACGGTCTTGGACCACGTCTACGGCACCCAGAAACCCTCTAGGGCCAGTGCAGCTTTGCCCTGGTCTCAGGGGATGAAGAGTGCCAGGAACAAGGTCGAGGGCCAGCTCTCTCAGCTTGCCTCCTCCAGCAGATCCAGCGCCGGTAACAAGCTCCTCCCTCCTCCTCGAGTCCATCAGAGGAGGTACTTTGAGATCCTTGAGGAGTCTTGTTTGGGTCTTCCGATTCACCACTCCGTGGAAGAACTCACCGGGGGAGTCCCTCTAGAGAGAGACTCCAACCGGCACGTGTCCTACTCAGCTACTGAGATCCTAAGCCAGGAGAAGGTCGCTAAGTGTGCCATGCAGGCAACTTCGTGGCTTGACATCTGGCTGGGGTCTCTGGGCATCCTGGTGCGGTCTGAGGACCTCTCCAAAGAAAGCACCAGGAAGGCACTGGAGACTTTCTTGGTCTCAGGCACGCGGACCATTGAGTTTCTGGCCCACCAAGTCTCGAGCTTGTGGGCCAATACGATTCTCAAACGACAGGATGCTGTGGCTGAAAGGTTCCACCAGAAGGTTTCCAGTTCGGAGGTTAGCAGGCTCAGACACTCTTCCGTGTTCGGTAAGAGTTTGTTTGAGCCTAAGGACGTGGAGCTTACCGCTGAGAGGTGGAGGAAGTCCAACAAGGATTCCCTCATCCGTAGGGCCCTGACATCGAGGCCCTACAAACCTCCAGCGGCTCAACAGCCCCGTCCGGCTAAGGACACGAAGAAGACCACTGCAGCAAAGCCGAAGGTGTCTAAGCCCTTTCCTGCCAAGAGCAGGAGCAAGAAGTCCTCCAGGAGAGGCAAGAACCCCAGAGGAAACGGCCGAGGCCGTAAACGCTAGGGTTGGCAGTCCCCCTGCATGTCCACCAGTGGGGGGATGCCTACAAAGTTGCGCGACAAGGTGGCAGCAACTCGGGGCAGATACCTGGACGATTTCCGTGATCGGTCAGGGTTATCGCGTCCCGTTCACAGCTTCTCTACCTCCCCTGACACCGAATCCAGTGTCGTTGAGCTCTCTTGCCATGGGATCGGCAAGAGGGCAAGCCCTTTGGGCAGAAGTCCAGACCATGTTGAAGAAGGACGCTCTCCAGGAGGTCGTAGACGGGTCCCCAGGCTTCTACAGTCGACTTTCTTGTGAGAAAGGCGTCTGGAGGCTGGACACTGTATAGATATCTAATATTATGCTGTATATTATTTACATTACGTACAGTTTATGAACATTTATGTACATTTGCTTTATTACTATTTTGTAGAAGAATGATATTTATTTCCATTTATCTTTTCATTACATATACTGTAAGACCAGTTTTTCATTATGCATCGTGGCAACAATGTAATTATATGTGTCAACACTGCTTTTCTTTCCGCCATGTGCATATAGTAGTCAGTTGTCGTTCAGTGGTCACTGTATCGACAAGCATGGACCTGCTTCCCGCTGCTTGTCACATTTATGTCCGTTTATCTTCACTATACAAGATTTTAAAGAACCTACTGGTTTAACTTGTCACCCTCCATTCCATTTATTGCATGGATGTATGTGGCAGTATCACACACAGAGACCAGTCATCGACCTCTCAACCCTGAACGGGTTTGTCAAACAGACTCCGTTCAGTATGGAGACGGCAGACACGGTCAGACTCGCAGTGAGAACACAAGACTTCATGTGTACACTGGACCTGAAGGACGCGTACTTCCAGATCCCAGTCCATCCGTCTTCAAGGAAGTACCTAAGATTTTGCCTAGACAACAAGATCTACCAGTTCAGGTGCTGTGTTTCGGTCTCTCCACAGCCCCTCAGGTGTTCACCAGAGTGTTCACCCTGATCTCTTCGTGGGCTCACAGGATCGGCATCCGTCTCCTTCGTTATCTGGACGTCTGGCTGATCCTAGCGGACTCGGAGGCAACCTTTCTTCGCCACCGAGACAAGCTCCTCAAAGTTTGCCAGGATCTAGGGATCATGGTAAATCTCGAGAAGTCCTGTCTGCAGCCCTCTCAGAAACTGATATCTAGGCATGGTCATAGACACCAATCTCCACAAAGCCTTCCCATCAGACGACAGGATAGCAAGGCTGAGGAAGGCCGCGAGGCCTTTCCTCAATCGAGAAGAACTCCCAGCCCAATCGTGGCTGCGTCTCCTAGGCCACCTCTCCACCCTGGCCCGTCTCGTTCCCAACGGTCGCCTCAGAATGAGATCCCTCCAGTGGCGACTCAAGTCGCGGTGGAATCAAGGTCACGATTCCCGGACACTTTGGTCCCTGTGGGTCCTGCGGAACGGACGGACCTCCAGTGGTGGGTGGCGGACGACTACGAAAGGGAGTGGATCTTCTCGTCCTTTCCCCCGATTTGATGATGTTCTCGGACGCATCAAAGAAAGGGTGGGGGGCCCACGTTCTGAACCACAGGACCTCAGGCCTGTGGTCAGAATCAGAAAAGTACCTTCACATAAACCTGCTAGAGATGAAGGCCGTGTTCCTGGCACTTCAGAAGTTCCACCAAGTCCTGGCGGGCCACTCTGTGGTGGTGATGAGCGACAACACCACAGTGGTGGCTTATATCAACAAGCAGGGAGGTACCTTTTGAGAACAGCTATCCCATCTTGCAGTAGAGATTCTGAGATGGTCTGAAGTCCACTCAATCTCGCTAGCGGCTCGCTTCATTCCAGGCAAAAGGAATGTGCTCGCCGACAGTCTGAGCAGAGCGACGCAGATAGTGAGTACCGAGTGGTCTTTGGATCCTCAAGTAGCCAACAAAGTTCTGACATTGTGGGGTTCCCCGACTGTGGATCTGTTCGCTACAGCGCTGAATTTCAAGCTCCCGCTGTACTGCTCCCCGGTCCCAGACCCCAAGGCTCTCTGGCAGGATGCCTTCCAACAACGGTGGGACAACGTCGATGTGTACATCTTTCCCCTGATCTGTCTGATGAGGAGGGTGCTCAACAAGACCAGAATATCGGTCAACCTGTCGATGACCCTGATAGCTCCGCTGTGGCATCACGCAGAATGGTTCCCGGACCTTCTGCAACTCCTCACGGAGGTTCCGAGAGAACTCCCTCCACGTCACGAGCTACTCAAACAACCACACGCCAACATCTTCCACAAAGCCGTAGCTTTGCTTCGACTTCACGCCTGGAGACTATCCAGCATCTCCTCACGGAGAGAGGATTTTCGAACAGGATGTCTGGTCACCTGCGCAAGTCATCCGCAGGGGTCTACCAGGCGAAGTGGCGAGTCTTCTGTGGTTGGTGTCGTGGGAGGGGTATCTCTCCCCTCGATGCCACTATTCCAGCAATAGCGGAGTTCCTCGTGTATTTGCGGGAGGAAATGCGCCTTTCAATCTCGGCAGCTCAGCCTTAAGTCTTGCCTTCAGGCTTAAAGGAATGGACATTTCTTCCTCGCTGGAACTTTCCCTTCTCATACGGAGTTATGAACTTACCTGCCCTCAGTCGGAAGTGAGACCTCCTCCATGGAACGTGGTTCGAGTTCTCAGGTCTCTGAAGAGACCTCCCTACGAACCATTACGCCAGGCTTTAGATCGCCACCTTACCTGGAAGACGGTTTTCATGCTAGCTTTGGCCTCGGCCAAGCGAGTCAGTGAGCTATATGGTCTCTCGTACGACATCGCCCATTCAAGGGGATGGTGGGAGGTAACGTTCAGGTTCGTCCCTGAGTTTGTTGCCAAGACTCAGAATCCGGGAGTGCCGGACCCTAGGTTCGACTCTTTCCAGGTTTCGAGTCTCCGTTCTGTAACAGATGACCCAGACCATCTCCTACTGTGCCCAGTGAGGAGTCTGAGGTTGTATCTTAAAAGAACAGCTGCAGTTCGTCCCCAGGTGCGAGCCCTGTTCGTGAGCACCGGGAAGACGAAGAGGAGGGTCACCAGGAATACCATCTCGGGCTGGATTCGCAAGGTGATACATCTGGCCTTGAGTCCTGACCCTTCTCCGTCATGTCGCCCTAGAGCGCATGATGTCAGGGGCATAGCTACGTCCCTGGCCTTCAAGAAAAATTATTCAGTGACGCAGGTCCTTCAAGCTGGGGTGTGGAAGCGTCAGACCACCTTCAAGGCCCACTACCTGCAAGACATGACACACAGGAGGCTCGATACGTTCTCTATCGGCCCTGTGGTGGCTGCACAACAGCTGGTCTAACCTCAGGCTCCTTAATGGACAAGTAGCAGAAGGTTGAGGGCATTGTTACCCGGTTTTAGTCTGCATGAATGAAAAGATCTGTCTGGCCCTTATTCTTTTCATCCTCTCCTCCCTTGGAGAAAGCAGCATCCTGGGTTCTCTGCACAGCTGACCTCGAACCTCTTCAGGTAAGCCATGCTCCTTTGTGTTCCTAGTATTAAGTGTAATACTGTCACGTCCCCATACCCTGACGAGGTGGTTTTGGGAGAGTCCTAGCCTAGATTTCCATCTGAAGAACTCCAGGTTAGCATCCTAGGACGAGTCACTTCTCACCTTCACACACAGCTTATGTAGGCCGCAGCAGTTTCACAGCATGCCAGCGAGGAGCAGGGACCCCTTATTTCTTGAGTACTTACACACTCAAATTTGGAGTCCCTGGGCAAGCCAAAGCCAGTATGGCAGGGACTTACCTCCCTAAGGGTTGAGTCGCCCCATGTAAATAGCGTGGTTTGTATTTCAGTTATGGAACAAATGACAAATTCGTAGATAATTTGTATTTTTCCTAACTCTACAAACCTTAGCTATTTACACATATTTGCCCGGCAGCCCTGTCCCCCGGGATAAGTCCTACCTCTAAGCAAAGTGAAGCATTCACGTGTGTGTGAGGGGGGGTTACCTAGCTACCCCCCGCTAACTAGCGGCGGGGTAGTAAACCCTCGTTAAAACTCTTATGGCTCGTCATTCAGCTACGCCGAAGTAATTACCCCGTGTAAATAGCTAAGGTTTGTATAGTTAGGAAAAATACATATCTACGAATTTGTCATTTTGGATGACCATTGTCCAGCTATTCCTCTCCGTCACTTCTTGGAAGAGCTCACCAAGGGAGTCTCTATAGAGAGAAACTCCAGTCGACAGGTCTCTTTCTCGGCAACTGAGATCCTTAACCAGAAAAAGGTCATGAAGTACGCCATGCATGCTACTTCATGGCTTAATGTCTGGTTAGGGACCTTGGGAATCCTGGTATGGACTGAGGATATTTTCAAAGAACGTACCAGAAAGTCAATGGTGACTTTCCTGCTCTCAGGTACTCACACGATCAAGTTTCTTGTTCACCAAGTTTTGAAGTTGTGGGCGAATACCATCCTGAAACGTCCTGACGCGGTGTCTGAGTGATTCCTCCAAAAAGTCCCAAATGGCGAGATCGCTAGGCTCAGGTATTCCTCTCTAGAGGGAGCCCATCTATTTGAGCCTAAGGACATGGAACATGCTGCTGAGAGATGGAGGAAGTCCCATCAGGACTTCCTCCTCCATAGGGCTTTGACTTCCAAGCCCTATAAACCACCAGCTCCTCAGCAGGCCAGTCCAGCCAAGGCCATGAAAAACAAGTCAGCAGCAAAGACCATTGTGTCTAAGAAGCCCTTTCCTGCCAAGAACAGGAAAGGCACTAAGATATCCTGGAGAGGAAAATATCCTAGAGGGAGCGGCCAAGGCAGCAAATGCTAGGATAGTCACTCCCCCTGCTTGTCCACCAGTAGGGGGATGCCTACAAAGTTGCTGGGACAGGTGGAAGCAATAATGGACAATCTCTGTGATTCGTCTAGGGTATTGCGTCCCGTTCATAACATCTCTCCCTCCCCTGACCAGGAATCCAGTGCCAACAAACTCCTTTGCTATGGGGTCAGCAAAGGGGCTAGCCCTCCGGGCAGAAGTCCAGACCCTGTTGAAGAAGGGCGCTCTCCAGGAAGTCCTTGATGGTTTCAGTCGACTTTTTCTTGTGAAAAAGGCGTCTGTAGGCTAGAAACCAGTCATTGACCTCAGCTCTGAACAAGTTTGTCAAACAATCTCCTTTCACCATGGAGACGGCAGACACGGTCAGACTAGCGGTAAGACCACAGGACTTCATGTTATGCACACTGGACCTAAAGGACGCGTACTTCCAGATCCCAATCCATCCGTCTTCAAGGAAGTACTTATGATTCAACCTAGACAACAGGAAATACCAGTTCAAGGTGCTGTGCTTCGGTCTTTCCACAGCACCTCAAGTCTTCACCAGAGCGTATGCTCTTGTGTTATCTTGCACACAGGATTGGTATCTGTATCCTTCGTTATCTAGACGCGTGGCTAATCATAGCAGACTCGGTGTCAATCCTTCTTCAACATCGAGACAAACTTCTGAGGCTTTGCTAAGATCTGGGGATCATGGTAAACCATTAGAAGTCCTCCCTGCTTCCTACGCATAGACTGGTATACAAAGCCTTCCCATCAGACGGAAGATTAGCAAGGCTGAGAAAGGTCGCAAGAACCTTTCTCAGATGAGAAGAACTTCAGCTCAGATCAGGTTACGTCTCTTCGGTCACCTTTCATCACTAGCCCGTCTAGTTTCCAACGGTCGCCTCCGGATTCGATCTCTCCAGTGACGACTCAAGTCCAGGTGGAATCAGACCATCGATTCCCCGGACATTTGGATCCTCATGGGATCAGCAGAACAGACGGACCTTGAATGATGGGTGTTAGACAAGAACCTACGAAAGGGAGTGGATATTCTCGTCCTCCCCCCAGATTTGATGCTGTTCTCAGACGCTTCAAAATAAGGGTTGGGACCCACCTCCTGCACTACACAACTTCAGGCCTCTGGTCAGAGTCAGAAGAATACCTCCACATAAATTTCTTAGAGATGAAGGCCATCTTTCTGGCCCATCAACAGTTCCCCCAGTTCCTGGTGGGCCACTCAGTTGTGGTGATGAGTGACAACACCACAGTAGTGGCATACATTAACAAGCAAGGAGGTACATTTTCGGAGCCCCTATCCCATCTAGCAGTAGAAATAATAAGATGGGCCGAGATTCACTCGATACCACTATCGGCACGCTTCATTCCTGGCCAGAGGAATGTGCTCGCCGACAACCTGAGCAGAGCATCTCAGATAGTGAGTACTGAGTGGTTAGAGTCCTGACTTTGTAGGGTTCTCCGACTGTGAACCTCTTCGCAACACCCCTGAACTTCAGGCTCCCGTTGTACTGTTCCCCAGTCCCAGACCCCAAGGCTCTCTGGCAAGATTCATTCCAACAACAATGGGACAACATCGATGTTTACTCCTTTCCCACATTCTGTCTGATGATGAGGGTACTCAACAAAGCCAGAACATTGGTCAACCTCTCAAGGACCCTCAAAGCTCTGCTATGGCATCACTCAGAATGGTTTCCAGACCTTCTGCAATTCCTGACGGAGTCTTCAAGAGAACTCCCTCCACGACACGATCTACTCAAACAGCCACGTCAACATATTCCACAAAGCCGTAGCTTCACTATGACTTCACGCCTGGAGACTATCCAGCATCTCTCTTAGGCTGCGTTTACACCAAGCGAATCGAATCGATTCAATTCATGGAGAATCATTTGACTCGAGTCATTTTGAATCGGTATAGTTCCAACCTACCGAATCTGATTAACACATCATTCAGTACCAAGGCAGCCTTCGAGGAGTATGGACGTCTTTGCTGTTGCAGAAATAGCATTGTTGCTGTGGCTGAGAAAGCGTAGACGGAGGCGGAGGCAACGAATATGGGTGCATCCAATAAATTCCACAAGACCTGAATTTGGGAGCTTTGGACATTTGTTCCCAGATTTGGTCAATAATCCGGAGAAGTTTTGACTTCTTTAGGATGACCACAGAACAATTTAAGATGTTGGTTGAGTTGATGGGACCCTCCATCAAGAAGCAGAATACCAATTACCGTCTTGCAATTCGACCTGACTCGCCTTGACTGATGAAAAAATGGGACCACGCGCATCAGTGATTCTGAATCGCCATGAATCTCCATGATTTGAATTGACTCGATTCGCTTGGTGTAAACGATTCCATTGAATTTAACGTGGCGAATCATGACGAATCATGAATTGGGATGATTCTCCATGAATTGAATCGATTCGATTCGCTTGATGTAAACGCAGCCTTAGAGGGGATTTTCGTAACAAGTTGCAATCAGGATGTATGGATACCTGTGAAAGTCATCAGCAGCAGTCTACCAGGCAAAGTGGAAGGTCTTC
This sequence comes from Palaemon carinicauda, assembly GCF_036898095.1. Taxonomy (NCBI): domain Eukaryota; kingdom Metazoa; phylum Arthropoda; class Malacostraca; order Decapoda; family Palaemonidae; genus Palaemon; species Palaemon carinicauda. The sequence continues at coordinate 40,270,900 of NC_090742.1, forward strand.
TGTGGTTGGTGTCGTGGAAGGGGTATCTCTCCTTTCGTTACCACTATTCCAGCAATATTATTATTATTATTATTATTATTATTATTATTATTATTATTTATTGCCAAGCTACAACCCTAGTTGGAAAAGCAGGATGTTACAAGCCCAGGGGCGCCAACAGGGAAAATACCTCAGAGGGGAAAGGAAACAAAAAAAATATAAAACTCTAAGAACAGTAACAACATCAGAATAAATATCTCCTATACAAACTTGTGTATTTGTGGGAAGAAATGTGTCTGTCAGACTCGGCGGTAAAAGGCTATCGCTCAGCCTTAAGCCTCTCCTTTAGACTAAACGGAATGGACATTTCTTCGTCGCTAGAACTTTCCTTACTCTTATGGAGTTAAGACCTTACCTGTCCTCAGTCTAGAGACCTCCCCCCCCATGGAATGTTCTCAGGTCTCTTAAGAGACCTCTCCATGAACCATTAAGCCAGGCAACAGATCGCCACCTAACTTGGAAGACGATGTTCCTGCTAGCTTTGGCTTCGGCCAAGCAAGTTAGTGAACTTCATGGTCGCTCATACGACATTGTCCATTCAAGGGGATGGGGAGAGGTAACGTTCAGCTTCGTCCCTGAGTTAATTGCCAAGATTCAGAACCCGGAAGTAGCGGATCCTCAATTCGAGTCTTCGTTCTGTAACAGATGACCTTGATCATCTCTTACTGTGCCCAGTGAGGAGTTTGAGGCTGTACGTTAAGAGAACAGCCGCAGCCCATCCTCGTGTATTTGCACTCTTCGTCAGCATAGAAGGACCAGGAGGAGGGTCACCAAGAACACAATCTCATCATGGATTCGCAAGGTCATAGATCATACACTGAATCCAAACCCTCCTCCTTCACGCCGCCCCAGAGTTCATGATGTCGGGTGTAACTACGTCCCTGGCATTCAAGAGGAACTTCTCAATGACACAGGTTCTTCAGGCTGGGGTGTGGAAACGACAAACTACTTTCACATCCCACTACCTGTAAGACGTGACCCACAGGAGGCTCGATGCGTTTTCTATCGGTCCTGTGGTGGCTGCACAACAGCTATTATGATACCTCAAACTCCTTATTGGACAAGTAGCAGAAGGTTGGGGCACTGTTACCCTGTTTTAGTCTGTGTGAATTCAAAGGTTTGACTGGCTCTTATTCTTTTCTTCATCCTCCCTTCTTGTGGGTTCTCTGCACAGGCTGACCTTAAACCACTGCAGGTAGACCATGCTCCCTTGTGTACCTAGTATCAAGCTAATACTGTTGCGTCCCCATACCGTGGCAAGGTGTTATTTGGAAAGTCTTGATTACAACAGTTGTTCCTACTAAAAGTCTTGGAATAACTTTATCTGGACGATCACACTTCTAAATATTTCAACACACAGCTTGCGTAGCAAGGTTTTAGCGAGGCGCAGGGACCCCTTATTTTTGAGTACTAACATACTCAGATAAGGAGACCTCGGGTAAAAGCCAAAAGCCAGATTGGCAGGGGCGTCCACCCATCCTAATAGGTGAGTCACCCCTAAATAAATAGCATAGGTTTGTATTCCAGTTACAGAACAAATGACAAATTCATAGATAATTTGTATTTTTCAATATTAAACTTAGCCGGTGATCATATAAGCTGTCAGCTCTGCTGCCCGACAGAAAAACCTAAGGACAAAATACGCCAGCGATCGCTATACAGGTGGGGGTGTACATCAACAGCGCCATCTGTCGAGCAGGTACTCAAGTACTCCATGTAAACACAGAACCAATTTTCTCTCTGTCGTGCCACCGGCAAGACCTACTAAATACGCTGTTGCTTACTGGATTGATTTTCACAGATTTTGGTGAAGTACTCATTTCTAGTTATTAGCTTTCGCTTTGCAGAGGTTATCTTCAATACTTCCTTGCATTCTTTGATTGAATTTTGGATTATTTGTTGACGACTTGGATAGATTTTGAATTCCCCTTTGACTAATTCAAGATGGCTGACCCTTCTCAAGTCCCTAAATACAGGAAGTGTAGTGCTAGGGACTGTTCAAGGCGTCTTCCGAAGGCCTCTATCGATCCGCACACCATTTGTTCCAATTGTCGGGGTAAAACCTGTCAATTGGAAGATCGATGTGAGGAATGCGTTGGGCTTTCGGAATTCGATTTTCTCGAATTCCTTAAATATTCACGTAGGCTAGAGAGAGATAGAGTCAGGAGGAGTTCATCTCGCTCAGTTGATTTTTCCTCTCCCCATGCCCCACAACCTATTCCTTCCCCTGTAGTGGTTGCTCCTGATCCCCCTTCTAGCACTCAACAACCTTCGATGGCAGATATGATGCGTGCCATCCAGGCTCTGGGTGAGAGAGTCGAGTCATTGGCGAGTGACCGTAACCAACTCATGGCAGACGTCAGGGAGTTGAAGGGTAAGAGTGCAGTGGGTAGTGATCTAGTGAGTGGAAGTGTTGTGAAAAGTGTTAGTGTTGCGCTTGAGGGTGCGTCTGTTCGGGCCTGTCGTCCTCCCAGTCCGGGACCTCTTGCAAGCTCCCAAGCCCAGGGGAGAAGCAATGTCGTACGACCAAAGGGTTCGACAGGCTTTAATCAGCGGACAGACGTTCCCTCCGTGGTTTCGGACGTATCTTGCCAAGATCGCCCCACCCACAAGAAGACGAGAGAGCCCATTTATTCCTCTTCTGCGGAAGATGTTTCTCGGAAGAAACAATGGACCAAGGTCTCACGACCTCTCAAACGCAAGGTCCCTTCCGCGCAAGTCCAACGGCCCAGTTGTAGCCACTGGGTCAGTTCGGACTCGCTGCAGTCTTCAGATGACTGCACACCTCCTAAGAGAGGCAAAGCGGTACCGCAACAGGCAGTAACACAGTCTGTTGCCGCACCTGCTACTGTAGACCCTAAGTGGGCTTTGCTGCAGACCATGCAGACACAGTTGTCATCTTTAATGCAGGACTTTCGTGCGGAGAAGGTTGACGCTGCACCCGTTAGCCTACAACCAACCACGGTTGTGCGTCCAGTTGACGCTGAGGCTACCTTCTCCCGCACTCCAGCTGTGAGAGTCCCGCCACCCATGCGCACTGTACCCTGCCAGCCGCATGTTGACGTTCGCCGACGCACGGAACCCTCCGTTGACGTTCGCGAGTTACAACAACAACAACCTAAGTTGTTTTGTTTTGACGCGGTGCGTCAACCTCCGCAACCCACTGTGGTTACCCCTACTCGCCCACAGCAGACTAGACAGTCGGGAGTAGACGCTTTGCGCTCCCGCGCAGCTATGGTTGTTGCCTGCTCACAGACTGACCAACAGTTCCATGACTCAGCTGACCAGCCAATGCCTACTCCTTTGCCGCTTCCTCTTCAGCATTCAGACGATGGACTCTCTGATGATGACGACGCTGCACACCTTGACGACCCGCACACGGACATCGACGAACCCAAGACCACGCCTCCCTCCTTGGACTTTAGAAAAGTTCTTGCACTGTTCAAGGATTTGTATCCCGATCAGTTTGTTTCTGCGGCCCCACGCTCACCTCCATCTGAGTTCGCTTTAGGCACGCAGTCATCCGCGCCTGCCTTTACGAAGCTCGTCCTCGCCCGCTCGTCCAAGAGAGCTTTAAGGGTGTTGGGAGATTGGACGCAGTCCAAAAAGCACCTGGGGAAGACAGCATTCTTGTTTCCCCCTGCGAAACTCGCTTCCAGATCGAGCGTCTGGTATGCCACGGGAGAAGTTCTCGGCTTGGGAGTTCCTGCCTCTGCCCAGGGCGACTTCTCAAGTCTAGTAGACTCTCCCCGCAGGCTGGCCATGAGACGCTCCAAGATTTGTTGGACTCCTTCAGATTTAGATCATCTGATGAAAGGAGTGTTCAGAGCGTTCGAAGTGTTTAACTTTTTGGATTGGTGTTTGGGAGCGTTGAGCAGGAAGACCTCCCCTTCTGACAAGGAAACTTCCATGCTCATTATGTCCTGCATGGACAAGGCCATACGGGACGGTTCCAGTGAGCTTGCGGCTTCGTTCGTTTCCGGGGTCCTCAAGAAACGAGAAAACCTTTGCTCCTTCTTGTCAGCTGGAGTAACACAATGTCAGAGGTCGGAGCTTATGTTTGCTCCTCTCTCGAAGTGCCTTTTCCCAGAGGAGTTGATCAAGGAGATTGCTGCCTCCTTGATTCAAAAAGACACGCATGACCTAGTTGCGTCATCTGCACGCAAAGCCACCCCTTTGCCTTCCGTGTCTAGACCCAGGATGGATACTCCAGCGTCAAGATTTATTCCGCCCTTTCGTGGCAGAGCCTCCAGCAGAGGAAGTGCTCGTGCCGAAGGGAAACGTGGGAGCAAGAAGAAAGGTACCAAGTCCTTTAGAGGCAGAGTCTGACTGCCACCTTCTTCAGACAGCAGTGGGAGCCAGACTCAAGAACTACTGGCAGTCCTGGGAGAACAGGGGCGCATATGCACAATCTGTGAAGTTGCTCAGAGAGGGGTACAAGATCCCATTCTTGCGCAAGCCCCCTCTAGCAACGACTCCCATCGACCTCTCTCCCAGGTACAGAGAGGAGGACAAGCGACTAGCATTGAAGCAAGAGGTGTCTCTCTTACTAGAAAAGGGAGCGGTAGTCAAAGTCCGGGACCATCAATCCCCGGGCTTCTACAACCGTCTCTTCTTAGTGGTAAAGAAGACAGGAGGGTGGAGACCGGTGCTAGACGTCAGTGCTCTGAATGTCTTTGTCACCAAGCAGACGTTCGCCATGGAGACGACAAAGTCTGTTCTAGCAGCGGTCAGGAAGGAAGACTGGATGGTCTCTTTAGACCTCAAGGACGCTTACTTTCACGTCCCCATCCACCCAGATTCCCAACCTCTTCTAAGGTTCGTTTACGGGAAGGTTGTCTACCAATTTCAAGCCCTGTGCTTTGGCCTAAGCACGGCGCCTCTTGTCTTTACGAAACTGATGAGGAATATTGCCAAATTCCTGCATTTAGCAGACATCAGAGCCTCCCTCTATTTGGACGACTGGCTTTTAAGAGCTTCGTCCAGTCGTCGCTGTCTGGAGAATCTAAAGTGGACTCTAGATCTGACCAAGGAATTGGGTCTCCTGGTCAATATGGAAAAGTCCCAACTGGTCCCATCCCAAACTATAGTGTACCTAGGGATGGAGATTCACAGTCAAGCTTTTCGGGCTTTTCCGTCGGCCCCCAGAATAAGTCAAGCCCAAGGATGCATCCAGAACATGCTAATGAAGGACCGATGTTCAGTCAGACAGTGGATGAGTCTGATAGGGACGCTTTCATCACTGGACCAGTTCATTGCGTTAGGGAGACCACCTCCGTCCCCTTCAATTTCACCTGGTTGTTCACTGGAGAAAGGACAAGACGCTAGAAGCGGTCTCGATCCCTATTTCCGAGAAGATGAAGTCATCACTGACCTGGTGGAAGGACAACATCAACCTCAGAGAGGGTCTGCCACTGACTGTTCAGACCCCCAACCACGTTCTCTTCTCGGACGCATCGGACGTAGGCTGGGGTGCGACATTAGACGGTCGGGAATGCTCGGGCACCTGGAACTCGGAGCAAAGAGCGTTACATATCAACTGCAAGGAGCTACTGGCAGTTCATCTGGCCTTGAAAAGCTTCAAGTCCCTCCTTCTAGGCAAGGTGGTGGAGGTGAACTCCGACAACACCACGGCCTTGGCGTACATCTCCAAGCAAGGAGGGACCCATTCTCTGAAGTTGTACGAGATCGCAAGGGACCTCCTCACCTGGTCAAGAGATCTAAACCTGTCTCTAGTAACGAGGTTCATTCAAGGCAACATGAATGTCATGGCGGACCGCCTCAGTCGGAAGGGTCAAATCATCCCAACAGAATGGACCCTTCACAAGAATGTATGCAAGAGACTTTGGGCCACATGGGGCCAACCTACCATAGATCTCTTTGCAACCTCAATGACCAAGAGACTCCCAAATTATTGCTCGCCAATCCCGGACCCAGCAGCAGTTCATATAGATGCCTTTCTACTGGATTGGTCCCATCTAGACCTTTATGCATTCCCCCCGTTCAAGATTGTCAACAAGGTACTGCAGAAGTTCGCCTCTCACGAAGGGACAAGGTTGACGTTGGTTGCTCCCCTCTGGCCCGCGAGAGAATGGTTCACCGAGGTACTGCAATGGCTAGTGGACGTTCCCAGAACTCTTCCGCTAAGAGTGGACCTTCTACGTCAGCCACACGTAAAGAAGGTACACCCAAGCCTCCACGCTCTTCGTCTGACTGCCTTCAGACTATCGAAAGACTCTCGAGAGCTAGAGGCTTTTCGAAGGAGGCAGCCAGGGCGATTGCTAGAGCAAGGAGGACATCCACTCTTAGAGTCTACCAGTCGAAGTGGGAAGTCTTCCGAAGCTGGTGCAAGTCGGTATCAGTATCCTCAACCAGTACCTCTGTAACTCAAATAGCTGACTTCCTTTTATATCTGAGGAAGGAAAGATCTCTTTCAGCTCCCACGATCAAGGGTTACAGAAGCATGTTGGCAGCAGTCTTCAGTCACAGAGGCTTAGATCTTTCCAACAACAAAGATCTACAGGACCTCCTTAAGTCTTTTGAGACCTCGAAGGAGCGTCATTTGGCCACACCAGGTTGGAATTTAGACGTGGTACTAAGATTCCTTATGTCAGAAAGGTTCGAGCCGCTACAATCAGCCTCCTTTAAAGATCTCACTTTAAAGACTCTTTTCCTCGTCTGCTTAGCTACAGCTAAAAGAGTCAGTGAGATACACGCCTTCAGCAGGAACATCGGATTTTCATCTGAGACGGCTACATGTTCTTTGCAGCTTGGTTTTCTAGCCAAAAACGAACTACCTTCTCGTCCTTGGCCGAAATCGTTCGATATTCCAAGCCTTTCTAATTTGGTTGGAAATGAACTAGAAAGAGCCTTGTGCCCTGTTAGAGCTCTTAAGTTCTATTTAAAACGAACTAAACCTTTACGAGGACAGTCAGAAGCTTTATGGTGTGCTATTAAGAAACCTTCTTTACCTATGTCGAAGAATGCAGTTTCCTATTATATTAGACTGTTGATACGAGAAGCTCATTCCCATCTGAATGAGGAAGACCATACTTTGCTGAAGGTAAGGACACATGAAGTTAGAGCTGTCGCAACTTCAGTGGCCTTCAAACAAAACAGATCTCTGCAGAGTATAATGGACGCAACCTATTGGAGAAGCAAGTCAGTGTTCGCGTCTTTTTATCTTAAAGATGTCCAGTCTCTTTACGAGAACTGCTACACCCTGGGACCATTCGTAGCAGCGAGTGCAGTAGTGGGTGAGGGCTCAACCACTACATTCCCCTAATTCCATAACCTTTTTAATCTTTCTCTTGAAATGTTTTTTATTGTTGTTTTTGGGTTGTCCGGAAGGCTAAGAAGCCTTTCGCATCCTGGTTGATTTGGCGGGTGGTCAAATTCTTTTCTTGAGAAGCGCCTAGATTAGAGGTTTTGATGAGGTCCTTTAGTATGGGTTGCAACCCTTGATACTTCAGCTCCTAGGAGTCGCACAGCATCCTATGAGGATCGCGAGGCTCAGTAAGGAAGACGTACTTAAAAAGGCAGAGTAATTGTTCAAGTCGACTTCCTTACCAGGTACTTATTTATTTTATGTTTGTTATTTTGAATAACTGCTAAAATGAAATACAAAATACTTAGCTCTTAATAATGTAAACATGTAATGCTGGTCTCTACCCACCCCCCTGGGTGTGAATCAGCTTATATGATCACCGGCTAAGTTAAATATTGAAAAATGTTATTTTGATAATAAAATAAATTTTTGAATATACTTACCCGGTGATCATATATTAAAGGACCCTCCCTTCCTCCCCAATAGAGACCCAGTGGACCGAGGAGAAAATTGGTTCTGTGTTTACATGGAGTACTTGAGTACCTGCTCGACAGATGGCGCTGTTGATGTACACCCCCACCTGTATAGCGATCGCTGGCGTATTTTGTCCTTAGGTTTTTCTGTCGGGCAGCAGAGCTGACAGCTTATATGATCACCGGGTAAGTATATTCAAAAATTTATTTTATTAATAAAAATAACATTTTTCTTAACTGTACAAACCTTAGCTATTTATACAAACTTGCCAGCCAGCTCTATCCCCCTTTGAAGTCATACCTCCAAGCAAAGTGAGCTAAATCATTGGTGTGTGAGTGGGAGTGGTAGCAAGCTACTCCCGCTAACTAGCCGTGTGGGTAGTTAACCCTCGCTAAATTTTAATGGCTAGTCATTTCAGCTTCGCCTAAAGTTCAAAAGGAATAGAAATGTTAGTCTTACATGGCCAGTGCAAATCTTTCCCTGCATCCACCAATTATGGCACTAAACAGAAATGCACAAGCAGGGTCATATGCTGTGTATGAAGATGCTACTACAAGCACTTGTCCCACAATTAACGTGGCAGCAGAACGTTCCTCTAACAATTTGCACCTGCACGTCAAATACGGGGCCACCATTCCAAGAATGTCAATAGCACATGCAAACATGTATGTGACAAACTCCCCATCAATCGACTAGATCAATGTTTTCTTTTTCAATATTTAACTTAGCCGGTGATTATAATAGCTGCAACTCTGTTGCTCGACAGAAAACTCTAAGGTAAAATTCGCCAGCGATCGCTACACAGGTTGCGGGTGTGCCTAACAGCGCCATCTGTCGTACAGATACCCAGTACTCAATGTAAACAAAGAACTCAATTTTCTCTCTGTCGAGCTATCGACAAGACGCTCTTACTCGCTGTTGCTAAACTGGAGTTTTTTCACAACTAATTGGTGAAGTACTTTATTCTAGTTTTGAGCTTTCGCTATGCAGGTGTTTTATCTTCATCTTAAATCTTGAACTCGTTTTGGATAGATTTAATTATGGTGACAAAGAGAGTATGGACTTTCTTTCACTTTTAAATGGCCGACCCTTCCCTTAGACGGAAGTGTGTTTAGGCTTTTAGTAAATATCTTATCACGTTATAGATTTTCCTCTATATATTTTATATCTCTCCGCCTTTATTAGGCCTCTTCGATTAATGTTTTGTTTATATAGACCTTTCCTGAGAGTAGGCGGTCCTAACTTGGAAACCGAAGTTAATCAACGTTGAGCCCTTTATATCATAATTAGCTTTTAAAGAGCTAAGGATTTAAAACTTTTTAAATGTAATATTTTATGAAAGAATTTCTTTGATAGTCTTCGTACTGTTTTCAAAGATGAACTAACGTTTAGTTTTTTATGCTACGCAGTTTGACGTTCAGGACGTTCAACATGCGCTCTATCGTTACGATTGAGAGAGACTGTATCACGGTTTCACTTTGCAGTAAGAGTAAATCGATTCTGACGTTTTGTTCATTCTTTCTTAGCTTAAATGTTTTAAATTCTAATTTAAAGGAACTTTTTATTTGAAAAACCTTTGTTTTTTCCTTTAGTCAAATAACATGTTTTTTTTTTTGTTTTTTTTGACGAAATATAATTGGGCTCTTCTCTTAGGTGCAAAATCAAGAGAGAAAGAGAGAGAGAGATAGAGACGGAGGGAGAGAGAGGAGAGAAAACGTTCCGTTCAAGCGGGTAACGTTGTTCTCGTGTTACTCGCGTCCCTGGTCGCTGTACGGGGAGGAAGGATAAAACGTTTTTAGGTTTTTATTCTCGTCCCCAGGCTATGTGCGGTGAGAGATTGAAAACGTAGTTTATATGAACTAGTGTTTAGTCTCTTTCCCAGCCACTGATTTTTTTATCTTAAAATATGTTTTCTGTTTTTTGCTGGTATTAATGAGCTTGCATTATACGACTGATTTCGCAATTACTAACTTTTAATGAAGGGTAGAATTGCGTGTTTCAGGTAGAATAAGTGCAAAACAGAAAATCGAAGTGATAAAGTGATATGCGCAAAGTGTTACAGTGTTGCGTCTGAGGCGCAAAGTGTTACAGTGTTGCGTCCGAGTGTTCGTCTGTTCGTGCCTGTCGTTCACCTAGTCCGGGACCTCTTACATGCTCCCAAGCCCAGGGGAGAAGTAATGTCAAACGACTTATGGGTTCGAGAGGCCTTGACCAACGAACAGACGTTTTTCCCTCTATGGTATCGGGTGTATCTTACCAAGATCTCCCCTACCATAAGACGAGAGAGACGTTGTTTCTCCTCGTCATCCGAAGGCTTTTCGCATAAGAAACCTGTCACAAGGTTTCGAAGCCCTTAAGCGAAAGTCAGTCCTTTCAGGACAGGTCCAGCGTCCTGGTTACAACCATTAGGACAGCTCTGACCCTATGCAGTCATCGGATAACTGCTCGCCGCCTAACAAAAGCGTAACACAGACTCCGAGAGTCTTTTTTTGTAGGCAAAGTGTTGCGGTCACAGACGTTACCCTCGTCTCTTACCACAACCATTTCCGTTGATCCTTAATGGGTTGTATGGCAAGACATGCAGTATATGCTTGCCTCCCTTATGGAAGACTATTCTACCGATTAGTCCGTTGAGTCTAGCCGTTTATCTCATCGATATCCTGGCTTTCAGCCAACCTAACGTTCCTTTGTGCTTACTGTTGACGTTGGCGTAGCTTAGTCACGTCAGTCAGGTTGTTTAGAACCACACTCGATGCGGTCTCGTGTGGTTTTTCAGCCGCATTTGGACGTTAGGCCACTTGCTGATGCTCCTGTTGACGTTCAAGACGTTCACTAACAATCGGAGTTGACTTGTTTTGACGCTGTGCGTCAACCTCCGCATTCTAGAGTTGTTTTGACTGCTCAGTCTAGGCAGTCAAAGCAGTCTCGAGTGGACGCTGTGCGTCCTCACGCACCTGTTGTTGTTGACAGTTCACAGACTGTCAAGCAGTTACATGACGTTGCGTTCTGGTCCGCTACTAATGCACCAGTGAGTGTGGACTCTGCTTGTAAAGCATTGCCACCACGGTAGGTCTCTCCCTTGCTTGAGACTCAGCTTTTATCGGACAAGGTTCCTGTAGATGAGGAAGTTGCTGTTCTCCCTCCTACTGATATTCCCTTGAGGACTCTGTCAGATGGAGAGGAGCCTAAAGCTGCTTAGCCTCCTATGGACTTTAATTAAATCATGATGATTTTTTTTTTTAAGGATCTTTGTCCGGATCTTTTTGTAACTGCTGCTCCTCGTTCGCCTAAACGTCAGAGCTTACACTAGGCCTAGCTACTTCGAAGCCGTTGTTTTTAAGCTAGTGCTCTCTCGCTCTCCTAGAGAGCGTTACGTTGGCTAGGCGACTAGTTTTTCACCAGGAGGAGTTTGGGGGATACAGCCTTTGCTTTCCCTTCTTTTAAACTGGTTTATAGAGCGAGAGTCTGATATGACACGAGAGAAGTTCTCGGCTTGGGAGTTCATGCCTCTGCCCAGGTAGACTTCTCAATTCTCGTAGACTCTCCCTGGCGCCTAGCCAGGAGACGCTCCAAGTTGTTTACAGGTCAACTTCACAGCTGTTTTCGAGCCTTTGAAGTTTTGCTGTACAATTATGTCACGCATAACAAGGCTTTCAGGGATGGTAAACGGTACCGCCTCAGTCGCTAACCCCGTCTGTTGCCACACCTGCTCCCGTAGACCCTAAATGGGCTTTGCTGCAAGACATGCAGTCCAAGCTTGCGTCCTTGATAGAGGACTTTGATGCGGAGAAGGTTGCTACCGAACCTTCTGGCCAACAACCTTCCAACCGGTCGGTTGTGCGCCCTGTTGACGCTGAGGTAACCTACTCGCGTCTGCCAGTTGAGGTGGTTCCTCCACCGATGCGACCTAGTGTGGGTTGCCAGCCACACGTTGACGTTAAGCGACGCTCGGAGGTGGTTGTTGACGTTCAGGACGTTCAACAACCAGCAGAGGTGACTTGTTTTGACGCAGTGCGTCAACCTCAGCAACCCGGTAGGGTGTTGACTGCACAACCCAGACGGTCTAGACAGTCTCGGGTTGACGCTGTGCTTCCTCGCGCACCCATGGTTGTTGACAGTTCACAGACTGTGCAGCAGTTCCATGATATTGCGTCCGGCTCCGTCACGCATCCACCAGTGCGACCGGACTCAGCGAGCCAGACGTTGCCCACTCCGTTGCCGTTTCCTCATCAGTTTTCGGATGAGGAACCCTCTGATGAGGACGTTGCTGAACAACAAGACGATCAGCCCCCAGAATAGATCAAGCCCTGCTATCCATCCAGAAGATGCTGAAGAAGGAACGCTGCTCAGTCAGGCTGTGGATGAGTCTGGTAGGGACGCTGTCATCCGTGAAACAATTTGTGTCACTAGGAAGACTACACCTCCGTCCTCTTCAATACCATCTAGCTTTTCACTGGAAAAAGGACAAGACGCTAGAAGCGGTCTCGATTCCGGTTTCCGAAAAGATAAAGTCTTGTCTGACTTGGTGGAAGGACAATATCAACCTAAGAGAGGGTCTTCCCCTGGCTGTTCAGACTCCCAACCACGTTCTCTTCTCGGACGCATCGGACGTAGGCTGGGGTGCGACATTAGACGGTCGGGAATGCTCGGGAATATGGAACTCGAGTCAAAGGACAATGCATATCAACTGCAAGGAGCTACTGGCAGTACATCTGGCCTTGAAAAGCTTCAGGTCTCTCCTTCAAGGCAAAGTGGTGGAGGTGAACTTGGACAACACCACGGCTTTGGCGTACATCTCCAAGCAAGGAGGGACCTACTCTCTGACGTTGTACGAGATCGCAAGGGACCTCCTCACCTGGTCAAAAGGTCTAAACATATCACTAGTAACGAGGTTCATCCAAGGCAACTTGAATGTCATGGCAGATTGTCTCAGTCGGAAGGGACAAATAATTCCAACAGAATGGACCCTCCACAAGGATGTATGCAAGAGACTTTGGGCCACCTGGGGCCAGCCAACCATAGATCTCTTCGCAACCTCGATGACCAAGAGGCTCCCAATCTATTGCTCACCAATCCCGGACCCAGCAGCAGTTCATATAGATGCCTTTCTCCTAGATTGGTCACATCTAGATCTATATGCATTCCCTCCGTTCAAGATTGTCAACAAGGTACTGCAGAAGTTCGCCTCTCACGAAGGGACAAGGTTGACGCTAGTTGCTCCCCTCTGGCCCGCGAGAGAATGGTTCACCGAGGTACTGCAATGGCTAGTAGACGTTCCCAGAACACTTCCCCTAAGGGTGGACCTTCTACGTCAGCCACACGTAAAGAAGGTACACCAAGGCCTCCACGCTCTTCGTCTGACTGCCTTCAGACTATCGAAAGACTCTCGAGAGCTAGAGGCTTTTCGAAGGAGGCAGCCAGAGCGATTGCTAGAGCAAGGAGAACATCCACCCTTAGAGTCTACCAATCGAAGTGGGAAATCTTCCGAAACTGGTGCAAGTCAGTATCCGTATCCTCGACCAGTACCTCTGTAACTCAAATAGCTGACTTCCTCTTATATCTGAGGAAAGAACGATCTCTTTCAGCTCCCACTATCAAGGGTTACAGAAGCATGTTGGCATCAGTCTGCCGTCACAGAGGCTTAGATCTTTCCAACAATAAAGATCTACAGGACCTCCTTAAGTCTTTTGAGACCACGAAGGAGCGTCGTTTGGTTACACCTGGTTGGAATTTAGACGTGGTACTAAGATTCCTTATGTCAGACAGGTTCGAGCCGCTACAATCAGCCTCCCTGAAAGATCTCACCTTAAAGACTCTTTTCCTGGTATGCTTAGCCACAGCTAAAAGAGTCAGTGAGATTCATGCCTTCAGCAAGAACATCGGATTCTCATCAGAAACTGCTACATGTTCTCTACAACTTGGTTTTCTAGCCAAAAACGAGCTGCCTTCTCGACCTTGGCCAAAATCGTTCGATATTCCAAGCTTATCGAATATGGGTGAAAATGAACTAGAAAGAGTCTTATGCCCTGTAAGAGCTCTTAAGTTCTATTTAAAACGAACTAAACCTTTACGAGGCCCGTCTGAAGCTTTATGGTGTTCAGTTAAGAAACCATCTTTGCCTATGTCAAAGAATGCTTTATCCTATTTTATCAGACTGTTAATACGAGAAGCTCATTCCCATCTGAGTGAGGAAGACCAAGCTTTGCTGAAGGTAAGGACACACGAAGTTAGAGCTGTCGCAACTTCCGTGGCCTTTAAACAAAATAGATCTCTGCGAAGTATAATGGACGCAACCTATTGGAGAAGCAAGTCAGTGTTCGCGTCTTTTTATCTTAAGGATGTCCAGTCTCTTTACGAGGACTGCCACACTCTGGGACCATTCGTAGCAGCGAGTGCAGTAGTGGGTGAGGGCTCAACCACTACAATTCCCTAATTCCATAACCTTTTTAATCTTTCTCTTGAAATGTTTTTATTGTTGTTTTTGGGTTGTCCGGAAGGCTAAGAAGCCTTTCGCATCCTGGTTGATTTAGCGGGTGGTCAGAGTCATTTCTTGAGAAGCGCCTAGATTAGAGGTTTTGATGAGGTCCTGTTGTATGGGTTGCAACCCTTGATACTTCAGATCCTAGGGGTCGATCAGCATCCTGAGAGGATCGCGAGGCTCCGTAAGGAAGACGTACTTAAAAAGGCAGAGTAATTGTTCAAGTCGACTTCCTTACCAGGTACCTATTTATTTTGTTTTTGTTATTTTGATAACTTCTAAAATGAAATAAAAATTCTTAGCTCATAATAATGTAAACATATAGTGCTGGTCTCTACCCACCCCCCTGGGTGTGAATCAGCTATTATAATCACCGGCTAAGTTAAATATTGAAAAATGTTATTTTGATAATAAAATAAATTTTTGAATATACTTACCCGGTGATTATAAATTAAAGGACCCTCCCTTCCTCCCCAATAGAGACGCAGTGGAGCGAGGAGAAAATTGAGTTCTTTGTTTACATTGAGTACTGGGTATCTGTACGACAGATGGCGCTGTTAGGCACACCCGCAACCTGTGTAGCGATCACTGGCGAATTTTACCTTAGAGTTTTCTGTCGAGCAACAGAGTTGCAGCTATTATAATCACCGGGTAAGTATATTCAAAAATTTATTTTATTATCAAAATAACATATTTCAGATATGCCTAGAGAAGAAAATGGTAAATCAATGTTTAGGTCTAATCCTTGAATTACTAAGGATTTCTCCCATTTACAGGTAAAACCATCAATTCTAAATACCTGTAATAGAAAAAGGGCTGCAGAACCATATCTGCCATTTGCTCGTGGAAGCCCCCCCCCCCCTGCATATCAGGATCAAAAATCCTTTAACAAACAGAGATCCGATTCCCCCCTAATATTCTGCCTACAGGTATAGGGAATGGTGTGGTACGCATGAGAGATATGGATTATCACCACAGTATTTGATATCAGAGAGGTAGATGAAGCCTTTCCTCCCATCTCCACATTATAGACACAAGTCACTAGCTCATAAGAGAGTTTATAGCTGTTCTTTCACCTTAGCTCCCACGCGTGTATTAGGAGCAAGGCGAGAGAAGAAAGACATTCAAGAGAAAGTTAATAGCTCTAGACCTTTTCCAAAACAAGAGGCCTGTTCTACACCCAGATCCCAAAATCTTGATCTGATTGTTATTGAGGACTCCCCAAACAGAGCCGAAACGGCATCAGAAGCGTATATCGCTCCTCTAGAGGTACCATCATCAGAACCAGGGAAGTTATCTCACTTCCTAAAAATCATGAGTCTTATACACTGTATCGATGGATTGGGTGAACCACCTCATCACCAAGTAATGGGAAGACCTTGCCCGATTTCTTCCCAGGACCACAAAATGCTCACTACAAGTTTGATGTCCTGTTATTGGACCAGGCTAAAGACACTTAGGACTTTAGTAATAAGCAGATCTCGGCTGTAGAGAATTCCTTAAGTTTATTTGCCATTTCCTTGTTTTCTTTCCGCACTGGGCCGGTTTCTGTGTTGGCGACCTAGGGCCTGTAATATTTTTTTCTAACCAGGGTTGTATCTTAGCTAGAAATAATGGCTCACTACTTAGAAAGGTGGGGGTCTCACTTAGTCTCATTCATGTCAGAGTTTGTGGTGTGACGAGAGATTCGAGCGCCTTTTGTTTCCTGCATTCTGGGACTTTATAGATGGGGATCATGATAGGCTTCTGTGCCTCATGAAAGCCTTTGGATTAGACCTGAAGTCTCATGCCTGAGTACTGGCCCCATTTCATTTAAGCTGGCTTGCACAGGTAGATGTTAAAGAAGACATAGGCATTATCCTTTGGGTATTTGAGACAAAGAAATGACTATGATTCTTCAGGTAATATTGATGATCATGGGACTTGTGAGAGCTCACAATGTCAGGTTGATTGCACTACCTTAGCTTTAAGACAAACCTATTAATAACACTGTTGATTTTCCTTAGATTTGTTACAAATCCATCCCATTAACCTGTCCATAATCCCAGGTCAAAAGAAAAAGAAGCAAGGTTATGTCAGGCAGGTAGGCTTTCCTTCCTGGTACCCTTGCCTGACAGCTGTTAATCCTCTTTGTTACCAAGCATCAACAACCATTTCCATCTCTTGTTAAGATACACTTCCAGATTAAAGACAAGCTTTTGTATCTGTGAAAAATAAAAATTATAGTACAGTATTCAAAATTTTGTCATACTGTATATACAAGTACAATAGTTGTAATTCAAGCATTTTGATAAATAATTTTGTGAACATTCCTTTCTCTGTAAATTTTCTTTAATCTTTTGAGGTTTGCATTATTCTTAGTTTTTTTTAAAGATTATATTGAGGAAATTCTATTATGTTTTTTCTGTTTCTTTTACAGGTGATATTAAGGTAGCAGGCTATCTGAATTTGGCAGCTGATTTTACTCATAACTTAACTGATGGCCTTGCCATTGGTGCTTCATTCTTAGCTGGAAAGAATGTTGGAATTGTAACAACTGTAACTATATTTCTTCATGAAATTCCACATGAAATAGGTGATTTCGCAATACTTCTACAGTCTGGATGTAGTCGTAGAAAGGTAAGGCATAACATTCTGTATACTATTCTACTATACTGGCATGGTTTAAAAAAATGCAGGGCTTCATTTAGTTTCAACATTTTATGATTTTAAATCACTAGTAAGTATTCTTTTCAGAATGTCCTCCAAAATCTCATAACTAGGAAGTATTTATTTGTAAAGGTAATTAGGGTTTGGAAGATATTTATATCTAGATAATCCTTATAACTTAAGTAAATTTTATTGGCTATGGTTTCTTGTTTACAGCTATATAACATAAATTTATCATTGTCAAGGGTGTAAGTTAATTTATAAATTATCTGTAAAATTAGAAACTACTCATTAAACAATATAAATACCTTTCTGCTCATTTCCAATGATGTATTATTTTACCTTCACAATTCGCTGAAAGCTAGGAGTATAGTTCCCAAGAGCTTATTCTTGAGATATAGGCTGTTGAAGACACTTTCCAGATATCAAGTGCCAATAACTTTACTTGAAAACACACATTTGTATAGATATAAGAATGAAGATGAAATAGAAGCTACAGTATATTGTTTTGATGAATAGTGTAGGGTAAACTTTGACCCTACCTGACATTGGTAAATTATAGCTATTTCTCATGATTCTTTTTTCCGAATTAATGCTGGAAGTTCCTCTGAGGGCTATGAATTGCCCTTATGGAATATTTTTCTTTTTGAAGAATACGACTGGGTCTCCTTTTAAGCTTCTGGATCAAGTCTATTAGATGATTTTTAAATATTAAACTTAGCCGGTGAATATATAATAGCTGACGTCTCCGGCGGCTCGACAGAAAAACACAAAAACTCGCGAGCGATCGCCATGAAGGTTGCGGGTGTGCCCACCAGCGCCAACTATCGGCCAGATACCGCATATACATGTAAACAGCTCCAGTTCTTCTCTGTCGGTCTTGTCGACAAGTTGATTCCATTACTCGCTGTTAACCTGGAGTTTTTCAAGTCTTGGTGAAGTACTTCTTTTTGGTTTTGAACTTTCGCAGTGCAGGTGTTTTTATCTTCAATTTAAACTCTTGAACTCTTTTTTGGATAGATTTAATTGTTGATGACTTTGGATTGTTTTTGGACTTTCTTTGACTTTTCAAAATGGCTGACCCTTCTCCAATTCCTAAATTTCGTAAATGTAATGCTAGGGATTGTAACAAACGTCTTCCAAAGGCCTCTCTCGACCCACATACTGTGTGTTCTAATTGTCGGGGTAAAACCTGTCAATTAGGAGATCGGTGTGATGAGTGCGTGTTACTTTCGGAATTCGACTGGCTAGCGTTTGATAAGTATTCTCGTAAGCTAGAGAGAGATAGGGTGAGGAGAAGTTCCTCTAGATCATTAGAATTTTCCTCCTCCCATGCCCCTGAACCTAATCCTTCCCCAGTAGTAGTTGTGCCTGAACCTTCTACTAGCACTCATGAACCATCAATGCGGGATATGTTACGTGCCATTCAAGCTTTGGGCGAGAGTTGAATCTTTAGCTACGGACCGTAATCAACTCATGGCGGATGTAAAAGAGTTAAAGTGTCAGAGTGCCACATTAGAAAATCGTGGGGATAAAGTGATTAGTGCGCAAAGTGTTATCAGTGTTGCGACCGAGGGTTCGTCTGTTCATGCCTGTCGTTCGCCTAGTCCGAGACCTCTTGCAAGCTCCCATGCACCAGGGAGAAGTAATGTCGTAGGACTTATGGGTACGAGAGGCTTTAACCAACGAACAGACGTTCCCTCTGTGGTTTCGGGCGTGTCTCGTCAAGACCGCCCCTACCATAAGACGAGCGAGGCGGTTTTCTCCTCGTCATCCGAAGGCTTCTCGCGTAAGAAACCGTGGAGCAAGGTTTCGAGACCCTTAAAGCGGAAGTCAGTCCCTTCAGGACAGGTCCAGCGTCCTGGTTGTAGCCATTGGGACAGCTCTGACCCTGTGCAGTCATCGGAAGACTGCTCGCCGCCTAAACAGAAGCGTAACACAGGCTCCGAGAGTCTTAGTGTAGGCAATGTTTTGCAGTCACAGACGTTACCCTCGTCTTGAACCGCACCCACTCCCGTTGATCCTAAATGGGTTGTACTGCAGGATATGCAGAATAAGCTTGCCTCTCTTATGGAGGAGTATACTGCTGAGCAGGTTCACGATGATCCTCGCCGTTTAGCTGATCGAGATCCTGGCCGTCAGCCGCCCAAACGAGCCTTTGCTCGTCCTGTTGACGTTGACGTTACAAAGTCACGTCAGTCACGTGACGTAGAGCCTCACTCGATGCAGTCCCGTGTTGATTTTCAGCCGCTTGTGGACGTTCAGCCGCTGCCGCATGCTCGTGTTGACGTTCAGGACGTTCGCCAACCAGCTAAGTTGACTTGTTTTGACGTTGAGCGTCAAGCACCGCAGTCAAGAGTTGTTTTAACTGCTCAGTCTAGGCAGTCAAGGCAGTCTCGAGTTGACGTCGAGCGTCCTCCCGCTCCTGTTGTTGTTGCTAGTCAGTCCGTTAAGCAGTTACATGACGTAGCGTCCTGGACTGCTACTGATGCTCCTGTGCGTGTGGACTCTGCTTGTCAAGCATTGCCACCAAGGCAGGTCTCTCCCTTGCTTGAGACTTATCAGTTGTCGGACGAGGTTCCTTCAGATGAGGACGTTGCTGATCCTCATCCTGATGATAATCCTTTGGACGTTTTGTCAGATGTAGAAGAACCTAAGGCTGTTCAACCTTCGATGGATTTTAAAAAGATCATGATGATTTTCAAGGATCTTTTTCCAGATCATTTTGTTGCTGTTGCTCCTCGTTCGCCTCCGTCTGAGTTTGCTCTAGGCTTAGCTGCTACCAAGCCTGCCTTTACTAAGCTAGTGCTTTCTCGCTCTTCTAAGAGGGCTTTACGTCTTCTAGGCGACTGGTTGGATACCAGGAGGAGTTTGGGGAAGACGGCCTTTGCCTTCCCACCTTCTAAGCTTGCTTCTAGATCGAGCGTCTGGTATGACACGGGAGAAGTTCTCGGCTTGGGAGTCCCTGCCTCTGCCCAGGGTGACTTCTCAAGCCTCGTAGACTCTCCCCGTCGCCTGGCCATGAGACGCTCGAAGATTTGTTGGTCCTCCTCGGACCTTGACCATCTACTTAAAGGCGTATACAGGGCCTTTGAAGTTTTTAACTTTCTTGATTGGTCTTTAGGAGCATTAAGTAGGAAGATCTCGTCTGCTGACCAAGATGTATCCTTACTTATCATGTCCTGTATGGACAAAGCCATCCGCGATGGCTCCAATGAGCTCGCCTCCACCTTTACGTCGGGAGTCTTGAAGAAGAGAGAAACCCTTTGCTCTTTCCTTTCAGCAGGAGTTACTCCCTGTCAGAGATCGGAACTGCTCTTTGCTCCCTTATCGGCTGCCTTGTTTCCACAACAGCTGGTTAAGGATATAGCTGCTTCGCTTGTGCAGAAGGACACACATGACCTGATGGCGTCCTCTGCTCGCAAGGGAGCTCCTTCTTCATCCTTTGTAGCGAGACCCAGGATCGAGACTCCTGCGTCTAGATTTATCCCGCCCTTTCGTGGCAGAGCTCCCAGCAGGGGAGGCTCTCGTGCCGAGGGAAAGAGAGGTAAGAAGAGAGGAGCCAAGTCCTCCCGTGGCAGAGTCTGACTGCCCACAGCCTCAGACAGCGGTAGGGGCCAGATTGAACAGCTTCTGGCAGGCCTGGGAGAAGAGGGGTGCAGACCAAGAGTCTGTTCTGTTGCTCAAAGAGGGGTACAAAATACCGTTTGTACGCAAACCTCCTCTAGTAACAACTCCCATAGACCTCTCTCCCAGGTATCGAGAGGAGTCAAAGAGACAAGCCCTAAATCAAGAAGTGTGTCTGTTGCTAGAGAAGGGAGCGGTGGTGAAAGTCTCGGACCTTCAATCACCGGGGTTTTACAACCGTCTCTTCCTAGTCCCAAAGCATACAGGAGGTTGGAGGCCAGTGCTAGACGTCAGTGCGCTCAACGTTTTTGTTACGAAAACAAAATTTTCGATGGAGACCACGAAGTCCGTCTTAGCAGCGGTCAGAGAGGGAGACTGGATGGTCTCTCTCGACCTGCGAGATGCGTACTTCCACATTCCTATACACCCGGATTCCCAACCGTTTCTGAGGTTTGTTTACAGGAATGTGGTGTACCAGTTTCGAGCACTGTGCTTTGGCCTCAGTCCTGCTCCTCTCGTGTTTACGAGGCTCATGAGGAATGTGGCAAAATTCCTTCATCTATCGGGAATCCGAGCCTCCCTGTACTTGGACGACTGGCTTCTCAGAGCATCGTCCAGTCATCGCTGTCTGCAGGATCTACATTGGACGTTGGGTCTGGCCAAGGAGTTGGGACTTTTGGTCAACTTAGAAAAGTCCCAACTGATCCCATCCCAGACTATTCTATATTTGGGGATGGAGATTCGCAGTCTAGTTTTTCGGGCTTTTCCGTCTGCCACCCGAATAGAACAAGCCCTGCTCAAAGTCCAACTAATACTGAAAAGAGAACGTTGTTCAGTAAGGAGTTGGATGAGTCTCGTAGGGACTCTCTCATCCCTGGAGCAGTTTGTCTCGCTAGGGAGACTGCACCTTCGGCCTCTCCAGTTCCATTTAGCCTCTCACTGGAACAAGGGCAAAACTTTAGAGACGGTATCAATCCCGGTCTCCGAACCAGTAAAAGCATGCCTGAACTGGTGGGACAGCAATATCAGTCTGAGAGAGGGCCTGTCCCTAGCAGTCAAGAACCCAAACCACGTGTTGTTCTCAGACGCGTCGGATTTGGGTTGGGGTGCGACCCTGGACGGTTGGGAATGTTCGGGTCTGTGGACCTCAGTTCAGAAGAGCATGCACATCAACGGCAAGGAGCTATTGGCAGTCCACTTGGCCTTGATGAATTTCGAGAACATTCTTCGAAACAAAGTGGTAGAGGTCAATTCAGACAACACCACAGCTTTGGCATACATCTCCAAGCAAGGAGGCACTCACCACTCCCACACGCTGTACGTGATCGCAAGGGACCTCCTCATATGGTCAAAAAATCGAGGCATCTCCCTGTTGACAAGGTTCATCCAGGGGGACTTGAACGTCTTGGCAGACTGTCTCAGTCGGAGGGGTCAGGTGATACCCACGGAATGGACCCTCCACAAGGACGTGTGCAAGAGTCTTTGGGCGACTTGGGGTCAACCCACCATAGACCTCTTTGCCACCTCGTTGACCAAAAGGCTCCCAATCTATTGCTCACCAGTCCCAGATCCAGAGGCGATCCACATAGACGCGTTTCTACTGGACTGGTCTCACCAGGATTTGTATGCATTCCCACCATTCAAGATAGTCAACAAGGTACTGCAGAAGTTCTCCTCTCACGAAGGGACAAGGTTGACGTTGGTTGCTCCCCTCTGGCCCACGAGAGAGTGGTTCACCGAGGTACTTCAATGGCTGGTAGACATTCCAAGGAGTCTTCCTCTAAGGGTAGATCTCTTACGTCAGCCCCACGTAAAGGATGTTCATCAAAGTCTCCCCGCGCTTCGTCTGACTGCCTTCAGACTATCGAAAGACTCTCAAGAGCTCGAGGCTTTTCGAAGGAGGCAGCCAGTGCGATTGCGAGAGCTAGGAGAGCTTCTACCATCAAAGTATACCAGTCGAAGTGGGAAGTCTTTCGAGACTGGTGCAAGTCAGCATCTGTGTCCTCTTCCAGTACCTCTGTAGCCCAAATCGCAGATTTTCTTTTACATCTGAGAAATGTTCGCTCCCTCTCAGCACCCACTATTAAGGGCTACAGGAGCATGTTGGCTTTGGTCTTTCGACATAGAGGCTTAGATCTTTCCAACAATAAAGATCTCCAAGATCTCCTTAAGTCTTTCGAGACCTCTAAGGAACGTCGTATGGCAACTCCTGGATGGAACTTAGACGTGGTCCTAAGGTTCCTGATGTCAGACAGGTTTGAGCCATTACATTCAGCCTCCCTGAAGGATCTCACCCTCAAGACGCTTTTCCTAGTGTGCTTGGCTTCGGCTAAAAGGGTCAGTGAAATTCATGCCTTCAGTAAGAACATCGGCTTTTCCACAGATAAGGCCACATGTTCACTTCAACTTGGTTTCCTGGCCAAAAATGAACTGCCTTCTCGTCCTTGGCCTAAGTCATTTGATATACCTTGCCTGTCAGAGATCGTAGGCAACGAACTTGAAAGAGTACTGTGTCCAGTTAGAGCTCTTAAGTTCTACTTAGCTCGTACTAAGCCCTTACGAGGTGGATCTGAGGCCTTATGGTGCTCAGTTAAGAAGCCATCATTACCTATGTCAAAGAATGCTTTGTCATATTTTATCAGATATTTAATCCGAGAGGCTCATTCTCACTTGAATGAAACAGACTGATGCTTGCTTAAAGTTAAGACACACGAAGTAAGAGCTATAGCAACTTCCGTGGCCTTTAAGCAAAATAGATCTCTGCGAAGTATTATGGACGCGACCTTTTGGAGAAGCAAGTCGGTATTCGCGTCATTTTACTTAAAAGATGTCCAGACTCTTTATGAGGACTGCTACACACTGGGTCCATTCGTTGCAGCGAGTGCAGTAGTGGGTGAGGGTTCTACCACTACATTCCCTTAATTCCAATATCCTTTTAATCTGTCTCTTGAAATGTTTTTAATCTTGTTTTTGGGTTGTACGGAATGTTAGAAGCCTTTCGCATCCTGGTTGATTTGGCGGGTAGTCAAATGTCATTTCTTGAGAGCGCCCTGATTAGGGGTTTGATGAGGTCCTGTTGTATGGGTTGCCGCCCTTGATACTTCAGCTCCTGGGAGTCTTTCAGCATCCTAAGAGGATGGCTGGGCTTCGTGAGGAAGACAAGACTAACAAGGCAGAGTAATCGTCAAAGTCATCTTCCTTACCAGGTACCTATATATATTTGGGTTTTGTTATGATATAACTGTCAAAAACTCTAAGCATATACGCTGTAAACTGTATTAATACTGGTCTCTACCCACCACCATGGGTGTGAATCAGCTATTATATATTCACCGGCTAAGTTTAATATTTAAAAATGATATTTTGATTATAAAATAAATTTTTGAATATACTTACCCGGTGAATATATAAATTAAAGGCCCCCCCTTCCTCCCCGATAGAGACCCAGCGGGATGAGAAGAACTGGAGCTGTTTACATGTATATGCGGTATCTGGCCGATAGTTGGCGCTGGTGGGCACACCCGCAACCTTCATGGCGATCGCTCGCGAGTTTTTGTGTTTTTCTGTCGAGCCGCCGGAGACGTCGGCTATTATATATTCACCGGGTAAGTATATTCAAAAATTTATTTTATAATCAAAATATCATTTTTCCTTGAAGATAGTAATCCTTTAGATTTTGTTGCTGCTCACTGAGTCAGCAAGATTCAGACATACAAGCTGGTCATTCACTTGAAAAATGGGAAGGAAATTGCCTTAGATTATATAGCTTAGATACAAACTGCCAGGACTATGAATCACTTAACCATCTTTTTTTTCTGAATGCTTACAAAAGATTGAGAAACTTTGGGAACTGTGGTTAGTAAGCAGACACACTAGAGTGACTTAACCGTTGGTATCTGAGGAATTCTGGGCACATGCTCCAACCTACCTTGCTGTACTTTTTGTTTTCTGTACTTTATTTTTTATTACACTAATACATAGTTTTTTAATTAGGAGTGTTGTCCTGCCCAGACTGTAATCACTATTGGATCATTAACATGGTACAGGTAGTTCAGTTATGATAGATGGGTGAGGGGATCCACTAATGCCCTGTCTGATTGAACCTAGCCTCTTTTTTCTGGGCTGATGAAGTGAGGATATGCACTGCTCTTCATTCAACGCCTTGTCGGTTAAAAGTTTCCCTTTGACTATTGATTGCTTGTTTTAGACATCTTCTTGAGGACTGAATGTAAGGCTGCTGATATGAAGAAGTGTCTTGGTAAAGAAGCTGAAGTGTATGTTTAGATTTATATCAGACGTGTCTGTATATTCTCACTCTCTCTCTCTTCATTTTGTTGGTGGCACTCCTCTGTGTAGAGTTCCCTCGGGATGAGTGTTTTCTTGCAGTGTGGGAAAGATCTGGCAGGAAGAAGAGGAAGGTTAAGAAGCTTTTCATGGCATTCTCATTTGGGAGTATTCCCCTGTTGGTGCTAAAGAACATTTTGGTTCTTTAATCTCATCCTACCAACTTTAATCCACTATCTCCTGAGGTTACCTCTCGGGTTTGATACTCTGGGAGTAAGCAAGGGGATTAAGAAGACTGTAACCGTTGCTCAGCATATGGTTATGGTTGCTTTGGTGTGAATATCTTCTTGCTTTGGCAAGATATGTCTTTACCCAATTTGTCTGTTGCCATTGATGATGTATGTTTATCGAGTTTGTGGGCCCCTTTGGGCATTTCAGGAACACCTTTGAGTTCTTTGATAGAAGCTCTAGCTTTGTTGAGGACTTTCCCAGTATCAGTGCCTCTAGTGAGTGTTCCCAACACTCCTCCTGTATGTGTGATCCCTGTTATTATGGTTCCTTGTGTGATTTCCTTGCTGCTTCCCCCTTTGAGGGAGCACTGATGTCATTTACTCTTCTAACCTTAACAACTTGGATGGTAGTGAAGCGTTTGTCTAGCATGGGAAAGAAGCAGCAGACTCACTCCTTTTAGTTGTCCTTTTCTGGTTCTAGCTTTCCATACTCTTTCTCTTATTCTTTTGACTCTTCTCATTGAAAGAAGAAAGAGAAGTCAAAGAAGATCATCACCCTTTTAGCAATCTTCCTCCTCTTGGAGTATTAAAGGTGCTCAACTGGTGACCAATACCGTAGCTTAGTCTACTAGAGACATGGCTTTGTCCTCATTCCCTCTAAGGTTTAAGATCTGCCACCAGGGGCTACTGTAGGTTAAGGGATTATGAGCATCAACTGTCACTGTTGTAGCTTAGACAGGGGAGGATTACCTGCCTCTCCCTTCTCCATCTTGTGGGTCTTCAAACTCACAAAAGGTGGTCTTTGAATCATCCAGTTGCCAACAAAGTCCTGATTTTGTAGGGGTTCCCTAATAGTGGACCTGTTCACAACACCCTGAACAATGGGCTCCTGCTATACTGTTCATCAGTCCCGGATCCCCAGGCCCTATGGCTGGTTGAATTCCAGCAACGGTGGGATGACATTGACATTTACCCTCCCCCCCTTCTGCCTGATGAGAAGTGTGCTAAATAAGGCAAGATCATCTGCAATCTAGCAATGACCTACATAGCTCTGCTATGGCATCATGCAGAATGGTTCCTGAACCTTCTACAGCTGCTTATAGAAGTCCCGAGAGAACTATCTCCATGATACAATCTACTCAGACAACCACCCATGAACATCTTTCACAAAGCCATAGGATCCTTACTAGAGGTTATCCAGCATCTCCTTACATGGAGAGGCTTTTTGCAGCAAGTTGCACATAGGATGTTCCGGATACCTCCTAAAATTGTCAGCTGCTGTTTACCTGGCTAAGTGGACTGCCTTTGGTGGTTGGCGTCATGGATGGGATCTCTCTCCCTTGATGCCACTTTCCAGCTATTGCAGAATTCCTTGGATACCTTCGGGAGGGAAACACCTCTTGGTCTCGGTGGTGAAAAACTACTGTTCGTCCTTGAGTCTCAACTTTAGGCTAGAGAAGTTATCATTTCCTCTTCGTTGGTATTGTTTCTCCTCATTCGGAGTTTCGAGCCTACTCATCGTCAGTCAGAAGTTAGACCCCCTCCATGGAGAATGGTTCGCGTCCTTTGTTTCCTGAAGGGTGCCCACTACGATCCAGGACTCTTAAGCATCAGACCTTATCTAACCTTGAAGACGTTTTTCCCGCTCATGCTGGCTTCGGCCAAGAAAGTCGGTGAACTCCATGATCTTTTCTATGACGTCTCCCTCTCAAGGCGATGGGGAGAGGTAATACTCAATTTCATTCCTGGTTATATCTCCAGACCTAACAACCCAGCAGCAATGGATCCTAGACTTGAACCCTTCCGGATTGGGAGTCCTCGTAGCTTAACCAGTAATCCAGATCAACCACTACTTTGCCAGGGAGGATCAAGAGATGCTACCTCAAGAGAACTACAGGAGCTCACCCCCGAGTGACAGCACTCTTCGTCAGCTTGGGAAAGGTCAAGAGAAGGATCACCAAGAACACGTTTTATGCATGAATTCGCAAGGTCATGGACCGGGCATTGAATCCTGGTCCTTCTCCTCAGCGGAGGAGACCTAGAGCTCATGACTTTAGTGGTATGAGAATATCCCTAGGGTTTAAGAAAAACTCCACTGTGACGCAGGTCCTACAAGTGGACATGTGGAAGCGTCAAACAACATTCACCACCTTCACTGTCTTTTATCTTCAGGGGGTGGCTCACAAATTTTTTTCTTCTGGGGGTTGCACAACAGGCTGTGTAATTCTCCCAGCTCCCCCAAGGACAGAAGCATCTCATCTTTGGTCTTAAGTAGCGTTTTACTATTAAGTGTTGAACCGTTTTACTAATGCAAGTAAGCTACTGTACATTCCTGAGTACTAGTTCTAACAGTCCGAGCCTGTTTTATAAACTACTCCACCCTCCTTATAACAAGGGAAAAGATGGACAAGTGTCTACCAATTTCATTGCTTCATATCAGCTATGGCAGGATACTTTAAAATGCAGTCTTATCCTTCCAAGGAGCCAAGGTTTTTCTATACTCTTGTACGAATTTTCTTTGTAACTTGTATGCGCCTGGGGATGCAACCTAGCAAAATGTAATGATGATAAAGATGGTTGTAAATGGTGTTCTTATCTATATAAAATAATTGGTTTGCTTGCTGTGTAACAGTAAAATTGTAGTTTGTTCCAACACGGAGTACTTACCTCGAACTACTTTCTTAGGAGTATCTGGGATCTCCTCCCAACCGACCAGAGTTTTGTGTAGTTTACCCTAGTCCCGTTTTCTATGAGGGGTAACCTCAGGGGGAGTGATACGCGCCCTGAGGCTAACCCCGGGTCAGAGAGCATGCTTGCTCAGGTCTCGATCTCCAGTAAGTTCTCTGGTCGCGTTGAGATAACATCTCGACGCTCTCTCCTTACCCAGTGCGACCCTTTGTGTCTCACGCGGTCCCCACGTGGACCCATTGTGTTCATTCTATACCCTTTCCTACCCTTCTCCTCTGTTCGTCGTGTAGGGGCAGCTTATGTTCTCCTACAGCCACGTGTCCGGAGTGCGAGTCCTGGAACGAGGTGCAGTGGGTGCGCTTCGGCACCAAGAGTAGTATTTCTTTTTATGAAATTCATCCTATTTACTACAACCAATTTTCCTCCAAGGTATGCACAAAAGTTACAAAATTCATGTTAAAGTGGTATAGAAATCAATGTACTGTAAATGTTTCCTGGAATATATCCCCTATATGGTATGCACAAGTGGCTTGTCTGTACTACA
Organism: Palaemon carinicauda; assembly: GCF_036898095.1. Classification (NCBI taxonomy): domain Eukaryota; kingdom Metazoa; phylum Arthropoda; class Malacostraca; order Decapoda; family Palaemonidae; genus Palaemon; species Palaemon carinicauda. The sequence goes on from NC_090742.1 coordinate 40,299,240, forward strand.
CTCAGTTTTTGTCATGTGTTTTATGTCAAAAAATGTATCTGTCAAAAGATGTGGTGGTATGCTATGTAGTGTAGGTCCTTGTCCTGGTAAGTCATAATGTATTTAATAGATTTTCAAAGTCAGCAGTAATTTCTACAGTTTAGTATTTAAGTAATATTGATCTGGTTTTGTTACAGACAAAATATCTTCATAATTAAATAAATAGCTACCATACTGCTTGTTTTATCCTTCAGGCAATGATGCTTCAGCTAGTTACAGCTTTGGGTGCATTGACAGGTACATTGATATCCCTGCTAGCAGAGGGTGCAGGTGAGTGTTAATCTTTATTACATATTACTGTGCAATGTTAATCTTTATTACATATTACTGTGCAATGTTAATCTTTATTACATATTACTGTGCAATGTACTGTTAGCGTCCAGTAGACTCAAGCAGCTTATTTCTTGAAGGGCACTATTACTACTATATCTAGTGTTGGCTACTTGTGAAATTATCATTCTTTTTCTTCTTGTTCTTTGCATACATAGCTGCTCAACCTCTTTATCTTTTGTCTATTATTGATTTTCAATGTGCATCAAAGCAAGGTCTATGAACCAATTGTGCAAAGTTCTAGAAATGACTTGATAGTCTGGCTGAATTTCTTTTATGAGTTGTGTTATGATTATTGTTTAATCCAAACATGATAATCTTCTCATGAATGCATATATGCACATAGGTTATATACTATAGATATGGTTAATGATTTAAACTTAATCATATGCTTTTTTGGGTATAAAAGGCCTTTCCTAATGATGATGCAGTATAGTTTTAAATGTAGAGTTGTTCCTAGGCACATACAAACCTTTTGTCCTTTGAAACATGGATGTGTTTAGCGACATTGAAACGTTAGTTGAGGTTGTAGGTTAACAACAGGTGGCATAAGAGGAAGCCCTGCCTCATTTTTCCTTATGCTACAATGGGTACACATGTACTGTCACTCACCCCGGGATGTTCTCTCAACATTATTTGTGGATGATCTCTCAATATCATTTGCTGGGGCTAGAATTGCAATGGTTGGGAGAAAAATACAACTCTATTGACAAAATTATCCAGTGGGCCAATATGAATGGATTCAAGTTCTCAACAAGTAAAACTACTATTGTCCATTTTTGTTGTATCCGGGGAGTACATCCAGACCAGGATATATGCATTAAAGGTCAACGGATCCCATGTATAAGTGAAGCTAAATTTTTAGGTTTGATATTTGATTGTAGGCTTACATGGGTTTCTCACTTAAGAGCATTAAAAGCTAAATGTCTCAAGGCTCTGAATATTTTAAAAGTATTGTCCCATACATCATGGGGTCCAGACCGCTATATTATTTTAAAATTATACAAGGCCTTGATTTTTTCCAAAATTAGTTATGGATGTGAAATATACTCCTCAGCTACCCCAAGCCGGTTAAAGATATTGGATTCAATACATCGTGCTGGTATTAGATTGTCCACAGGAGTGTTTAGAACCTCACCTATCCCAAGTCTCCTTGTTGATGTTGGAGAGTTACCTCTATACCTTTACTGAATGTCTTCTATTATTTGGTATTGGTTTAGATTGCAAAGACTCCCTAATTCTTTAGCCTTTCAGACTGCAAGCCCTGTAAGGCACTCAACATACTTTGAGTTGCACCCAAAATCTCCTCAACCTTATGGCTTTTGGGGGAAACAATTATTAAACAGTCTTGATATAATTAGAATTAAGGGGCTTCCATTTAAGGTATCATCAACGCCTCCATGGAAATTACCAGAGGTATCTTTTTGTAAATACTGTACTTTATTGGAGTTAAGAATATGACTGACTTAAAATCCAGGTCTCTTTTTATGGAACATGTTGTAGAACATAGGGGATCAACTTTTATATATACTGATGGCTCCAATTCTGATGCTGGCGTTGGATTTGGAGTACATAGTAATTGTTTTAATTGTAGAGGTGCACTTCCTCTAACAGCTTCCATATTTACTGCTGAACTGTATGACATACTAACCGCTGCTGAGAAAAAAAAACATTGGAAAAGGAGGGTAATTTTACCATTTTTAGTGATGTAAGGAGTGTCCTTCAAGCTTTAGAAGTTTTTAATTTTAGTAACCCTCTAGTTTTAAAGATTTTAGAATGGCTTTTTATTATTGGACTTAGAGGTATAATGGTTCTATTTTGTTGGGTTCCAGCACATGTAGATGTGTCTGGTAATGAGAATGCAGATTCACTGGCAAAGAATGCTGCATTCAAGTTGCTGCCGAGAAGGTATCCAATTCCCTGTAATGATTTCCTACCAAATATCAAGAAATTGTTTTGCAATAAATGGCAACAGCACTGGGATAGTCTAGATAGCAATGAAATGAGAGAAGTAACAAATGTCATATCTCCTTGGAGGTATAACATGAAGCCCTGAAAATGAGAGACGTCTCTTTGCCGTCTCCGTATTGGTCATACTCGGTTGACACACGAGTTTGCTGAATGTCTTAATTATAATAACTTAAGAAATAGATACCTGTTTGAGGCTCGACGTGAGGATGGCAGGTTCATCCTTGCCAAGATTCTTGGACATAATGTGGCCTACTATCTTCTTCTTTGTCTGCATCTTTTCCCACCTTTATGTGAAGTCGATGTTTACAAAGAAGTAGTTGATTGATTGATTTAAAGTTTTCAGGCATCCTGACATCTAAGGTCATTGACGCCAATATCATTTATTTTATATAGAAAATAAAAAGAATATTCAATTAAAACCATAAAAGTTGAATGTCATTATAGAAGTTAGATAGTTTTCAGAGGCCCGGCTTCTGAAATAAATCCTACTATGCGAGTGGCATTTTTTAGATTCAACTCAGAAGCAGGTCCTCTGAAAACTATTTAACTTCTATAATGACATTCAACTTTTATGGTTTTAATTGAGTATTCTTTTATTTTTTATATAGAATAAAAGATATTGGCATCAATGACCTTAGATGTCAGGATGCCTGAAAAATTTAAATCAATCAATCAATCAATCAACTGTTATATCCCTTGTGACATGTGTTGGTTTTTTATTTTTTGTGAGCGTTCTCTGTTGTAAGCAGAAGGGCATCTAAAGGTTGTGTCTACATGGATACAAACTTTTGAAATCTCATGTGTTGTGTATCTTTGTGAAGGGGTGATTGTAAGCAGCACCCCTCCCCTTTTGAGTGTTGCTCTTCCTCTTTTGGTCTGGAAGAGGATGAGTCATCTCTCTCTGTGGTAGTTTCTCTGCCTTTGGAGGGAGTTACCCAATTCAAATAGAGTGCTGCGTGTACCTGTCGACCTGATTGTGTTTGTAACCATGCTAGTCTCTTTAGTTCACGAAGGATGTGCCATGCTTCAAAGAGATTATGAAGGCTGTAAAACACACTGTCACCGGCCCTGCTCTAGCTTGATCGTCAGGGGCTTTTAACCAACCCGTAGCCATCCCTCTATTGGTGTCAGGATCCCTTAGAAGTTCCAGTCCACCTGTGAACCTCAGGTGCAGGAGTTCTGCTTCCAAGCATGCTCCTCCTCCATTATTGGAGTGACCTTCAGTTGAAGGTCACTCGTTTAGATATCAGCGATTTCTAGACTTCAAGGCTGCCCATGAGAAGCCTGATCCCCTGTAGGAGAAACTGTATATTATCCCAGTTAAAGTGACCAAGAGACGTAGGAGACAGAGGTAGGAACGCCTTCCACAGGGGATACCTTTCGCCCGAGAACCAGCAAGGATTTGAGGTCTGCAAGGGAGATCTTGTTTAGGGACAGCTATTGGCTATCGCCGGTCGAGTTCATTTGTACCGTGCCAACCGCTTTGCCCCTGGAGCCTGGAGCTGCTCCTGTGGTGCCTCCGCAGGCTTTGCTGCCAGTGGGGCACCCTCAGGAGGAGACAGCCAGTCTCCTAGCCTCCTTTGTGGCTAAGCCATGGAAGCAGTAGGATGCAAAAACTCTTCAGAAGTACGGGGCTTCAAAAGTACTCGATGACCCAGAGTGATAAAAGGGCTCTCATGGTACGGTACCTGCCTCGTCATTATCCGTGGTGCAGAGCCTCCCCTTTAGGTCTCATTCCCCTGTAGGGGTAGCAGTTGACAAACCTAATCCACCCCAGGCTTCTATGGATGTGAGTATAGAGTTTGACGAGTCAAAATACGACAAATCGGACAACTCTTGTTGGTGTGCTGCCCGTGTCAGCTAGCCCTAAGACGACTGCCATCAACCAAAGAGAGTCATACCGTTTCTTTCTGCAGGTGTTGGCTTGCATAAGGAAAATCAGTGGATTGGGCACTCCCTTTAGGTCCTGAACTTCTTTTGTCAGGTCCCACAGCTAGAGAAACCTGATTCTAGTATCCTTGTTCTAGGATGGTGAAGGGGGATCCCAAATTGCTGGTAAAAGTAATGCTCTGAGGGCTAGCAACTCATCCTGTTTACTTCTTGTGTTGTTTGTTCTGGAAAGGACGTATTATGACATCCTTCACGATGATCCATTGCCACTGGCCCCAGCAGTCTCGGCTTTGGCACACAATATGCCTAAGGTCAAATTGGTGGTAGAGCAGGTGACATTCTTGGCTGCAGAAGCTGCGAACATGGAGTGGGTTTCAAAGGCTACTTTACAGGCCACTTCTTGGATAGACTACCAGTTTTGCTCCATTGGTTATCTAACCGTCATTCATTGGTGGAAGTTACGTAACTCATCAATGGAGGAGGGTCTTTCCTTATTTTGCTCATAAGAAATTCAATGCAATTGTGGAGTGCTGGAGGAAAGCAAGTCATGACTTGCTTCTCCACAGGGTGGTGATACTCGCCCCCAATCTTTGGTGCCTTCTGCACATAAGTTGTCCCCTTTTCACAGGCAAGGTCACAAAAAGTTGTTAGTAGCTTTGATGCAGTCCAATACCAAGAATCAGAATTCCAAGCAACCCATTCCTGGCAAAGGTGCTAGGGGTAAAGGAGGTAGAACTGGAACACATGAGCACTCCCACTAGGGAGCCCATTTCTCTGCCTGACTACTGGTGGAAGGATGCCTGAAGCACATGTAGCATAGATGGGAGATCCTCAGGGCCAAACCTTGAACAGTCTCAATCCCCTGAGTGGGGTGTCACATCCCGTTCACTCTCTCACCCTCGTTTTATTCAAGCGTTCAGGGATGATGTATTCCATTGCGAAGGGATCAGCGAAGGACCTTCCCTTTCAGGAAGAAGTCCAGACCATGATGGAGAAGGGCACCCTCCGAGAGGTCCTCAGCAGGTCCCCAGGCTTCTACAGTTGTCTCTTTCTTGTTGAGAAGGCGTGTGGAGGCTGGAGACCAGTCATCAACCTCTCGACTCGGAACGAGTTTGTCCATCAGACTCTGTTCAAGATGGGGACCGCAGAAACAGTCAGACAGCTGTCAGACCAAAGAACTTCCTGATCACACTGGATCTCAAAGATGCTTACTTCCAGCTCCCTATCCATCCAGTGTGAAGGGAGTTCTTATGATTTATTCTACATAAGGTAATTTACCAGTTTCAGGTTCTCTGCTTTGGTCTGTCCTCGGCACCTCAAGTGTTCACTAGTGTGTTCACGTTAGTCTCAACCTGAGCCGATGCCAACAGCATTTGTCTCCTTCGTTATATGGCATTATTTGGACGATCGGTTGATTCTTGTAGACTCAGTGGAAACCCTTATCCTACACTGGGACAGACCTCTCACTTTTTGTCACGATCTGAGGCTTGGCATAAATTTCAAGAAGTCTTCTTTCATTTGGAGCTCGCCCACACGTCAAACGTTTGTTTGTAAGCATGAGGAGGGTCAAGCATTGAGTCAAGAAGAATACGATCTCTGCATGGATTCAGCAGGTCATTAATAGTGCCCTGAATTCTGGCTCTCCTCAACGAGATCATAGACCTAGATCTTATGATGTTAGGGGCGTAAGGGAAATTTCTCTGTGGCGCAGTTTCTATAAGGGGACGTCTGGCAACGACAGACATCATTCACTGCCCACTACCTGGAAGATGAACCCACAGAAACCTGGATACATTCTCTCTGGGACCAGTGGTGGCTGCTTAACAAGTGGTGTAAGTTACCTCAGCTCCCTTACAAGACAAGAAGTTGGTTGAGGGCAGATGTTACTCGGTGTTAATCTGAGATGAATGGACAGATTGTCTCTCGTTTTCTTCCTTCATCTTCCCCTCACTGGGTGCACAACATCCGGAGAACTTTGCAAGCTAGCCTACCTTCAACTGCAGGTAACAACCATTTCCATGGTGTGGTCCAAATATTTTATATATTTTGTTATGTCCCCGATTTCCCTGCGAGGGGGAGTCAGGCAATGCATAGGTTCAAGTATGAAGAAGTGTTTATCACTCTTTATTCTTACCTGGTCAAGTCACAGTGCTTATTTTTCACTCATTCACGAAGTGTCAGGATACCTCGCTTATGCTCTAACTAGCTCAGCGCTGTACCCCAGGTCAAGTTTCCCAGCCATTTGGGGTTCGGACTGCCACCCACCTAAGGGTGAGTCTCCATGGTAAAGAGCCAAGGATCCTACTGTATTTATTTAGGAAAAAATTACAAAACTTGAAGTAATTTGTATTTTTCTTGGCTATACCTCCCTGAGCTCTTTACTCATACCTGTCCTGCCATCATCTGTTCCCCAAAAAGTCCAGCCTTTAATAAAAAGTTGCATATGTAACTGGGTGGCCGGTTTACCACTCATTACCCCAACTAACTAGTGGAGGGTTGTTAACACCTCGCCTAAAAATTCAGGGCTAAATTTCAGCTATTGAACCTCATGATGGAGAGTGCCTGACTATTAGAAATAACTGCATGCCTAGTATTATGAACAGGATGGAACTGTCCGGGAAGATCTGAATGTGAAGGATGGTCAGAATTATAAAAACTTATGCAACATGCATAATGAACTAATTGAACGACGGTGCTAGAGATTAACATCTAGACTAGGAATAAGAAATTTAATAGACCGGAAGTTCCTGTCCAACAAATTAAGATGAGAGTCAGTAGCTGAAGACCAGACAGGACAACAATACTTAAAACAATGTAAAATGAAAGAATTAAATCACTTCTTCAGAATAGATTGATCACCAAAAATCTTCAAAGACTTAATTAATATGCCAATTTTTTGTGCAATTGAAGAAGACACAGATCTAATGTTTCTCAAAAGTAAATTTGCTGTCGAAAATCACACCTAAAATTTTAAGTCATACAGAGTTCTAGAAGCATTATCAATGCAGAGATCCGGATGTTGAGGAGCCACTGTCCTTGACCTACTTACAATCATACTTTGAGTTTTGTTAGGTTTTAACCTCATACCCCATAATTTGTGCCATGCACTAATTTTAGCTAATTCAGCATCCCCAGATATACATTCAGGAGATGGAATTGATGCAAAGAGAGTAGCATATGTAACAAGCTTGTTTTTTAGGCCAAACATTCCTTGATGTGTGTATAGTATACATAATGACTCAAGATTACATGGTTTTTTTTTTTTAGTTACATTTACTTACCATAGCTTCTCATTTCCAGAGAAATGCCCTAGTTTTAATATTTAAATTTCAATTTTGATGAACAATTTGAATCCTGAAGTCCAAATTAAACAATTTTATGCTGTTCATTATCTTGGATCTTTCCTATTTGAATGGAGGTTCTGGCCAATTGATAAGTACAATACATGTGAAGAGTTCGGTTATAGGCTGTCATTCCAGCATTTTTTAGCTCACTCACAGGATGATATTCTCCCGCATACTCAGATGAATGGCCTTCATATGTCAGTTATCTGGTTTACTTCCATTCTCTCTTTTCCTTTGAATGAACTGATGCACCTGATACTATTTTGATAAACAAAAATACTATTTATAAGTCCTGTAATGGGTTTGTTATGAAAAAAAAAAAATAAGTTTAGAAAAATATATATTTGAGGTTTAGGAATATATTCTAAATAGATATTTAAGGTATTATTAATTTGGCCAACCCTGTGTATGGTTTGATATCATTAGTCTGGTAAATTAATGATGGTAAGAATTTCAAATTTAATGAATAAGGGCTTTTGATTAAATTTCCTTCTGGAACTGAATTAGGAATTGAAGATTTTTTATTGCTTCAACTTCTAGTACATTATGCAGTTGCTCTGACAAGTATACAAACCCTGGTATTTTATATAGGTTACTTTCTATGTGAAAGCTAATCCATATGAAAGACTTGGACACATATTTTAAGGAAGATGCAGAATTTGCAATTTGTAGGGTTGTGATTTCTCCTTTATTTACAGATGACTCCTCAATTGCTTGGATCCTCCCATTTACTGCTGGTGGATTCATCTACATTGCTACCGTATCTGTAATCCCTGAACTTTTAGAAAGTTCCCGGGTATGGCAGTCTGTATTTGAAATTCTGGCTCTTCTTGGAGGTGTTGCTCTCATGATGGTCATTGCTCATCTAGAAGAGATGGGTCATGAACATTAACATCTTGTGTTTGATTAAGCTTTGGCTCATTGCAGAGCGGGAGTGTAGTGTAGTACTTTTGGCATTGTCTCTGCCCATTTCAACAGTTACAGAAACCTCAACTAGTCTGTTGATAGGCTTAGTTGAGGAATCCTATGTCACTTTGGGCTGATTTATAGTACTATACTTTGGAAAGTATACCCCAAAACTACTCTCAAAGTGTAGACCCATAAGTAGTAGTACTTTATATACTCTGTAATTAGGTAATATATTATTTGCTAAGTATGTTGTACGGTGGATCAGAAACTGTTAAATAACATTAAACATTAGCATTAGTGATGAACATTTTGGAGGGAAATTTATTTTTTATAATACCTGAATGTGTTTTGAAGATCTGTTTTTTTGTTTTTTGTTTTTCCTGGGGGAAGATGGCGTTAATAACTCTTGTTTATATGAAGAAGTAAAACATCAGAACATGAAAATACCTGAAAAGAAACCTTAAGAAGTGCCAATGCTTGTATGTCTTTTAATTTGTTGTGAGAATTGAAGTTCGAAATGCAGATTAGTAATTACAAAAATCATATGTCTAGTTTCCTTTTGCAAGAAAATTGTTAACTGATGAGGATTGAATGAAATTCTTCCCAAAACTCTTGTGTCAGAATCCTTTGAAATTCCCTTCCACATATATTTAGGGACTTGGAAATATTTTGTACTTTGTATAGTAGCTAAAGTGCAGACTTTTTTAATGTCTGTTACATTATGTTTCATAATGCATTATTTATTTTTAAATTTACAGATTTTATATTTTTATACAAAAATTATATTAGTGAAGAAATAGTACCAAGATACGATTAAAGACTCATAGAGTTGTTGAACTGAATTTTGCAGAGATATTTAAAATTGCATATCTTGTTATAATTTAGAAAAGAATTTTAATGGCAGTGAAAGGAATGTGACTTATCATTCCTCAGTTTTCTTCAAGATTCTTGAAAATAAAAGTTATATTTGCTACATAAAAATTGCATAAGGTTTGCACCTCATCTCTTTGCAGAGAGAGAGAGAGAGATGAAATTTTTAGGAGATACAAATCTTGACTAGTGGAGAGTAATAGCTATGTATCATTCTTGTTTTGGATACTTTGTTTTTAAGTGGTGATCATACAGTTGTGGTGTCGTTAATGCAGAAACTATTTTCTTTAGTTGTTGTTAGGATTCATAGGGGAGTACACGAACTAAGGAATAAGAAGTAAGATGACTGAATATTTTAGCTCCCCTTATTGATATTTTATTAGCACAATGTGTTGATTTGTTTACAGTGTTTTATCTTTCACCCTCGTTCAAAAGTTTGTTGTTTTAGAGTAACACTGTCAGTTGTTTAAACACATTCCTGTTTTGATTTACACTATTTTATGCACTGTAGAAGTCAAACAATATTTATATAGCTTTTGGTGTCAAAACCCTTTTCATGGGTAATTAGTTCCTCTTGTTGAGGACCATATCAAGATGCAGTATACTTTACTCACAAATTAAAGAGTAAAGTTTTCTGTATTTTTGCCTTGTAATCCATAATTTTAACCACAAACCATTTATTTATTCAGGTTTTGGGAAGTGTAGCAACATTTCCATGTGTTATATTTTTAAAAAATTACACATAGCTGGCAACCTTACACCTATTAATCCATAACAACAGTCTTATTTACTGGATGGGATCATTTTTTTACTAGTTTCCAGATCATTTGCTGAAGTTACCTTTCAAAGATGGCTTGACTAATGATGCATTTACAAAGAAATACTGTTTACTGTAGTGCCCATGCTTATGTTTTTAATAAGAGAAAAAACATCTTTCAGCTGTATTACTTTAGAAGAAAATACAGATAATTTGAAACTTAACTTTTTGTTGGCTAGCCAAAATTAAGACATTTCCTTCAGAACTGTAAATTTTAAGTACAGTACTGTATAGGAAAGGGTACTAGAAATTTATGTGTTCATTGCATTAAGTGGAAGTTCAAAGTGATTTTATGCAGTAGATGAGTTTTCAAGATCATGTATCATTGTTTGCAACTGGGAAATTTTTCATGTTTGATTTTTTAAATAAAAAGATTTATTATTCTCTACAGTGCATTTATCATTCAATGGATTGTTAAATCCAGTGCAATTTGTTGAATCATTGGTGAAAAGTTCTGTACAATATGCAGATACTGATTCAAGGAAAGGTACCGAGTATTTATGCTATAACTGAAGTTTATTAGCAAATTCAAACCATCAGTCAATAATTTTTTTTAATTTATTACCATAGTTTAGCTACAATAGGGCTTTTGTCATTATGTCAGTCATCTTCATTTAGAGTTCATTGTGTTATTTCAGAATTTTACAGTATCACGTCATATTTTATTAGTTAATCTTTCACAAATGCTTATCATTATCTTATCATTTCCTTGCTTTAGCATGAAACATACTTTATTAGAATAATATGATAGGCCTTTATTTATTGGACATTTTTCCATGTTTATAAGTTTTATTTTTTGTTTGGTTTTGAGTCTTTTTCTAGTATCTCAACAATTACTTAGATTTTTTTCAAGTTTAACCATGTCTTTTATTGGTGTTTTCAAGGATTCTCTTGGTAGATTTAATGTAGCATTTCTTTAAAGAACATTTTAGGAAAACAACAACAAAAGCAGTTTCCAGAGTTTTTAAGATAATGGAGAACATTTTAGTTTTATTTCCAACACATGAAATAATATACAGGTAAAAGTAGGATTGAGGACATCATTAGTCAGTATTATTTTGGTAAACTGATGTTTAGAACCTAGATGAGGATTGATTTTTATTTTCCTGTGAGATTTATGGAATTAATAATGTTTATCCCTCACATATTTGGAGAAATTAATTCTTTGAAGAATTTGTAAATTAGGAATCTTTTGTAACATTTTCAGCAAGTTGGGTTGCTTATGATAGTGTACGTAGTAGTTATTATGGTGCTACCTTTGGTTCAAGGTCTGTCTACCTAAAAGTAATGGAGGTGATTTACCATAACTTTTTTTTTCTGGTAGGAAATTTTGTTGTGAATTATTGCATTCAAAACAAAAGTTTTCATGCCACTGTAACAGTAAACATTGAATTTAGCAGCGAGAAACATTAATGATTACATCTTGGTTTCATCATTATTAAAACATGAACTGTATACTTAATTCAATATTTTGATATATTTTGAATAATTTTGCATCACTGATTTTGCATAATTACAATTACGCAATATTATTTATAATTTGCAGTGAACGGTAAACTGCTTATAGAAAATATTGTGATAAAGTTATTGTACTGACGTAGTGTGGTACTAAACTATTAAATCCAATTTTTAATTCAAATGGAACAATGCTTGGATATCCTATTTTAACAAATATCAAGATAATCAAGTATAATGATTAATGTACAACTAATTCAGATCTGGTAGATTCTGAAAAGTAGCTGTGCAGTTTATGCAGGTGGATGAATTGCTTAATATAAGAGGTTATGGTATATGATCTTTAAATGGCTATTCTTATTGAAACTTTTTTCGTTCCTCTACGACTTCTTGTCCTTTTATTCTTGAATAACAGTATTATCTTGTGTTGCTGTTGCTAAAAGAGATAGGACATTTTGTTGAGTAGTTTGTATTTGCTCTAAAATGGTTTATGGTATGATATGTGCACTGCTTTTTTTAGGCGCTCTTTGCTGTTCATTCTATTTGAACTTTCAACTTTCCATTATTTATTACTGTTGCTCAAATAAAGTAAACTAGGAGGATTTCCGTGATGATGATATTAGTTGCACTTAACGGTTTCTTTGGGAATTAATAATATATCTACTTAAATATGTTCTCATTTTTATAACTTGGTAACTTTTTATTGCTTATTTTTTTGAGTATTGGTTCTTTTCATAATACTCAGGGAGTAAAAAAGGTAAAAAGGAAGTTACTCTTTTATGTAAAAAATTCGCAGATTATTTTTGGTGATGAACTGTTACATAATTTTCATTACTAACTTATTGTGGCTTAATGAATGTTGATAACAATGTTTAAGGAGTCTACAATTTTTCTGAATACTTATGTTCTGAAGAAAGTGTTCAGTGCATATTTGTAGCATGGAGAAAAAACCTGTTATGAGGGACTGATTGTTTGCCATTTTACTTATTAGTTATGAAGATTACCTTGTTTTGCCAATTTGTAGTATTGGTAATCCACCTTGCTAATGAATTATGGAAGATTAGCCAGCAACATAGCTTTCCTTCATAAAATGATCTTCCTTAAAATCTCAGAAATAGAGTTGACACCAAAATTAGCCAAGAGTTTTTTATATGTTAACCTATGGTAGTTACAGTTCTTGGTGTGGTGTTTATGTTTAAACACCTTTTTTGACACCATTTAACATAATCACAGTACTGTGATAATACTTTATGATGATATGTAATAAAATATGTTTAATGTTTTTTCTCTTTTAATCCTTGAAAAGAATTTCTGATTTAAATAATATATCTGGAGCAGTTGGTTCATGTAAATATCAATGTTGTTATTGAAGGAAATATTTTTCTTTTACAAAATCTGAAACTGCAATTGTTCTGACACTGAATATAAACCCTTTCACTGTTTATTAGGGCTATACTTCGGTGAAGCTGAATGACTAGCCATGAGACTTTTAGTGAGGTGTAACTACCCCATCACTAGTTAAGGGGTACACACACCCTCGTTGTCTCATCACTTTTTCCTTTGGCTTGTCCAAGAGCGGACGTTTGTCTCTCTTTGCCTTTCAACTTGACCCCCATATGACCCCAATATTGACTACCGTATATTTCCGCGTATAAGGCGACCTTTATATAAGACAAAGTAAAAAATTAGAGCAAATTTTTATGAATTTATCTCATATCGGTAGTATAAGACAACTGCTCAATCATAAAACCATCTGTGTATAGCCCAGGCTAGCTTTTGCAACACCAGGTGTCTTATGAAATATAGGTTTTGTAAAGATGATAATATTACTCACTGTATCCTTATAAATTCAAAATAAATGAAATAAAGCAAATCCTTTATCATTGTTTTCCTAGAACACACGTCACCTAGCCTGCATTGTTTTGGTTACGCTTATCAGCTGCTCACGTACGAAATGCCCGTTCCTCCTCTTTTTCTTCTTCTTTTACTGATTCTTCTTCTTTCTTAAAACAACCGCCAATAATACGATAATGACTTATTATGTTATGTTTGTATGACTGAATTGTTCTGTACCAACCGTGTATCACACAATTGTACATAATTCCTGTTGTATATATTATGCTTGTATCTTCGCTCTTCCCTCGCACTAAAACGAACATGAAAATTCATGTCTCCGGTTTCCTCTGTAACATTGTCTGTCTTGTGAATATGTTATGTCCTGTTGCCTTGAGGTTTTGTATATAAAGGAGAGTGTTCTATAATAATATAACTCAGTTGATTGCATCCTGCCTTTGAGTTCACAACCCTCACTCGGCACCGTCACATTGGTGACCCCGGAGTGACTCGCTCCTCCCGCCTCCCCATCCCCCCTACACCTCTCACCGTTACTATGACGCCGTCAACGCATACCTTCTGCAGCAGTACTCGCCGTCGCCAGCCGCCCGTATAGCAATGCCTTTTCAGCTCTCTCAACAACCGTTGGGGGGACCAAAGGGCTTCGCTCACCCTCGGGAAAATGACCAGTATCACTCGCCTGCAACCTGCCGCAGACGGCTCTCCTCGTGATGTGAACCAACTTCATGACTTTCAAACCTCCATCAACGCCTCCACTCGTGACGAAGAGGACACCTATTCAACTTCAACTGAAGCTGACGTGAATGCCGTAGGACACACGCCTATGAATACCGTAGGACACACACGCCTATGAATGCTGTAGGACACACTCGCCTACCCCGTGACGAGCCGGAGCGGCAACACAGCCCAAGGTCTATAGATTAAGACCTTGACACAGCCAACCATTATCCACCACTCGCTCGCACCCCAACCAACGACTTCTACAGCCACTCACTGCCGCTAATCGGCGCAGTTTTTACTACCTCTCCAGATTCAGGGCACCTATTTATCATGTTCAGTATGTCATTTTTAGAGGGGGAGCCATGTACCAACCGTGTGTCACACAATTGTACATAATTTCTGTTGTATATTATGCTTGTATCTTCGCTCTTCCCTCACACTAAAACGAACATGAAAATTCATGTCTCCGGTTTCCTCTGTAACATTGTCTGTCTTGTGAACATGTTATGTCCTGTTGCCTTGAGGTTTTGTATATAAAGGAGAGTGTTCTATAATAATATAACTCAGTTGATTGCATCCTGCCTTTGAGTTCACAACCCTCACTCGGCACCGTCACAGTTCTGAACAATTAGAAACCTGATGTATTAACCCTTTTACCCCCACCATAAGGTTAAATTTCGAGTGGTTTGCAAGAACGTACTGGTACGTCCTTTGGGGATGGAAGGGTTAATATACATGTTGCAGGTTTGATGTTTAATATTGATTGGAAATAAAGTTTTTAAAATTTTTAAGTTTAAAATGCAATACTGTAATGTGCCGTAATTTTTATTGAGAATTAAAGGTTGTACCGTTTGTAATCCAAAATTGTTATTTAGAGCTAGAAATAATAATTTTTAAATGAATAAATATAATATCCTATATTTTATTACTATCGTAATTATCACTAACATTAAAATTACTGAAAGATAGCGAGAGGAAACGTTACTAACAATGCAACCAATACTCGATGTTTACATTTTTTCAACTGTGCTCGTATGGTTAAAAGTTGGTTTCTGATATGGAATTATTCCTCGAATTTATTATTTATGCCATTTTTGTAGATATGCCAATAATATATACGGTAAAAAATGGTTTTATTACTTTTATTATACATTTATATCTTAATGTAAATCATTTCATGTGTGTCGGTGGTTATCGCACCTCAACCTGGGCTAGCCTACTTATAAACCTGACATAGAATTCAAGGTGTGATTTTTATAACGGTAGTATAAGACGACCCCCCATTTTTGATAGTTAAATTTTGGAATATAG
The DNA here is from genome assembly GCF_036898095.1 of Palaemon carinicauda. NCBI lineage: Eukaryota > Metazoa > Arthropoda > Malacostraca > Decapoda > Palaemonidae > Palaemon > Palaemon carinicauda. Next base: position 40,314,750 of record NC_090742.1, read on the forward strand.
GGTCGTCTTATACGCGGAAATATACGGTAATTGTTTCTTTTCTCCTTTTCAGGTGTGAGTGTGACTTCTTCCAGTCATCATGCAGATTTGTCCAGGACAACCCTATATGCAGGATGACACTGGAGTGGTCTTCCTCCCAGTGGGAGAGATTTGGACGGCAGCACAAGAAGTCTTAAGATGGATTCTTCTCCTTTGGGGTCATCCATGGCAGCACAAGAAGTCTTAAGATGGATTCTTCTCCTTTGGGGTCATCCATGGCAGCACAAGAAGTCTTAAGATGGACTCTTCTCCTTTGGGGTCATCCTCTAAGTTTAAGAAACCTTGGACTTCTTGAACCCCTCGATCTCTTTCTGAAGTTCCTACTTACTCTATCTCCCCAGCAGATCGATTGAACAGGATTATTGACCGTTTAATACCAGGGCAACCCTTAGGTTCAAAGGACGCTGCCGCTTCCCCTAGCGAAGCTTCGCCGCCCTTCTCATTAGGGGAGTCCTTTTCTATGAATGATCTATTACATATTTGGCCTTCTCTGGGTGTTGCTGGTACCCTGTCAAAGGAAATTCTTGTCGAGTTGCTGCAGTTGGGAGCAGAGAGGAAGCGAACACCAGCTTAATCAGAGGTCGAGTTGGATCCTTCTCTGAAAGCTTCCTTGCTTCTGCTGCCAGTGCTGTGTTGCTAGTCCCGATTTCGCTACCTTCACCTGCCGCTGACGACCGAGCTTCTCTTTCTCCTGAGTTTACTCAGCTGGGGGGGTGGGGTGAAGTCCAAGATACGTTCCTGTTCCATTGAGTGGTCACCTTCCCCGTTCGTGGGTTAGGTCCTCCCCGGAATTGTCTCCACCACAAGGGTCTTCTAGATGACGTCCTGCTTCTCCTCCACTTTTCTCCAGTCTGTTAGAGCGTGGTTTGCCTGTGGAGGTTCCTCGCTCCCTAAGAGTTCATCACCCGCCCTTGCCTAACCTTTTCCATAGTCCAGGAGTGCTCGCTGTTCCCCTAGGGGAAACCAGAAGATCGCGACTTCATCGGCTGAGAGCAGAGTGCTCCAAAGGACTTCAGTCATGCCCACAAAGAGGAGACAGCAGAACCTGACTCCTCCCCCGGTGGATAACCTTCACCCTCGTACAAGCAGGGGTTCACGGTCTCCTAGGGAGATCTCTCCCCAATAGAGGGTGTTCCACCTGAGCAGAGGCCCATCTCTTCGTCTTCGGACCAGCCAGGGTCAACTTCCTCTCCAAAAAAGATTCTGTAGTCTAGCAGGTGCAGGGAGTACTGAAGACCTTCCCTGCTTGAGGAGTTACTTCCTCCTGAATGGAAGAGCAAGGACTCCAAAACGGTTCAAAAAAACAGTGCAGCCTTCTTCCCAGTAGGCCCAGGAGAAGACGCATGATGTAGGGACTTTGACAGCAGTGTCGTCAACAAGAGACGTTCCGATGTCTCTTCAAGTATGATTCTAACTACGACCCAGAGCTCCTGGGTGGCTGAGGATCAGGACTCCGGCAACGAGTACTATCTTCTGAGGGCGGCTAGTCCCAAGTACTTCGAAGCCGAGGAGAGAGAGTCTGACTATGCCTTTTGGCAAGTCTTGGACTGTATAAGAGCTATTAATGGCCTTGGTGATACAGCGGTTGCCCCTTAAGAGGGCAAGGACACGGTCCTCAACCACATTTACAGCACCCAGAGACCCCCGAAGGCCAGAGCAGCTTTGCCCTGATCCCAAGGGTTGAATGGGGCCAGGAAGATGGCTTTTGCCCAGATAGCAGGTATGACGCGCTCTCTTCACGCAGGCTCATCCTCGAAACTTCTCCCACCACTTTTTGTACAACAGAGGAATTACTACTGTATAAGGTTTTAGACAAAACACCCTCGGTGTTACCTCTAGATCATGCTATCGAGGCCCTGACATGAGAGGTCTCTTGTAACAGGCTTTCAAGCCTTCTGGTCACCTTCTTATCTGCAGAGACTCTCAACATGGAGGAGGTCGTGAAGTTAGCAATGCAGGCAACCTCATGGTTGCATCTATGATTGGATTCAGTTGGACACCTCATTAAGACTGAGGACTGGTTCAATGAGAGCACGAGGAAGTCGATAGCGACTTTACTATTATCGGGTACCCGAACCGTAGAGTTCCTCGCCTACCAGGTTATTAAACTGTGGGCAAATCTGATCCTTAGACGATGCGATTTGGTAACTGAGAAATTCCATCATCAGGTTCCTAAGACGGAAGTGACCAGGCTACGAGACGCTACAGTAGAAGGACCCTCCCTGTTCAACAGGGATGATGTTGAACTAACATTGGAGCGATGGAGGAAATCCAACCAAGATTCTCTGCTCCAGAGGGCCGTGACGTCTAGTTCCTGTGGGACAGCTCCTCTCTACGGAAGCCGTAAATGTCCCGACCGCAATCCAGCAAGAACACAAGCTCTTCCAAAAGCTCGTCAAAGAAGCCCTTTCTTGCCGGAGACCAGAAGAGCAACCAGTTGAGTCGAGGAGGCAACTGAGGTAGACGTATCTGTTGAGACCGATTTTTCTACGAAGGGCAATCCTCCCTCTTGTCCACCTGTGGGGGAATGCCTCCAACACAGGTGGTAGAGGTAGCTGCAGCGACTGATCCCTGGACAATCTCTGTGATTCATTCGGGGTATCGCGTCCCATTCAGGCAATCTCTCCCCCCCCGTGGACTCAGAGGCCACTTCTATCAAGCTCCTACATGAAGGGATATGTGAAGGAGTTGGCCTTCCGGTCTGAAGTCTAGACTATATTGGAGAAGGATGCTCTCCAGGAGGTCCTCAACAGGTCCCCAGGTTTCTGCAGTCGACTCTTTCTTGTAAAGAAGACGTCTGGAGGCTGAAGATCAGTCATAGATCTCTCGGCTCTGAACAAGTTTGTCTGAATACTCCGTTCAGAATGGAGACGGCAGACAAGCTGTAAGACCACAGGACTTTAAAGATGCCCATCCGGTCTCAAGAAAGTATCTAAGGGTCATCCATGACAACATGAAATACCAGTTCAAGGCTCTGTGTTTTGGTCTTTCAACAGCACCTCAGGTCTTTTTGAAAGTTTTTATCTTAATGTCGACCTTGGCCCACAGAATCGGCATCTGTCTCCTAAGATACCTGGACAACTGGCTGATTCTTGCAGACTTGGTGGTGACCCTTCTTAAACACCAAGACAGACTCCTCAAATTTTGCCGCGATCCGGCGATCGTAGTACTGTAGATCTCAAGAAGTCATCCCTGCTTCCATCACAGAGACTGGTATACCTGGTAATGATCATCGACACTCCAGCAGAAAGTCTTTCCATCGGACGACAGAATTGAGAGGCGGGAGAAGGTGACATATCCCTTCCTCATACGAGAAGCTCTCGCGACCCAGAGGTGGTTAAGTCTCATAGGTCATCTAACATCCCTGGTCCATTTAGTTCGCAACAGCCATCTACAAATTTGATCTCTACAGTGGCAGCTGAAATCCAGATGGGTCCAGCATGAGGACTCTCTGGATACACTGGTCTCAATAGGACCTGAGCAGCAGGCAGACATATGATGGTTGGTGGCCGACAAGAATCTCCACCAAGGGTTCGATCTTCTCGTCTCCCCCCCTAATTGATGCTCTTTTCAGAAGCGTCATATGAAGGAGGGCACCACATGCTGCACCATATGGCCTCTGGGCCCTGGTCAGAGTCCGAAAGGTACCAGCAATTAAACCTAGAGATGAGGGCAGCTTTCATAGCCCTTCAATAGTTCCTGGCAGGTCACTCGGTGTTGATGAGTGACAACACCACGGTAGTGGCTTACAAGCAAGGTGGTACCTTTTCACATCCCCTTTGCCATTTAGCAGTGAAGATGCTAAGATGGTCAGGAGACAAATTGGTGTCCCTATCAGCTCACTTCATTCCAGACAAAAGGAATGTGCCCATGGTCAATCTGAGCAGAGCGACTCAGATAGTAGGCTCCGAGTGGTCTTTGAATCATCTAGTAGCCAACCGAGTCCTGACTCTGGGAGGATCCCCGACAGTGGATCGTTTCACAACGTCCCTGAACAAAAGGCTAGCTTCCGCTCTACTGTTCACCAGTCCCGGATCCCCAGGCTCTCTAGTAAGAGGCATTCCAACAATGGTGGGACAACATCCCATATTGTCTGATGAGAAGGGGGCTTAGCAAGACAAGATCATCTGTAAACCAGTCAATGACCCCCATTGCTCTGCTGTTGCATTATGCAGAATGATTTCTGAACCTTTTTCAGCTCCTGGCGGAAGTTACAAGAGAATTACCTCCGTGACAATCTATTCAGACAACCACATGTGGACATCTTTCAAAAAGTCGTGGAATCCCTACGACTTCACGCCTGGAGACTATTCCAGTATCTCTTCTCTCATAGAGGCTTTTCGCAGCAGGTTGTAAAGATCCGTGAATGGTACTCCCTACGAACCAGTACACCAGGCATCCAATCTTCACCTAACTTTGAAGATGGTTTTCCTACTTGCTTTGGCTTTGGCCAAGAGTGTTATTGAACTCCATGGTTTTCCTATGACGTCTCCCTTTCAAGGGGATGAGGGCTTCATCCCTGAGTTTATCGCCAAGACTCAAAATCCAGGAGTAGGGGATCCTAGATTCAGGCCCATCCGTATTGGGAATTTTCGTAATGCAACCGATACTCCAGATCAACTTTTACTGTGTCTAGTGAGGAGTTTGAGGTACCATCTCGAAAGAACAGTAGCAGCTCGCCAATGAGTGTCAGCACGGGAAAGGTCAAGAGAAGGATCACGAAGAACACCATCCCTGCTTGGATTCACAAGGTCATAGACCAAGCATTGAATCCCGATCCCTCTCCACAGACATGACGACCCAGATCTCATGACGTTAGGGGTATAAGCATGTCCCTAACGTTCAAGAAAAACTACTTTGTGGTGTAGGTCTTACAAGCGGGTGTGTGGAAGTGTCAGACAACCTTTACTGCCTACTACCTTTAGGACGTGACCCACAGGAACATGGACACATTCTCCATTGATCCTGTGGTGACTGCACAACAAGGGGTTTAAATACCTCAGGCTCCTTGATGACCAAGTAGCAGATGGTTGAGGGTAGAGGTTACCCAGGATTAGTCTGGGATAAATGTTTAAGAATGACTGGCTATTTCCTTCATCTTCTTTTGTATTGGGGAACAGCACCTACAATCCTCTGCCAGCTAGCCTCCTCTGTCTGCAGGTAAAACCATTTCCCTTGTGTAACCTGATATAGAAATAATATTTGTTGCATCCCCTTACCCCATGGTGAGGTGGGATTGGGTAAAGTTTATGGTTGATTCTAAGATTCCTATGCTTCTGAGAATTCTTCCCTAGATAAGTCACATTGCTAGTATTCACAAAAATTACTCAGGCTGCTGTACCATGCCGTGCTTGTACAGTTACCGGAGTGTCAGGGTTTCTCCGGGAAAACCTGGGTCAAAAACCAGCCTATTGGTTCGGACATCCACTGTCATGGGTAGATACAATACTTTTAAAGGGATATGTGTTAAAAGACAAAAATATCTATTCCCACAGTGTGAGCAGCGAGGCGAGATGAGATTCGACGACGACCCTGTTTGGTGAAACCTGTCATCACTTCACTATAGTCAGCATTTTGGAAGTAAACCAAGCCTTGCCGGGAGCGCCTGCCGTGATAAGGGAACTGTCCTGTTTTGACCAAGATGTCATTGTCTTTATTAGTGGAGTCAGCATATTTTGAGAAACTGAGCCTGAAGGAAATCTGTGTTTATGATATATGATATCATGGAAGGACATGTGCTGCCCTTTTGTTACGACTTAACATGTGGTCCAGATTGTATCAGAAACTTCTTCCTAGAAGCTTCCAATGTGTGATCGAAGTGGGCGTTTTTGAGGAAACCAATAGAGATGCAGAATTGTTAAAAAGATTGCCTTCTATGGAAATGACCACTCTCCGCTGTAATTAACTCCGCCCATACGTGGGTATATAAACTTCAAGAAGAGATTGTCCAAGAGAGATAGGACAGGACATAAGACAAGAGAGGAACTATGTCTGAAGCAGATAAGATCCAAGTCCTAACGAGATAAGAAGCAGAAGATGAGTCCAAGTCCTAACGAGATAAGAAACAGAAGATGAGAAGTCTGAGAGAGCCAGATTCTAACCTTCCCTTCAGACAACAAAGACATATCTCCAAAAGATCCTGTTATGGTCGAGAAGAAGAGACAAATTGAAGCAACCAGCCATCCCTGTTTGTGATGAGAAGTAGCCAACACTGCCTGCAGCCTGCCTTAGTTCAACACTATCACCAAATTCTTGGAAGAAGACCTGTGATGTCCCTTTTTGTGACGTCTTCGAATCTGGTCATCGTGCCAGTTTCATCTAAACTTCAGGCCGCCCTTTTGCAACGTTCTCAAGCCTTACTTCAACAGTATCATCAAGTTCTTGGAAGAAGACCTGTGATGTCCCTTCTTGATGCCAACCTTTTTGTGACGTCTTCAAATCCGGTCATCGTGCCAATGTCATCTGAACTTCAGCCCCCTTCTGCAACGTTCTCAAGCCTGAAGTCTCCGTACCAGTATCGTCTCAGCAGCTGCAGAAAACTATTCCTTAAGTATTTCTACCTTACTGACTGTTCCCCTATTCTATTGGTGTTTGATTGATTTGATTTGTCAGTTAAAGTAAAGGAATTAGTATCGTTGGTTTTCTTTATACAAGTTTGTGAATAAACGTGTTGTGTTTTTTCGTGAGTTTCTTTTTATATTCATTTCCCATTGGTTGTTGACATTTATTTTACTTATTAAAAGAACCTGTAACGATTTTAAGATCGTAACATCCACCCACCTGACAGGGGAGCCATCCCTAATAAAGAGCGAAAGGTTTTGCATTTAGTGTTAGAACAAATGACAAATTTAAAAATATTTTTATTTTTTCCTAACGATACAACCCTTGACCTCTACTGTATGCACATTTGGCTGCTATTATCTATCCCCGTGTAAGTTCTGCCTGCAATCAAAAGTGACGAGACAACACCGTTGTGTATGAGCGGGGTAGCCCCCTACCCCCACTAACTAGCAGTTGGGTAGTTCCACCTTGCTAATAGTCTTATGGCTAGTCTTCCAACTTCACCGAAAGTATATCCCTGATAAAGAGCTCAAGGTTTGTATTGTTAGTAAAATACAAATTATTTTTAAATTTGTCATTTTACAATGTCAAGTAATCTACAATATTCTATATGTTCAATTGTAAATTGTTCCTAATCTGTAATGAGATTTGATTCTGAAAAATAGGCATTTTCATTTATAAAGATACAACCATATTTTGTAGATCCTTGGACATTTGGTAACAAGTTGATGCCTGCATCACCAGTTGACAGCACATACAGTGAATCAGTTGGCTGATGGGACACTGCTGTCCCACATTGCTCTTTATAATAAAAGGGAGTCCAGAAAAATTTCTTAATGGTTTAGGTAGAATAAGAAAGTAATTAAGAAAATGAAGATTTTCAATATTAAACTTACCCGATAATCATGTAGCTGTCAACTCTGTTGCCCGACAGAATTCTATGGAGGGATACGCCAGCTATCACAATACTAGAAGGGGGTGTACTTACCAGCGCCACCTGTGGCCAGGTACTCAAGTACTTCTTGTTGACACCTCCTCAATTATTCCTCTGTCGTGCTTCTGACAAGACGTTCTGGGATACGCTTATGTTCTTGGAGTATTTTCACGACTTTGGTGAAGTATTTCTCTTTGATTTCGGCTGTCGCTTTACTGGAAACTTCTATTTTAGCTTAGTTAGCTTTTGGAATTAATTTGATTAATTTTGGTGACGAAGAGAGTATGAACTCTCGTTCACCTTTCAATGGCCGACCCTTCCCTTAGACGGAAGTGTTGGTGTCTAAGAGAGTATAGACTCTCTTTCTTAATTTTGTACCACCTGCCAGGCGTACGATGTTGTGGACTCTACTACAGTCCATGCAAGCACAGCTTTCGGACCTGATGCGTGAGTGTCGTGCTGAGAGTGTTGCACCTCCTCCTCCTCCTGCACCGGTGGTGCACCAACCGCCTGCACCCGTTCAGCCTGTGCTGCACCCGCCTGCACCGGTGGTGCACCAACCGGCTGCACCCGTTCAGCCTGTGCTGCACCCGCCTGCACTCGCTGCACCCAGTCGCAGCACCATCTGCCAGGCGTACGATGTTGTGGACTCTACTACAGTCCATGCAAGCACAGCTTTCGGACCTGTTGCGTGAGTGTCGGGCTGAGAGTGTTGCACCTCCACCTGCACCCTTTCAGCCTGTGCTCAACCCGCCTGCACTCGCTGCACCCAGTCGCAGCACCATCTGCCAGGCGTACGATGTTGTGGACTCTACTACAGTCCATGCAAGCACAGCTTCCGGACCTGTTGCGTGAGTGTCGGGCTGAGAGTGTTGCACCTCCACCTGCACCCGTTCAGCCTGTGCTCAACCCGCCTGCACTCGCTGCACCCAGTCGCAGCACCATCTGCCAGGCGTACGATGTTGAACCTCTTTCTGTGTTCGCTGTTCCCAGTGTTGTTCAGCCTCAGCCTTCTTTAAGGCAACCTTTGGTTTGGGATCAGGAGGATTACTCCACTCTTCCTCCTCCTCCCCTGGCTGCTCCACCGGTGGTGCAACTCTCGGTGGAGGTACAACCTCTTCCACCTGTGAGTCAGTCTCCTCAGCTGCTGCACCGAGCTCAACCCGTGCACCCTGATCCTGCGCCTCAGACACCTCTGCTTGCGGGAACTTTACCTTGTTCTGCGCAACCTCGGTCTCTTCACGCTCCACTCATACCACAGGAACAGGAACTTTCTGCACCTTCCACTGTTGTTGTTCCAGCTCGTTCTGACTCTGCTGTTCAGCATACCTTACCTCCATTTTCAAACCATGGCAAAAATATGAATCATGAGTTATGAATGTAAGGTAAACATTATGTTGATTTTTAAACCTCATGCAAGCATGCATAAAGCACTCTAGCACTGGTCATGGAATTTCTGAGAATGTTAAACGCCATGCACACGCTCTGCTTTCCTTACAGCAGGCTCTGCTTACAGCAGGCTCTGCTTACTACATGCTCAGCATTCAGCATGCTCTGCATTCAGCATGCTCTGCATACAACATGCTCTGCATACAGCATGCTCTGCATTCAGCATGCTCTGCATACAACATGCTCTACATACAGCATGCTCTGCATACAGCATACTCTGCATTCATCATACTCTGCATACCTTACCGCATGCTTCTCAACATATCTTGGGTTGTTGCCAACTCACTAGACTGTCAAGCAGTTTCATAACGTTGCCTTCTAGTCTGCTGCTTTTGCACCAGTGAACCCTCACTCAGAGAACTTAGCTTTTCTAGGATAAGGTCCCTGTAGATGAGAAAGTTCTTTTCTCCCTCCTTCTGATATTCCCTTGAGGACTCTGTCATTTGGAGGGAGCCTTTAGCTGCATAACCTCTTATGGACTTTTATTTAAGCATATCATGCTTACAGGGAAGGTAATGGTTCCACTTCAGCCGCTAATCCCGTCTGTTACCACACCTGCTCCCATAGACCTTGAGCTGTGTTGCATGACATGCAGTCCAAGCTTAGTCCTTGTTAGAGGATTTTTTGTTTACGGAGTCAATGTGTCACGGGGAAGACGTTCAACAACCAACAGAAGGGACTTGTTGTGACGCAGTGCGGCAACCTCAGCAACCCGTTAAGGAGTTGTCTGTACGACCCAGATAGTCTAGACAGATTCGGGTTGTCACTGTACTTCCTCGCTTGCCCATGATTGACAGTTTACAGACTGTGCAGCAGTATCATGATCTTGTGTCCGGCTCCGTCAGACGACTGGCTTTTAAGAGCTCCCACAAGTCGTCGCTGTCTGGAGATTTTCAAATGGACTATGGTTCTGACCAAGGAACTGGGCCTCCTGGTCAATTTTGAGGAGTCTCAGCTCGTTCCATCCCAGACTATTGTTTCCTTGGGTATGGATCTTCAGAGTCGAGCTTTTCGGACTTGTCCGTCGGCCCCAAGGATCTTCCAAGCCCTAGAATGCATCCAGAGCATGCTGAGAAGGAACCGATGCTTAGTCAGGCAGGGGATGAGTCTAACAGGGACACTTTCATCGCTGGCCCTGTTCATCGAGTTAGGGAGACTCCACCTCCGCCCCCTTCAGTATCATCTAGCTGCTCACTGGATAAAGGACATGACGCTAGAGACGGGCTCAGTTCCTGTCTCCGAAGAGATGAGGTCTACTCTAACGTGGTGGAAGAACAGCATTCTTCTCAAGGAAGGTCTACCTTTGGCTGTTCAGACCCCCGACCACCGTCTCTTCTCGGACGCATCGGACACGGGCTGGGGTGCGACACTGGACGGACAGGAATGCTCGGGAACATGGAATCAGGGGCAAAGGACACTTCACATCTATTGCAAGGAGTTGTTGGCAGTTCATCTGGCCTTGATAAACTTCAAGTCCCTCCAGCTTAACAAGGTGGTGGAGGTGAACTCCGACTACACCACAGCCTTGGCTTACATCTCCAAGCAGAGAGGGACTCATTCGAGGAAGTTGTTCAAGATCGCAAGGGACCTCCTCATTTGGTCAAAGATCGAAAGCTCACGCTGGTAACGAGGCTCATTCAGGGCGATATGAATGTCATGGCAGATCGCCTCAGCCGTAAGGGTCAGGTCTTCCCCACAGAGTGGACCCTTCACAAGAATGTTTGCAGCAGACTTTGGGCCCTGTGGGGTCAGCCAACCATAGTTCTATTCGCTACCTCGATGACCAAGAAGCTCCTCTTGTATTGTTCTCCGATTCCAGACCCAGCAGCAGTTCGCGTGGATGCCTTTCTGCTGGATTGGTCCCATCTCAACCTGTATGCATTCCCGCCGTTCAAGATTGTCAACAGGGTACTTCAGAAGTTCGCCTCTCACAAAGGGACACGGTTGACGTTGGTTGCTCCCCTCTGACCCGCGAGAGAAGGGTTCACCGAGGTACTGCAATGGCTGGTCGACGTTCCCAGGACTCTTCCTCCTAGAGTGGACCTTCTGCGTCAACCTCACGTAAAGAAGGTACACCCAAACCTCCACGCTCTTCGTCTGACTGCCTTCAGACTATCGAAAGTCTCTCAAGAACTAGAGGCTTTTCGAAGGAGGCAGCCAGAACGATTGCCAGAGCAAGGACGACATCCACTCTCAGAGTCTATCAGTCTTAATGGGAAGTCTTCCGAAGCTGGTGCAAGGCCAATGCAGTTTTCCTCAACCAGTACCACTGTAACCCAGATTGCTGACTTCCTGTTACATCTAAGGAACGTAAAATCCCTATCAGCTCCTTCGATCAAGGGTTACAGAAGTATGTTGGCAGCGGTTTTCCGCCACAGAGGCTTGGATCTTTCCTCCAACAAAGATCTACAGGACCTCCTTAGGTCTTTTGAGACCTCAAAGGAACGTCGGTTGTCCACTCCAGGCTGGAATCTAGACGTGGTCCTAAGGTTCCTAATGTCATCAGGATTTGAACCGTTCCAATCAGCCTCTTTTAAGGACCTCACATTAGAAACTCTTTTCCTCGTGTGCTTAGCAACAGGTAAAAGAGTAAGTGAGATCCACGCCTTCAGCAGGAACATAGGTTTCACATCTGAAACGGCTACATGTTCCTTGCGGCTCGGTTTTTTTGGCTAAAACGAGCTTCCTTCCCGTCCTTGCCCTAAGTCGTTCGAGATCCCAAGCCTGTCCAACATGGTGGGGAACGAACTAGAGAGAGTACTTTGCCCTGTTAGAGCTCTTAAGTACTATCTAAGAAGGTCAAAACCATTACGAGGACAATCAGAAGCCTTATGGTGTGCTATCAAGAAGCCTTCTCTACCAATGTCTAAGAACTCAGTTTCTTACTACATCAGGCTTCTGATTAGAGAAGCAAATTCTCATCTGAAGGAAGAAGACCTTGCTTTGCTGAAGGTAAGGACACATGAAGTGAGAGCTGTGGCTACTTCAGTGGCCTTCAAACAGAACCGTTCTCTGCAGAGTGTTATGGATGCAACCTATTGGAGAAACAAGTCAGTGTTCGCATCATTCCATCTCAAAGATGTCCAGTCTCTTTACGAGTACTGCTACACCCTGGGTCCATTCGTAGCAACGAATGCAGTAGTAGGCGAGGGCTCAGCCACTACATTCCCATAATTCCATAACTTTTTAACCTTTCTCTTGAATACTTTTTATGGGTTGTTCGGTCGGCTAAGAAGCCTTCCACATCCTTGTTGATTTGGCGGGTGGTCAATTCTTTCTTGAGAAGCGCCGAGGTTAAAGGTTGTGATGAGGTCCTTTAGTATGGGTTGCAGCCCTGTATACTTTAGCACCTTTGGGTTGATTCAGCCTCCAAGAGGAACGCTGCGCTCAGTAAGGAAGACGAACTTAAAAAAGAGACAGAGTAACGGTTCAATTCGACTTCCTTACCAGGTACTTATTATTTCATTGTTATTTGAGATAACTGTTATATGAAATATGGGATACTTAGCTATCCTTTAATCTTGTACACTGGTTTTCACCCACCCCCCTGGGTGTGAATCAGCTACATGATTATCGGGTAAGTTTAATATTGAAAAATGTTATTTTTATTAGTAAAATAAATTTTTGAATATACTTACCCGATAATCATGATTTAATTGACCCTCCCTTCCTCCCCATAGAGAACCAGTGGGACCGAGGAATAATTGAGGAGGTGTCAACAAGAAGTACTTGAGTACCTGGCCACAGGTGGCGCTGGTAAGTACACCCCCTTCTAGTATTGTGATAGCTGGCGTATCCCTCCATAGAATTCTGTCGGGCAACAGAGTTGACAGCTACATGATTATCGGGTAAGTATATTCAAAAATTTATTTTACTAATAAAAATAACATATTTCCTAACTACATATAGCATACAATTGGCCCACCGTATTCGCTGGTTCGATCCTCGTGGATTCAGTCATTCGTGATACAGAAAACTGCATAACATTAAATAAAAATCACATTTGCGGTTTCGCAATAACACTCGAAGGCTGGCATTTTTAAACCAACCACGTAAAGCAGAACTGTCCAACTTTATAGGTAACACATGTAACCTATTCAGTGATAAACCCTTTGTATATTTCTTGTACAATTTTTTATCAAGTAAGTTCATACATGAATTTTGTTCAAGTATTGTACTATAATATTTCTTGTGCTGTATATGTAAAATATGATGCTAATGAAAAATATAAATATACATTACTGTTAAAAAAAAGATTCTCTCTCTCTCTCTCTCTCTCTCTCTCTCTCTCTCTCTCTCTCTCTCTCTCTCTCTCTCAAAAATGCAAAGATTTTTAAATTGGATTATTTTTATTTAATTAAGGAGCCTACACATGAATAATTTTCTGTTAGAAGGATTGTTATTTAAATTAAGAAAAATAAGTAGATTGAAGTTTATATAAAATTATTAGTAACTTTCTTATTTGAAAATGAAATTTTTTGGCTCAGCCATGTCGTCCTGATGGAAGGTTCCTTAAAGTAGTTTTCTGAGGGATATTTTGCTACAGTGATACTCCCAGAGAATTAACCATAGGTCTCCAGAATTCTAACTCCTGGCGCAAGTATCCTTAATACATCTTTAAGGATATCGCATAATATCAGGGGACGTACTTTTTGATATGACACATAGCAGTCTTATCCCGAATAGATATTACTCTTTGAGGGGGAAGAGTGGCGAATGAAGGGCAGCCATTATCAAGGTACCCGGTGGACCCCCTCCCTGTACTACTACGGCCCATTATTCCTTTGAACGCAGCATCTAAGCTAGGTGCCCTCCCACGTTTCTCTCGGTTTTGTTACTGTTTTCTGGAATATTATCATGCAATCTCCAACATCTTCTGCCTCTGGAAAGTTGAGTACTGTATTTAATCTTTCCTGTGTATAATTTACAGCTCCCTTCTCCCAGTAAAATTAACATAATCTAGGTGTATTGAGTGGAACACTGCCATCTCCTGGGGCGGCCATTTTGAGACCGCTGTCGCACATCATAAAGGCAATTATTTAGTGGTACTGTAGTGCGACGTTCTCGGTATTTAGCTATAAAGAAAGTTTCTAGCTAGTTAGGCAAAATTATACTAGTGAAGATCATATATACTGTACATATATAATATTTCCTCTTCAAAAATATGTTTCTTTCGTATATGATAGGACCCATGTGGTATCACTTGTAGCCACGGTCCCCACTCGAGTTAGGCTAGCCTAAACCGTTTGGTATACAGTACGTTAGTAATGTTAATCCCATTGTTAAACCTCTAGTATCATTTCTATTAATTCGGTCGGGGATATATATATCCCCTAGAATTATTGGTATAATTCGATACGCTTCTCTTTTAGAGAAAAGAGGATAAACCCTTCTTCCCCCTTTGAATGCCGCTATCCTAAGCGGCAACCCTATCTTCCGTCATCGCCAACAAGTAGTTAACTCTGGCTTGACTTGGATAGTGTTTTACCGTTGATCTTCTTTGCCGCCGAGTATCCCGGCTTTGAAGTATGACAGTAACTTAGGGTGTATTATCTTGCAGCCAACAATGTCATCGACAGGGGAATCGTGATTCCTCTGCCGGCCATGACGTTGTCGGCAAAGGAAGCTATGCTTCTCTAGTTTACAACCGAAAGTAGGCGGCATAATTGCCGTCGCCTTTCTCCCTTGTAGACTATAAGACATGTCTTATAACCGACAATGTCGCCGGCAGGGGAATTCTTATTCCCCTGCCGCCCACGACGGCGTTGACTCAGGAAGCCATGCCTCCTTGGTTTACAGCCGAAAGTGGACGGCATACTTGCCGTCGCCTTTCTCCCGTGTAAACTATAATACCCTTTTCCCTCTCCCTTCTGTCTTTTAGTGTTGGCCTAGCAGTCACAAATTTCCTTTGGCTGGTATTCTACAATCATCCCCGCTTGCCGGGCTGACTGAGTTGCCAGCCGGGTTCCTACAAGCTGCAGTTAGGTTACCACCTTCACCAGCTCCCCCTTATGTCCTTCCCTAACGGAAGCGAATGCCCCTGGGGAAAGGCTGAGCTGGCCCTGACGGCCACCAGTGGGAAACCCATTATACTGTTGAGAATTCTTCAGTCCTTTCTTGGACTGCCATCCACAAAACCTCCCAACCGGCAATACAGCCGGCAGCAGAATTTGTGGCTGGATGGAAGCTAGAATCAAATGCATTCCTTCCCTTCCATTAGAAATCTCATTCTGGGAAGGAGGCTGTAGGAGGCACTAGCACCCCCACACTTCCAATTATTGTACTAAACTATAATAATACGGAATCCTCCTTTCCATTCTTTCTCTCTCCCTATCAGTTAGTGCCGCCAGGCAATAGCCTAACCCCGGTATTATACCGGTAAAACTACAGTATATGACAATATAGTAATCAGTATTTCTGCAGTATAATAATACAGCAGTTAGAAAACTACAGTGTATAATGATACAGTAGTACAAGTACAGTAATTCTAACATACTCCGTGTATCCTTTCACAGTCTATTGTTGGGACCTAATAAA
The DNA here is from genome assembly GCF_036898095.1 of Palaemon carinicauda. NCBI lineage: Eukaryota > Metazoa > Arthropoda > Malacostraca > Decapoda > Palaemonidae > Palaemon > Palaemon carinicauda. Next base: position 40,330,270 of record NC_090742.1, read on the forward strand.
ATGTTGAGGTGAAGTATTCCTTCAATATTCTGATGAATCCTTGGATCATCGGGACTTATAAATCACCGATTCAGTAGTAATATTCTACAAGTGGAGGAGTTAGTGTAAATATTCACCGACTCCAGCTCTACGTACGGGAGTTATTCTACTGTACTCTGTATTTTCCCTCGTAGGAAAATTAAAATATTAATATTGACGGAGGTCACAGCAATTGCCTGGAGAGGAAACACAGATACTGTATGTGTCTTTCGTATTTCCTTTCTAGCTTACTATCCTAAGTTATTAAATATAATAGTAAGCAATACTATTTTTAAATATATGCATTTATATCAATGAGATAAATAACCCTGTACTCATTTCACCTTTTTTTTTCCTTAGAGGAGGAGCTAACGGTGAAGTGTGCAGTCGTGTTCTGCAACCATAAGAGTAAGGACTTTTGTGGGCATACGATGTGCAGGTCTCATGCCCCTGCTTCATCGTATCTGAGTCCCTGAAGTAATGGGACCCGAAGGATTGGGCCATCTCCTCGGCTCTGATGACCGAGGGATTTGGAGAAGATATCCCTGACACTACAGAGTCAAGGGATACAGCAAGAGAAACTCTTCGGAGGCAGGTGGGTAAGAGGGTTCCAGAAGAACTCTCCGGGACCTTACCTACCTAATGAAGCTATGAGGTGCCTTCTGTTCCCTAAGGCCCAATCCAACGCGGTTGTGCCCCAGGTACAGGTCAAGCCTCCCTTCATCTAACTGACAATGGATGCAGATATTAATAAAGCACTTGAAGGCATGGTATTCAAGGAAAGTTTATAATAACATGTTTAACTAATACTGAGTGTAATTTATCCCAATTTGTGTTAGAATATGTGAAAAATTACAAAATTACAAAGCATGCATCCGAAAATAAGCTGCTGTCGTTGACTTCGGCGGATTGTGTTATTGAATTGAGACTTAACATGACGATACCTTGTAATATATTAATTCTTTCACATTGTTTATTGACAAAACATATATATGATGGAGAAATATAGGTTAGTAAATAAGTTTCTATTCACATTACTAGGTAATTATTTGAGAACAATGAAGGTGTTCGGATATAAATACTTCCGACCAATCAGGTATCAGGAACCTTTCCGAGCTAAAAGGGCACCCGTGTGAATCAGTGCAGATATGCAACACTAAAAAAAATAGACTATAGTGTGTTAGTCAACCGGAGGTAGGTAATGGTCGGTGAGTTGGTAAGTTATGATTTGACCCACCCTAGGGCAGCAACCATTTGCGGATTCCTGCTTTTCCCGTCTGTCACTGATACTTCCCCACGAACAAGGAGGGGCAACTACAGCAATGTGACAAAGCTGTGTAAAGTAAGGTTTCTTAAAAGCTACAGCAAACCTAATTGCAAAGCCGTTGAAGTTACATATTTACAAATTTTATCTGCTTCCATTTCCAAGCAACATTGTTTTCCTTGCTTGGACAAGTTTTGTTTCCTAATTTTTGCTTGCCTCCTACTCTAGATGTGTCCCAACAAATTTCTCTTAAAATCCTGTTTCAGGCCTTTAAGTCTTAAGTCTTCAAAACCAGTCAGCACTAGGAAGAGTTCCACGCTCTTGCCAGCCCCTGCCTGCTTGGGTTCAAGCTTGAGTATTAGCTGCGTACTTTAACTAGTTCTTACCCGTGTCCAGTGCCCTGGTTGGGGGTGGTGGTAGTACCATCAGTAGCATCCCTTTGGCCATTTACTCTCTTATTTTATCTCTATTCCCACTTTGCTTCTTCCAGCAGGCTGTCCAACATCTCAACTTTTATTTCAACAGTGAAACATAGGGATTTTGCATATGTTGCACTTCAGTGCTGAGCAGCCTCCACATCCAGTGCTGAGCCATATGGCCTGAATTCTATGAATAACTTTCTAAGTTCCAGTAGATACCTGCATAGAAATATCTATTATTTGTCTTTGAGAGCAAAGTCTTTCAGTTCGTTTTTATGTTTCGGGCTGCCCATGGCTCCCCAAGTAGTCATTGATTGTTTACGTTTCAGCTTAGGCTCATACCAACAAAATTTAATCCAGTATCTAAATGACTAGCTAAAATTGGTTCATAGTGGTCTCATGCCAGTGGGATTTGTCTAATCTAGTATGTAGATGACTGCTAATACTCCGTCACTCACGTTTGGTCACGAGCTGGGGATGATGACAAATGTGGAGAAGTCCAAGCTCTCCCACACAAAGATTGTATACCTGTGCAGGGATCACAGGTACAGTAATAAGGAAATTTATCCATCCCAAGACAGAATAACCTGGTTTGGAAAGGTAGCTTATCCTCTCCTTCCTCAATCACAGTTACCAACCCAACAATGGTCACTGCTACTAAGCCACTTGAGCTCATTAGAGAGATTTGTTCTTCACGGTTGTGTCCACTTACGATTGTTGCAATGATATCTAAAGAGAGACTGGTTACAGACCACTAACTCTCCTGTTGCTCTGCTACCAATTGAGCAAGATAAAACCCGACCTACTTTGGTGGTTAGAGGAGGTGAATCGGTTTTGGGGGCCTCGTTTAGAATGTTCCCCTCTAGATTTTATTTTTATAGATGCATCAAGGAGAGGGTGGGGTGTCCATCTCCTGTGCCATCGGGCATCAGGACAATGGTCACACAAGGACAAGTCTCATCATATCAATGTTTTGGAGTTCGACAGTCACTTGGTTGCATTGATGAACTGAACAACAATGCAACCCTAGTGGCATGTGTCAGCAAGGAAGTCTCTCAGCTTGTCTGTTAGCTAGCTGCGTTGGTACACGAATGGGTAGTTCGCAACGTGGTAGTCCTCTTAGCTTGATTCATTCTCAGCAAGAAGAATGTTATAGTGAACAAGTAGAGTCAGAAGGGTCAGATACTGTAATTGTATCAGAAGGGTTTTTACATCCCTAAGCAGCAACGACGCTATTGACTTTGTGAGGTTCCCTGATAATGGCTTTGTTTGCTACAAGCTTTAATAGAAAGCTGCCAGTCTATTGTTTACCAGTACCAGATCAGCCAGCAGTGCTCAGGAACGCATTCCATTATCCCTGGGATGGTCATGACTTCTATGCTTTTCCACCCTTATACCTTCTTTGAAGGGTGACTAACAAGGTGTTTTCATCCCAAAACCCAAACTTGACTCTAGTAGCTTAGAAATAGCCTCAAGCAGAATGGTTCTTGGACCCGCAGAAGTTTCACAACTTGTGAAATCCCTTTTACTTCATAGGTTGAGGTTGTCCAGTGCCTGTTCCAGGAGAGAGGCTTTTCTCGCAAGACATCTCAATAACTCGGGAAATTCTCCACTGACGTACCAGGGAAAGTAGGCTATCCTTTGTGGTGACTGCTGTTGGCAGAATTTTTCTACTCTCCAGAGCTTCTTTTCCACTAGTAGCAGACTTTTTAGCTTACCTAAGAAAGAAAGGGTAAAAGGGTATTGTTTGACCTTGAGCCGGGTACAGTCATTCCCCACTTTGTGTAAGGAATAAGTTCCAGGTGCCTCCATCCTGCAAATAGCAAAATTTCACGAAGTTGAGAATCCTAATTTTCACTGTTTACAGGCATTTTAAGCCTTTATAAACCCTCCCCTCACTGTTAAAAACCTTTCCCACACTCTGATAAACACTTTAGTTATACTGTACACAATTTTTTCTTTATATATAATTGTACTGCCGTATACAATACATGTTAGGTTAGACTAGTCTAGCCTAGCTTATGGGTATGAGACTGGAATACGTTGTGCTATGCATGTTCACTACTATATACGTACAGCACTATTTACTGTAGAATATTTTAAGGCTACAGGACACGGAGAATTTCTCTAAAACGTTAGTACGTAATGAAAGGCTGCGGTACATGGAACATTTCTCTGAAATTCTTGTGTTTAAATAAAAATATTTAACTATACATATCTAATCTTATTCTTAAATAATTTAATAATTTTAATTAATTCTGTATGGGGTACTTGCCTAAGGCACTCACTCCAATAAAACTTGAATGATGACAATGAATTAGCTGTACAGTAAATGATGATGATGATGATATTCACTGCATAGACAATCGTAAGTGCCATCATAGGCTTTGATTGAAAGTGATTAAAGTAAAAACTTTAACGAAACTATGGCAAAATACAAGATTATAAAGTAACGCTTGTAGACGTACGGCTCACGAAACGCAAAGTGGAACATGACAATGGGAGATGCTGCCAGGCCTAGCATCATTTTCTTGGATGATGCTTCACTCTGTGGACCAATCACCTGCCAGAATACAGATTACTTTGCCTTGATTGGTTGACTCATCTGTTAACCAATAGTGTGTGGTGTACGATCTCATGTAAGCAACACAAACAATATACACAGTCTCGGTGCAGCGTCAGCCTACGGCCTATGGCATTTTCCATCATGCTTTTTCTTCATAATACATTTTTACAATTGTTTTTATTTGTTTTTTATCATTTTTATCATTTTTCAATTAATTGATGTAAAAAATTATTACCCTCTTCCTGGGAACTATGTATCCTTGTGAGGAGTATGTAGCAGACTTGTCCTCCCCGTAAGATGCGACATTCCTCTTGGGATTAACTAGGGTTTGCGGTGTTTGAGGAGAGCTTTCAAACCGTTGAGGCAAGCCTCAGATAAAGACCTTACCCTGAAAACAATTTTCTACTTGCTTTAGCTTTGACTCCTGCATTTTTTCTCTCATTCGGAGCACTGGAGGTAGGTCTTTCTATCTCTTGGTCTTGATTTTGTAGAGGAAACTTAAAATCTGTCAAACCTTGATTCCAGGTTTTCATTCTTAACAGTTTCATCGCTTAGGGAAGTAATCGATGATCCGGATTAGTTACTTTTGTGTCCTGTATGGGTACAGTACTTGGTTATACCTTAGGAAAATCCAGAGTGCCAGACCCAGGTTACATAAACTGTTCATAAGCTCTGATAGGGTGAAAACCAGTCACCAAAAATGCATTTCCCCTTTGGTAGCCGGAGACTACAGTATCAACAGAGGGTTACACCCTAGATACCCCAGCACATCAGATCAAGTTTAGATGTGTGCCCATGAAATCAGAGGAGTTTGTGCTAATCTAGCCTTTAAGAAAAAATTGGTTGCTCAAGTTTATATGCTGGAGTATGGAGGCATCAGACTACCTATACTGCGCATTATTTGCAGGAATGCACTTTCAAGTCTTAAGACATTTTCACTCGGACCTGTGATTGTTGCCCAGCATATGGTGTAGTGACCTTAGCTCCTTTACAGGACTGAAAATATCTCGTTACTCTGGGTTGAGAGTGAATGTCTGGCCCTTTTTCTCTCTTCTTCCCCTTTTCTTGGGATAGGACTGTTAGAAATCTGTGTAGCTGGGCAGACATAGATACTGGTTAAGCTCTCCTTTAAATATGAGTTTTTCTATTACTGTTAAATAGAAGTGTTCATTCCACATCGTTCATACGAATTGGAGGACGGATATTTACATGTTTTTGGCTTATTTGACAGACGACTTACTCTATGAAAGCAATTTACTTTCACAACAGCCTTGGTTACCTGACTCGTGAACCTAATGTTACTTTTGACCTAGGTTTGCAAGGTGTCAAGGATGCAATTCTCTGCTTCTTATCAGGTCAGAGATTAGCAATCCCGGAATTTTAAAAAAACTGAGTCCTTTAACTCTACTTCTTACCCTCACCTCCCCCATAAGTCCCAGACATAATCAAAATAACTCTTCAGTGTACTGGCAAGAGGGGTGGGGCTTCCACGCCACCTGTCTGTAATTGCTGGCTACTGCTGACACCTCATTATAAGTCTTTGACTACCGAGTTCCAGCTGCGCCTAAATCTTTCTCTTATTGAAGGACTCGGGTTTGTATAGCTAGGAAAAATACAAATTGCTTATAAAATTTGTGATTTTTTTTTATAAAATTATCCTATCCCTAATGGCTATTGGATAGCATATGGCAAGTGATGATTATGGCAGTGCTAAGAATCGCCAAGTAATCTCTGATTAAGAAATTAGATAGTAGTGAAAACATGGTGAATGTGGCCCGTTCGTACAATATGAATCCTTCGTTTGATACGAACTACAAAAACAAAGACTGTATTATGGATTATTGTAATGCTACAATACCTATGCAAACCACAATATAGTAATTAGCTAGAAAGGGGTAAATCTGATACAGGTGATGTTAATTAAAAACGAGGCAGAGATGGGCACCACTTATCGTTATACAGTACTCAGAAGAGGAGGATCCAAATATCATTATCACCATTTTAATTGGCCTTTGTGAGAAACTTCATCTGGGTCTAGGGGAAGAGTTCTTTGAGGAGCTGGCAAATGAAGATTTGATGGAGCTGGAGGAGATGCAGCATAAGGGAGACCAAGAAGTTACTCAGGAAACTTGTCTAGATGTTTAAAATGTTTTGCTAAAGTTGAGAGGCATTCTAGTGTTAGGCCAACTTCCTCTTCTTCCCTGGGATCTTGCTTTACATCTTCGTCCTCACTTGCAGACTTCATCAGCTCTGTTAGATCTTCATCTGTTAACGGATCGGAGTGGGCCTCGATAACATCATTTATGTTGTTGATAGCCATATTTTTGAAGCCATCTCCCATCTCCTCATAGCAATTTTGCCTGCCTCAACGCCTTATCTGCTGCCGAGTGGTGGATTTGGTCAGGATAGAATCCTTTGTAGTCCTTGACCACTTATGGTCACAATTTCTTCCAGCAATCATCAAGTGTTTCTTTCTTCATACCCTTTATGGCCTAATGGACATTTTGGAGACAATTTGCAATGGTGTATCTACACCAGTACTCCTTGAGCGAGAAGTTATCATCTGCATCCATAGATTTGACCAGATATTGCAGGGAGTTTTGCACATGAAGTGCCTTGAATGCACATTTAACTCCTGTTTCATGGGCTGACTCCGCGGTTTATTGTTCATTGGTAAGAATTCTACCTGTGTGCCCTCAATACATGTTGATTATTTGGCCTCCAGTATTGTCCATTAGAAGAAGCACTTTAAAATCAATGCCTTTCTCAGCAAGATAAGCTTGACGTCAGGGATGAAGCACTGGTGAAACTAATTTTCTTGCTGACAAACTAAAGCAACTGTATATAGTACTGTACATACACGGCAACAATCCCTCCTGGTCATGTGCAAACCCATGAAGGGCGTCAAGAGTCGTTTCTCGTACTTGCATGATGATCCACATATGTGCTGTTGTGGCTGTGGTGATAGGTGACTGAATTAAGGCCACCCTGTTTGTTGAGATTCCTAGCTTGGCACATTGTCAGGAGATAATTGCCCTATGGACAACCATTGAGAATGCAGTAATCCCAACTGCCAGTGTACCCAAGTGATGGGCTGCCCATTGTACATATTTTAGCTGGTCTCGCCAGCTTGTGTAGTGTAACCTACCTGTACAGACAAGTTTTTTCTGAACTTCAAACCATAATTACCCTAACATTGTCCTTTTTCATTTTCTTAACTTGAAAGCTTTCAACCATTTTCCTTTCTACAAAGTCCCTAACGGCTTTTGCCTGTCCATATGTAGGACAATAGGTTAAAAAAAAATTTACCAAGGACCCATGCCTAATATTTTTTTGACAAATGCCTATTCTAAAAACTAAATGATATACTGTATAGTGTACTTTATTAGAATTTAGGCCCAAAAATTTCTTAAAAATTAATCAAAATTAGAAAAAATATAAGGCTTACCTGCCCACAGAAACCCCGCTATACAAAGATGATTCGGAGATGTATATTATATGTAATATTTTTATAAATCCATAATGTACTAAGGGCGCAATAGGAGAACCGCGATATGGTGAAGGATTGCTGTACATTATTTAGTAGTAGTGTGCTTAGGGATGTAAGTGCTGAAAATTATCCCACTGCTGCAGCGGGAAGAAATGTCAGCATGCATAACATGGTTTCGTACCAGGTACCTTGTCCTTGGCCACATCTACAAACTCTGCTACCTCTGGCAAAGAAGTTGTTGAGTGTACACACACAACGCATCAATTTAGGAGGGTGATCCTGGTATGTTCTCACCTAGTACTCGAGGTGGGGGGTTACGTACAGTATCTGAAATGTTTCCATCCTCAAGTATACGTTTTGGTACACTGTAAAGGTGTTCACATGCCTGGTACCAGTGCTCGGAGCATGTGCATTGTAAACCCTCGTGCAAAATATAAGACGCTGCCCTCATCCCTTTCCTTCTTTAGAGTTCCAGAGACGACAAGCGAGTGTTTGAAGTCCATGAAGACTGATCTATCTCTACCCGCTTACGTGCGTGAGGAACATTACCTGCCGAGAACGTTTACTCGAATGCGAGGAACAGTGCATGCCAAGAACGTTTCCACTCATGAAGACTATCCTAGGAGGCGAGATGTTACGTGTTAGGAACGTTCCATCCTTGAGATTACATTCCAATACATGATACAGGCATTAGCCTGTTTACTACTAGGTTTCTAGGTAGTAGGTTGGCCAGGGTACCAGCCACCCGTTGAGGTACTACTGCTAGAGACTTATTGGCTCCTTTGACTGGCCAAACAGTACTACATTGAATCCCTCTCTCTAGTTAGGGCTCATTTTGTCTTTGCCAACTCATATACCAAATAGTCTCGCCTATTCTTACCACATTCTCCTCTGTCCTCATACATCTGACAACACTGAGATTGCCAATCAATTCTTCTTTGCTCAAGGAGTTAACTACTGCAATGTAATTGTTCAGTAGCTACTTTCCTCTTCCTGAGAGTAGAAGAGAGAATATATATGGCAAGAAGCTCCTCTAAGGAGAAGGACACTCCAAAATTAAACAATTGTTCTCGTGTCTCGAGTAGTGCCATAGCCTCTGTAACATAGCCTTTATTGTCATGGATTAGAGTTCTCTTGCCTCGGTGTACACTAGGTCATGCTGTTCTATTGTATTTCTCTTCCTCTTTTTTTTCTTTTTCCTTTTTTTTGTGAAGGATCTAGTTTAATGTTCTTACTGTTCTTGAAATATTTTATAATTTGAATGTTTTTACTTCTCTTGTAGTTTATATATTTCCTTCTTTTCTTTCCTCACTGGGTTATTTTTTCCTGTTGGAGCCCTTGGGCTTATAGCATCTTGCTTTTCCAGCTAAGGATATAGCCTCGCTTGTAATAATATTAATAATCATTAGTCATGGGGAACAGAACACACCAGTCCGTCAGTCGGGGAAGACTTAATGCTTTTTCAGCTGTTCTCCTGCGCGTTCAAGGTACAAGAGAAGATCTCTTTTAAGACGATGGCAGCCCCGAGTCTTGAGTGACTCTCCATAGCGCCTGGTCTCCCCGCAATCTGTCGTCACCTGATCGGTTTCCATGCTCCAGGTCTCCTTTTTCTTAGTCACCACTTTTGTGGTCTTGGTGTGACCAGTCACTAGAGGAGCTATCTACCACATGTAAGGCTTTTGGTCACAGTGCAATCGGGCACCACCCAATCAAACACTTCGTAATTGGATTCCTTACTCTTGTTCTTCAATGACTTTCTTGTCAAAGAACTTCTAGCATCTACTTTGTTCCGTCCATCTTTCCCAGTGTATTAGACTGGTATAGATGTATCTTCTCTCCCTCTTAGATGAGGGGGAGGGGGGGGGGGGAGCGTGAACGAAATGTATGCAAACCCATTTCTCATAATGACAATACATTCAAGGCAACATATCCTTACAGACATAAAATCTTTTACGACCGCTACCTAAAGGTGATTTAAGTTTTTCCTAGTCCTTCCAATTACATTGCTTGCCTCAACTACCTCACAAGTCTTAGGTTAACAAGGGGAATGTTTCTCTTCCTGGTGAGTGGGCAGGGGCTTACCTACTCCACCAAATAATTTACCTCATTAATAGCTTAAATGACTTCAAGCTTTGCTGAATTCATACTCTTATTAAAACTCAGGTTTGTATATTTGGGAGAAATACAAATTATTTTTAAAATTTTCCCCGTTAGATCTTTCTTTCATTGGGTTTTCAAGTTTATTTTAGCAAGTTCTCTCTTGTGCAGTGGAAGTACTTTAAAAAGATTTTAAATGGTTTAAATGTGAATTGCTAGGTATTTTGTTGTGTTCTTTAGTGAAGGGCAGATTGTATTTAGTGTGAACCTTTGGTATTTCAGAGAAGAACTCACAAGATTAGCTTTATCAGTAGCTTTCCAGTTTACATGTTGGTGTACTTGGAGCTGGTTGTGTGAGAAGGTTTCGGTCCACCTTCGGCTCTCTTTACCTCAGTTGGCTGCTCATTAGTTGAGTCACTCTCCTAGCTCTCTCATGGGACAAGTATGCAATTTATCTAAGATAATGTGTTCTTCGTAAGTACTGTATCGAGGAAAGGTTGAATGACTAGCTGTTCTACCTCTTTCTTGTTCCCCTCTCAAGGGGATGCAGTTACTACAACCTTCCCACACTGGTTGGATTGGATGTCTGATGCTTGTGATTACCATATGAAGTGGCTTTCTTGTTGACTACGTCTAGACATGCCTGGGTTGACAACTGAGTTTGTCTCTCTTTTAAGGAGATTGGTTTTCTGTGACCTAGTACTGGCCAAGGCCCTAAGAGCATCTACATCTCTTATGTGGAACTGGTAGGGGGTTGTTTTTGAGTCGTCTTCCTTGCTCGTGTATGGAAGAAAGGAGAATGACATATCCATGAATAAAAAAAACAATAAAAGGATTTTTTAATTTAATTTTAGCGGGTTGCCTTCTACCAAAAAGCGAGTCTCCTATTATAGGATGGAGGGTTTATATTTGCACAAAAAAAATCAAATCTTAGAAGTAATTTTTAGTTATCCTAGCTATACAAACAAGTGTCTTTTGGGTTTGGCGTCCCCCTTGCATGCCTGTCATTAATATTAATAGGCTACCTTGTTAACAATTCAACAGCTGTTCCGGCTAACACTCAGAACTCATCTCCTATTATGAGTTTGTATAGCAAGAAAAATACAAAACATATTTGTTTTTATCCGGTTTTAACTCCAGTTAGACATGAACTCGAACTTCCCTCTCCTGTTCTATTTATACTACAATTCCAGTCAGGTCTAGGTCATAACTTATATCCCTTTCCTATGATTTTCTGGAACTATGCCCCAATTTTCTTGTCAATGAATATCATTTACAGCTTTTATGACTAACTGCTTTTAATCCCTTCTCAACAAAGGTTCAAACCATCTCGAATTTTGAGACCCTGTCTATTTTCAGCCTTTGAACAGCACGTATATCCTCTACTTCCTTATTCATATGAATCTCTCATTGTACTCCGCTGCAAACTTAGCATATTATAAAATTAAAATATCAAGTCAGCTGACATGAATTAGGTTATAACAAAGTGCATTTGAGACATAGTTTTCTTTTTTATTACAAAATTACATGACACAATACAAACCATTACATTATAGCAACTTACACATGTACTGCATTAAAATAGTCCTATTCATTCTATATTTAACAGTCCAAAAAGTAAATAAATCTCTTGGTGCAAACTGACTTATATGAATGACTAGAAAAAGGGGCCAAGTACTTTAACATAGCCTCTGATTCCTTGTTTGTACCTCAAGTGAGAGGATTCCTGACATAATAACCTTACTAGTTACCTTTTTCTCTACCTTGAAAACTATTTTACATATTTTCTGTATATTTTCTATATTACAATAGACTGTACATTTGAGGAAAATTTATTCACTTCATCAACAACAGCAAGCATATTACTTATGGTCACATGGGTGAGGTGCACATAAAAATAGTGAAAGATAATAGATAATTGGCAAAACAAGAAGAATCTTAAATAGTAGGAAATGCATGAAAATGTTTGTGACGGGAGGATGGGTGTGAACTACATCACACATGTATCTAAAGACATCAGCTATTTGTACCAAAATAATCCTAACTAAGCTTGCAGTTATTACACAACCAAACCCATACCTGGAACCATTCATCCCATAGAAAGAAAATACATACAAGAGAAAACTTTTCAAATTAATTTCTTTATGATGCATGTATGTCAGTTCTATGAACATGAATGTTATAACTGCTATTATAAATCAAAGGTACTTTACTATCCAGAGGTTGAAACCTATCGACACCTGACTTTCCAGACTTTAAAAGTAACTTTATACATTGTCACTGTTACCATAGTGTTATTTAGGTTAATCTTTTAAATTATTTCCACAAATGTTCTTTTTAACTATATGGTATTCAATGCAATTTCCTCAAAATGTAATTAATCCTTGCCATTGAATGTATTTTATGTACAATATTTTCATTACCTTCAGCGCTACTGGACGTACTTTATGTCCAGTAATTACCAGTTTTTTTCTCTTAATATTTACGTATATGAAAATTTTACAAAATGTTGGGAAGGAAATTTAATTAACTATACAAACATAATTAAGTCAACTTTGTATATTTTTCGTTGTTAAATTAAATGTTCATAAAAAGAGCCCAAGGCTCGTAAATAATTTGGCGACAGGTTGGTGCCGGAAGGGTTAAAATTTATCACATTTTAAAAGTCTAAGGGTACCTGTGTACAATTTCAGAAATGTAAGCTCTGGGTTTCCCTCTCATTTTAAATGTATACTGTTCTGTTCAAGGCAAATCATTCATTCTTATAAAATAAAGTGATGGCACGGATAATCACACAAAAAAAATCCATTACCACTTCTAAATAAGAATCAAAGAGAAAAATAAGGTTTTCACTTTTGCTCTGTCATCGGTTATCAGAAATTTTAAATTTTCATTTGATAAATCTTATTATAAGACAATATGTCACCTGATTGAAAAAAGTTGGGCATTCTTGCATAAATTACCATTAACACTTAGTTTTCACATTCCTTACCATAGTATAAAAAGAGAGAAACTTAAGCGTCTCCATACTGTAAGGGAGTTAATGAGCACGGATACACTTAGAGGAATTAATTTTTACAATTATGTACAAGCATTAATAAAAGGCAATTAAAATCTGTACAGCATAGCAGCTTGGCTTTATCATTATTCCATGAATAAAGAAAATTATGATCAGCATTACACTGGGAAGAAATGAAACTTTATATTGCAACAACAGAGTATCCCAGCTGTATCAAAGAGATGGAAACTGTTCACCTCTTTTTATGTTTTGACTCTGAAATGTAGAATTGACATATATTCTATTTTGTTCAGTCTACTCCATCTGTTTTCTTTTATGAATGATTATTATAATTTCCTTAACAAAAAAATATTGCACATTCAAATAAGTTACAATATCCTTGGGAAATCTAGTGTCTGAAGATAAAATTTTGTCCCCTAAACTTCAGCTCTTCGCATCACTGTTTACTTTATCTCCTTTCAAAATATTCCACTTACTTAGTGTGCACACTAATAAAAGATAGCAATACAAACCAGCCCATATATAAACTCAATATTAAGAACAATTCTATGCACAAAGTTGTTACATTCAACACTCACTATGCATAATCTGACCTTGAAAAATTTTTACAAAAAGAAAAGCATGTTTTGAATATAGAAGAGTTTATACTGAATTTAGGTTGAGTCAAATTCAATAAAAAATGTAGTCAATTCAGACTTCACCTATATCATGAGACTTCATTTTGATATGCATAATAGTACCAGTATATAATTAGCACTAGTGTTGCGACACATAAGGAAGGCAATAGTTCTCTGGCGAGTGTCCATTATTATTAGCAATTAGGAAACTAAACATTTACATCAAAATTACAAAAAAGGCTGAAAACTTTCAATGTATTGTGTGCAAAATATTGCAATTACCCAAAATGGTAAAATTTTTATGTAAAAATAAACTTCTGTATATATAGATTATATTGTATGTACAAATGCACAATATATTAAACGCATTCTTCTTCCATGCAAACTTCCTCCATCAGCTTTTGACAACTGACATGTACAAAATCATTTTCAGTCAAGCTGACAGGACAAACCAGGCAATATACAAATATATAGTGTACAAGTTAATGTATCTATACTAAGTGGTGTATTTCCCATATGGGGGATTTGAGCTAAACAATACCAGGAACCAATTTCCTGCTCTGGGAGATTACAATATCATGGCTAAAAAATAAAGTACGTAAAAACCAAAAGCAAAACTTAAAATAGTTTCATAAACTTAGTGGTCAGGTTAAACTACTTAATAATAGCAAAAAGCTACTGGTTTGCAATAGAGTATAACATAAGAAAGACAGTACTATACAAGGAATAAAATTATCATTACCAAAATACTTTCGATTTGGATTAAAAAAACTGATTACAAAATAAATCAGTACGACACAAAATGAAATATAAAATGACGATTAATCTTCAAGATAATCCCATGGTCTCATCCAAATGCTGATGCACCAATCATAAAGCACTGGGTGGGAATTAGTGAATGGGACATCCTAAAACTTGAAGAATATGAGGGTTTAAAACCTTGACTTGTGTTAAACTATTAAATAATAATCCAAAACATATGGATGAATTGACTTGTGACCTTTGCTTACATTGTGACTAAACAGTAACAACCCCAGGGATGATCAAGTCTTGTCAGTATCGAACTCACATTTCAGTTAGTACCCCAATACAAAAGTACTTCCTACCATCACCAAATGAACAAGTAATCAGGAATAATCTTTGGACTGATACTCTTAAGTGTAGCCTTGGGGCTACGTCTTTGGCTTACAATGGTGTAATTTAGAGCACAGGTAGACTACATACACTTCTCTATTGAGAAGGGTGGCTTATAAATGTTGACCCTATTTAACTATTTTTCACCTTAATAGTACATACAAAATTTTTAACTTTTAACAAATAAATCCAGCTTGAATAATATTTCATGAATACCTCATCAAAGGGAAATAAACTAGTAGTCATGATAATGTATCATGATACTACCTCTGAAATCTAATGTCTAGTATTGCCATAAGAACATAGACAAGCCATACAATACTAAAAGCAGATGATTATATGGCAGTCATAGCCATTGGAATTGAAAACATATCGTACTGCAACATAAATGTTTATGCGTTGTGCTTTGACTAGCCTACATGAACTCCATTACACCATTAATATCTAAAAAGAGAACAAATGTGAAATCTGTAACTACCTGTGACCTACATGGAACAAGCTTTCATTATTACAGATGGAATCACATCAGTTGAACATAATTGCTTGACTGAGAACACAAGTTGGCTATCTTTTGACTGTAAACCTTAGCATAATGCAAAAAAAATGCAACATAATTCATATGAATATACTGTACAAATATTTACAATGTTGGCCTACCCAAAAAAAAAAAAACTATTTGATTTTTTATTTGCATCTTGTATCATAAAAATCTGCAGCATACTCTGTAGTACCAATTAAAAAGTTCCTACACAGTCAAAAATGTACTACTACATAATTACTGTACATTAGGAAGTGCTCCAGTACTTTAACAGACACCCAATCTACTAAGCTCATTTAAAAAATTAAATATTACACTGCTTATTTTGAAATCAAGATCTCAAATCTCTTGATGACAGCTTTGAAACCTATACAGGAAGTAGCTTTTCAAAAATTTCATACATGCTAAAATCTTGTTTCTCTTGATTTCTAAGGTGGTAATATATTTGCATAAAGTATTTATTATTGCTCATACTGGCAAGAAAGAGAAATACAAACTTGAGTGCCTGTACAAGTACTATTGGCACTTTCCACGCACACACACATACACACACTGTGGTCACAAAGTTTATGAGAAGCTGATGAGGCTTCACTTTAAGCACCTTTATATCTGACTGAACTACACAGACATAATACAAATGGCTAGTAGTATAGGGAATATGCTATGTTATACAGAAACTTTCTTTAAAGACCGATTCTGAAATCGTCAGAAAATAAACCTTGATCCAACTGCAATTCTTTACATAAAAAGACTTTGCCTAGGACGACCATGTATCGTTACCACAGGCTTACTATTTATAACATAGTTTTCCTATGGTACCATCTTCCAGTATGGTAATCATTCCTATAAATTTTGCATTGACTTTGCAAACAGGAAACTACTGATTATCATCTTGAAAGTTTGATGAAATCTAAACATAAATATCAAATAAACTTTAATTCACTTTTTCTTACCACCTCGTGGTTTTATGGATTCAGAGATGTGCCAGAGTGCTTCTTCGTTTAGATAGTCATCAAAGTTATTGAAGAAGGCGATAATTTTTTCATTTTTCTTGAATTGATATTGACTGAAATTGAAAAAAAAAACATTAACCATATTCACTACATAATATTATAAAAGAAAGATTGTGTGGTCTATACTGCAACTTAGAATAACTTTGATCAAACATAACCAATGTTGCTTGAAATTATGATAATACAGTACTTGGAAAATCCAATTAAAACACATTCAAATTTCTCAATAAAATATTGAGAATTAGTATTAAATGCTGGCCAAAAATAATACAGAAAGGCAACAACTTCCATTTGGTTTAACTAACCTTTAGAATTCCTGATCTATTAATTTTAGTATGGTTTTTATGTTAGCATAAATATTTAATTTGGTCTGTTGATATATTTATTTTATAGTTACACTGATCAACATAGCAAGACTTTCCATGTAAATAAGCTAATGTATCATACTGAGAACTGTCAATTTTGTATTATAATAATTTTCAATTTCTTATCTGAAAGTTTTTCCTTAATCATTCAACAAACATAACTTTATATTTGTTCCTACACAAATACAAACCATTGCCTTTAATAAGAGTAAGATTTCAGCGAAGCTGGAATCTGCCATTTTAATTTTTAACAAGGTAATTGTAGTTGGTGAAGGATAGAGGGGTAGCCCCTCCCGCCTGACAATAATTGCCGCCTTCACTTTACTTTTGGCTGCAAGCTAGTACAGACATACTGTTTTCTGCCATGTCTGGCAATTTTAATCTTTTGGTTTTCTTTAGATTGAATAAATGTGAAAGTTGATCATTGTGTATTAAAGGAAGAAGACAAGGATAGGCTGCACTTTTCCAGACAAACTGTAAATGTGTGACTGTTTTCTGTGCAAACCTGCTGTTATTCACAATATACTTCTTCCTGTTGGCCAGCATGTCTGTTGCTGCCATCTCTCCCAACTGTGGCTTTACAACGACGACAATCTAAAGACGTTGGCATTTCCTAGACATTTCAATTGCTCTATCGGAAGTAGGAAGTTTACTGCCACAGAGTGTCACGGGGAGGGGTGCCATCCTTCTGCTTTTAGGTTCTTCCCAACCCTGAATACATGCTAAAAAGCATATCAACTGCTATTGCTGTGTCTTCATAGAGCCCTTGTCACCTCTTCCCTGTGGGAGTGTCATCATTGGCTTGAATGACCCCTTTAAAAGGCAAACTTTAAGTTCCTCCTCATCTCCCTCTTTTTCATTCAATTCTTCACGCTGCGACCTCTAAAAGAACTCGAACTCACTCACTCACTCACTCTCATTCCTTACCTCTATCTCACTAACAAATGAAATCTTTGTTGCTTCACAAAGTTTCATTTATATTGAAAATCAATAATGATTCAATTTTCCTTACTTTCTCCAATCTCGCACTATGTCACATCGAACGTTATAGCGGTAACTTAATTGTTCGACAACTTTAAAAATCGGCCTAGTACTTGCTTCTTCTCTTACTTTTTTTTTTTTTAGATGGTTTCATAATTGAGGAGGGTACAAGTTTACTTATAACTGAAGTTAGGAAAAGTATTTCGGATATGGAATGGAGAATCATCTTTAGTAACAGTTTAGAATTATCGTAAATTATCATTCGGTCATTAGCGGCAGTTTGTTATTGTTGATTAAACGCCAGAAAAAAAAAGAAAAAAAATGGTTTTCCTGCTTTGCTACGTATGTAGGATTTTATATGGATATGGTAAATAATATTTGTAATAACATATTTACTAAAAGCTTTTAATATCATTATTTATCACTTTCATCATGCGCGTTTAATGCCTTCGTTTGTTTATTACGATCGAAGATGGAGCGTACAGTAAAGGAATGGAAGGTTTCCGTTTCAGGCGGTATCATAAAGAGAAACATTATATAAATGGCATTCATTTAATTTATTTGGAAGTCCTAAGAAAAATTAAGTAAAACATTGGTAATAACAAAATCAACATATAATCAATACTTGGTAAGATTGCTGTCGATGCAAAAAATAACCTATACACAGATGTGTAAATGCGTCTGTTTCTTCATTATGATCAGAGATAAACGTAAACAAAACATTGGTTGTCATTTTTTATCGTGCTTTTTGGCGTGTTTAGGAAACGCATGATATAAAATCTTTATATTTGTGCCTGTTTTAGTTTAGGGTACTGTAGTACATGCATTAAGTGTTCTGTACATTAAAGGGTAGTTTGTTAACAGTACTATGTAAAGGGAAAGTTTTAAAAGTCTGAATATACATGTTAAATAAATACGTAAATATGGTGTCCCTACTTCGCGGATTTTCAGCTATCGCGGCCGGGTTTGGAACCTATCTACCGCGATAAACGAAGGTTCACTGTAATATATGAGGTAGACCTCTCCTATAATCATGCAAGCACACAGAAGCATGCTAACGCATAGTAGCGCTCTCATGGATGCTTGAAAAGGTAAGATGGCGCTCCTGTATGAGCATGCAATTGCAAATAGGTAAGATGACTCTCCCATAGGAGTGCAGTATCATGAACAGATAAGGTGGTTCTCCCTTATAAGCACACGAGCATTTAGTAACGTGCTAATCCATAGTAGAGCAATAATGGCTACGCGCAAAGCAAGTGATCTCGTCATCTCTTTGTTCTTGGTGAAAGATTAGATAACACACACTTTTTCCCATGGGGAGAGAAACTGTAGGAGTCATTTATAAGTAGCTCCTATCATTCTGTCTTGAAAGTTTATTGTCCAAAAATGTTAGGGAGGGGGGAGAAAGGGTGGTGCCTATTTTTCTTCCAACCAGCAGTAAGTTATAAGTACAAAGAATACAAGGATTCACTGTTAGCGCTAATAGACGAAGGTGCAGCACAGGTGAAGGGATAAATTGAAATGTTCTTCTATCGTTGGTATACAATGACGTTTCACAATGATATCGTTGTCACTAGTACTCACTAGTGAGGGAATCTCCAGCATCAGGAATGCTGCTAACAGGAACGAACAGTGTATATCGGCAGGTTACACAAACTCAGTCAGTTACAGTCATAGAGAAAACTGCAAATCCTTTAACCTTCCTTACATTCACTCGCACAAAACTAGCTACTAACAAATTAACAAAATTTACACGGCCAGTTAAGGTGCCTGGAGTATGTCTGTTATTCTCCAGCGGCTAAAAAAAAGTGGCTACTTCAGTGTAATGGCTGTGAACAGGGCATTCCACCATCCTCTAGCACCTATCAACACCGCGTTACAAATTTCGACAACCGAAATTCCAGCCAAGCTAAAAGCATATTCGTATTAAAGGATGAGAGTTTTCATTCATGTAGAAACAAATATTATTTGTTTATATTTTATCTCAAAAGATGTAAACATGGCTACCTCCAAAAAAGAATTATAACTTAAAATCCCTCATAATTTGTCTGAGAGCTTAATATTTTTATTTTTGTTGCTTCTACATTTAAAATTTTATATATTTTCCATAGGACATGATAAACAATTTTGAATAAAAGGCATTTTGAAAATCTATTTACCCTTAAAGAAGTAGAATAAAGTTAGCCAACTTATCTGACATGGAAAATGAAACTTATTTCACAGCAATACCATCTACATTTCCTCAATTATTATTATTATTATTACTATTATTATTATTATTATTATTATTATTATTATTACTATTAGCCAAGCTACAACCCTAGTTGTAAAAGCAAGATGATATAAGAGACTCGGCAAAATGTACTAGCATACAATTAATAAAACAAAATTACTATCTTCAAATTAGTTCAAATTGTTGATAAATAAGGTGGAATAGAGGTAGAGAGAGTCCTGTAACCCCTGAACATTTATGGGTTATTCATTAAAGTTTTATCTCAATATTCATAAAATACTTATAAACTTACTATGTACAGTAATTATTCAAACCACATCCACATCATATCTACTTTACTCCATGACAGCTTTCCAGGAATACTGTATTTCGGTTATATTCCAATTAAATTTGTCATCACAGAAGATAATAGACGTGCAATATTTCTGACATTAATAATATGAAGGAAGCCTTCAATTTTCCCCCAATTTATTAAGTCTTTGAACAATATTAAATGTTATGAAAAAATTTTCATTTGTCTAGCAACCCCTTAAAAGTAGTCAGGTACACAAACTTAATCCTTGGTATTTATGTTTGAGTACTTACCTCTTCAAATTAATTTTTGTACATGAATCTGTTAATTTACTTTGAGTTTCCTCTTTTGAAAAAATATTGGGTAGATAAAACAGGAATTACAATGTTACGCAAAATTTTGAGCAACTTGCATAAAAAAAGAAAAAGAAAAAAAAAGAAAAAAGAACGATGTAAGTGAAAGATAAATAATTGACTTAAAACAATAATAACCAATGGAAAGAGAAGAGGAGTACTGTAACATAAGAAAAATGTAGGGTATATAGTGTAAAAAGATTGAAATACATAAGAATGAATTTGTGATACATACCATTTCTTGAAACGTTTCATATTGTCCAGAATATTGTACTGCTGCCACCGTTTTGAGAAGTTAACATTCCCATCTTGCATAAACTGGGTGTTTCCTATATTAACAAATGTCAAGTCTTGCAGAATCAGCCCACTGTAAAAGTATAGGCATAAATGAATTCATATTAATTCCAAACTATACTTTGAAGTCAGTGATATTGCAAGTTGTTCTGTTAATAAAATGATTTAGTTACAAGAAATCAAAGTTGGTAATGAAGTATCTGTCACCATAATTACTTGAAATGAACAGTATGTAAATTTATGGAAATTTTAATGGACTCCCTAACTAGCCAAACATCTTAATAATTAAAAAAAAAAAGTGTACAGTACTTGTAAAATGAAACTTCTTTATTGTGATTTCTTATGGGTGAAAATACTTGATTTATAACTAAATTCATCAAGTAATAAACAGAGGAGACCAGCAATCTCAATGGTACAATAAATTTTTTTTACCCAAAATGAATTTTCAGGTTTCTCACTTGTACATCGAACTAACATTATTACAAAATTATCTTGAGCATTTAGGAGGTCGATAAACAGATTCATGAAGTGTGTACAAACAAATTATTACTGTATACTGATAGCTAATACAATTCAACTTTACTATTGCTATTTTAAAAAGTTATTCAACTAAAGCTATGAGTCTCGTTTCTACTTTTATGGGTTTGGCCTGAAGGTCTTGTAAATCTTAGTGACAACTTCAACTATAATGCTAAAACTAGACTTTAAATGTCATATTGGTATCCTATATTACAAACTGTAAATAGTATAAAGGCTTGCAAAATGTTTTAGAAGCACATCATTTTACATTCCCCCAAGCTTTTCCTCTACTGTACACTAAAAGACTTCAAGTAAAGTAAAAATAAAAAAAATATATAATTCTATCCTCTAAAATTATCCCTTGAAGACTTAAAAATCCTCTGAAATTACTCCTTATTGTTAAAACTACTTTTAAAACCAAAAGAAACTTACATATAAGGAATGCATGGAGGTGAAGTTTCTGAAAGTGCCTGTCTATAAGCTCTGAATGCACAAGAAGAATCTATCAAAGCACAGTATTCCTTTAAACCATCAGTAATGTTTTTCTGCCACTCCAGTCTTCTGATAGGGGCAGAATCTAATGCAGATAGGATGGCTAAATAAGAGTTGAAATTATTCACATTACGTAAGTGTTTCATAATCTTTATGAACTTCATGACACATTTTTCTCGCTCTCTAGCATCTTCCTGCTGCAGGATTCGAGAACGTGCCCAGTATGACATTTTATTGAAGTGTTCTGTGAAGGTAGTGAGATTTGGAGACTTTTCTTCATTCTGCTCCTGTGCCCAGAGCAAAACTTCAGGTATTTCCATGACATCAAACAGTTCTGCATCGAGTAAAGTCATTTGTTCTGCAATTTCTCGGGACTTGAAGTCTAACAAATTTGCTTGTTTCGTTGTAATACCTAAAGATGCTATACAAAGGCTTTCCTTTGGAGCATGATATCTTTTCCTGGCTTCCAGTTTTTCTACAATTTTTTTCCTGAGGGCTCTTGCAAGAAGTAATTCACCACGACACAGCAAGTTGTATTCAAAATTTGTTAGGGTTTCCAATGTTTCCATACTTAAATCTGTTATAGCCAAATCATCCACAACTCGTACCAAAAGGGAAAATGCATTACGGGCAGCTTTTTGTCTTTCCATGTCTGAAGTCTTTATAAATTTGTGATAACGAGTTAAAAGTGTTTCAATAAGGAGTCCAGGTGAAATGAAAGTACGGTACGTTGTTAAAAAGGCTTCTTGATACAAGAAATCTGAAAGATAAGAAATGTGAAATGAAAATTTGTTCCAATATATTTTTATCAAAATGAGTACAGTAATTTCCTTTACTGTAAATTATAGAGTATCATTACCAAAAAATAAGAAAGTAATATTTGAATAAGAAGAAACACTAATAAAAATATTAAAATTAAATTCAACATAAGAGAAATTTATTTTTGCAACCATTAAGTTACAGGAGCAGTAAAATATCGTAAAATGACATGATTCTCCAGTTCACTGTTGGTTAAACCCTTTCTCCGAAGTATTATACCCTCGTTATTTCTACGAACCAACCCTGATGTTCATATTACTTCTTCTTCAGAAGCTTGGTTTATCAACCTTTACCCACAAAATTTATAAAAAAAAAAAAAAAAAATTCTTTTTTTTTTCCTTTCAAGAGATAATAGCCCCAATAGAGTAATAAAACATTCTAACAGTTAATGGTAAGTAAGAAGCCAGTAATTTCCCGTTCTTTAGTTTCCAGTCACAGAGGTTTCGCCAAGACATATCAGCCTTCCAGATTGTGATAAGTGCTCATTGGGTTTCAAGTTATGTTACCTGCTGAAATGTCAGCATTTCTGCAAAGGGAAAGCGCAGTTTTAAACAACTATTATGAGAAGTATGATTTCTTACGGTTCCTCTCATGGAAAATATGTTTCAAGTTAGTGTTATGGAACTGGGGAGTATACACTGCTCAGGTTTAAAGCTCCTACATAGTAAACAGAATGACTGCTGTTTGATTCTCAATACGGCCAGGGAGAGAAAGTGATATTTAGTTCAATGGGGAATTGCATGGAAGTGATGAGCTTTTATAGTTCCTAACTTATTTAACTTCCATTGTTAATCTCAGAAGGCCAGCAAGCCTTCTCTTATAGGCGGTAAATCTGACTTACCTGGCCGGTTGCTTACACTAAACCAACTTCCATAGTTGGATCTAGTGGTCATAATTAAAGTATTCCTTTAGTAAGGCTTCTAAACATTCATTATTCCTTACAGAGTCGAGTTCCTCTTGTAGGGTCTTGAAATCTCTTAATTACATTAGTCCAGCAGCTAAACCCTTGCAGTTCCATATCCCGAATCACTCTTTTTAGACATTCATTTCACATAGATTGCAAGGCTGAAAATGCTTATATTCCTCCTCTTGTTAAAGCATTTATAAACATAATTTCTAATTACGGTGATGGGGTTTCATATTGTAGATGCTCATATCTTATTTTATTGTTGATGATGTATCAGTTAAAGCTAGTCTATTGTATCCTGTTCTGGAGGACTGTGTTGTCTTTCGCTTGTAAGCTCGGTCACTAGCTCATCATGGGTTTACTTTAGTGGAGTAAATTTTAACAAGTGTTTTATTACCCTTACGAATCAGGTAATAAATGAGAATTAAATATTTTAGCTAGTTATTTGTGTTAAGTGAAGAACTATACAGTAGTTAAAAACTTACTTCACAAATAATACATTGCCATTACTTTGGACGTGCTGTTACATAGGCTATGCCTTTTTTCCATGAGCCTCAACATATGCTCAGCACTAACGTGACACTGACATACCCACTTGTAAACAATAAGTGTGTTATGCGTGCCTAAAATCTTATGATAAACCTAACTTATAATTTTTTTAAGGCAAGGTATTGTATCTTCGTTTCGTTGAGGATAAGAGTTTTTAAATGGTTATCACTATTACTAAGAATGGGTGCTTGGTATAAAGATTTGCTAAATCTGTTCAATTGTAAATTCTAGTTTCGTTTAGTCCTTAAGTCTTCAATACCTCAGGATGTTTTGACTTGTAAAAGACTAATCAGTCACCTAACCTTGTTATAGACCAGTGGTTCTCAAACTATGGGTCGCGACCCAAAGTTGGGTCGCGAGATCAATTTTGATGGGTCGCAGGGACACAGGAACATTATCATGCTTTCAGTGTTTCAGTGTATTTCAGTTGCTTAATTGAATTATTCTTCTTTAACCACAAATTACTTTTGTTATGTATGTTCATCTTCCCCCCACCTCCCTCCTCCTGGGCCCCATGTAATGGTGTCTCTGACAGGAAAGACTCCTGTATCAAAAGCTGTACACATTATTTTTTTTCCAAAATAAAGTGTATATATCATTGCATGTTTTCTTTCTCTTCACTTTACTCTGGGTCGCGAAGGAATGAAATGTTTCAAATAGGGTCGCTCATGAAAAAGTTTGAGAACCACTGTTATAGACTATAATGGCCTCTTTTGTGCTCATTGTTACACCTAATAAAAAAACCTTTCAATGGAGGATTTAGAAGCTAATTTACTCATAGCTTCTTGAAATAACTTCTTTTGCAGTTAATTTATTGTTTTATTATTATTATTATTATTACTATCCAAGCTACAACCCTAATTGGAAAAGCAAGATGCTATAAGCCCAGGGGCTCCAATAGGGAAAAATAGCCCAGTGAGGAAAGGAAATAAGGAAATAAATAACTGAAGAGAACAAATTAACAATAAATCATTCTAAAAAAGTAATGTCAAAAGAGATATATCATATATAAACTATTAACAACGTCAACAACAAAAATGTCATATATAAACTATAAAAAGACTCATGTCCGTCTGGTCAACAAAAAAGCATTTGCTCCAACTTTGAACTTTTGAAGTACTACTGATTCAACAACCCGATTAGGAAGATCATTCCACAACTTGGTAACAGCTGGAATAAAACTTCTAGAGTACTGCGTAGTATTGAGTCTTATGATGGAGAAGGCCTGGCTATTAGAATTAACTGCCTGCCTAGTATTACGAACAGGATAGAATTGTCCAGGGAGATCTGAATGTAAAGGATGGTCAGAGTTATGAAAAATCTTATGCAACATGCATAATGAACTAATTGATCGACGGTGCCAGAGATTAATATCTAGATCAGGAATAAGAAATTTAATAGACCGTAAGTTTCTGTCCAACAAATTAAGATGAGAATCAGCAGCTGAAGACCAGACAGGAGAACAATACTCAAAACAAGGTAGAATAAAAGAATTAAAACACTTCTTCAGAATAGATTGATCACCGAATATCTTAAAAGACTTTCTCAATAAGCCAATTTTTTGTGCAATTGAAGAAGACACAGACCTTATATGTTTCTCAAAAATAAATTTGCTGTCAAGAATCACGCCTAAAATTTTGAAAGAGTCATACAAATTTAAAGAAACATTATCAATACTGAGATCCGGATGTTGAGGAGCCACCGTCCTTGACCTACTTACAATCATACTTTGAGTTTTGTTAGGATTCAACTTCATACCCCATAATTTGCACCATGCACTAATTTTAGCTAAATCTCTATTAAGGGATTCACCAACCCCAGATCTACATTCAGGGGATGGAATTGATGCAAAGAGAGTAGCATCATCTGCATATGCAACAAGCTTATTTTCTAGGCCGAACCACATGTCATGTGTATATAGTATGAAAAGTAATGGGCCAAGAACACTACCCTGTGGAACACCGGATATCACATTCCTATACTCACTATGGTGCCCATCAACAACAACTCTTTGAGATCTACTACTTAAAAAATCAATAATAATGCTAAGAAACGACCCACCCACTCCCAACTGTTTCAGTTTGAAAACAAGGGCCTCATGATTAACACGGTCAAAGGCAGCACTAAAATCAAGGCCAATCATACGAACTTCCCGACCACAATCAAGGGATTTCTGTACTGCATTGGAGATTGTAAGAAGGGCATCACATGCTCCAAGGCCTTTCCGAAAACCAAATTGCAAACTAGGGAATAGATGATTACCTTCAGCAAACCTATTAAGACGTTTTGCCAGAAGACGTTCAAAAACTTTAGATAATATGGGAGTTATGGAAATTGGGCGGTAATCAGTGGGACTTGAGCTACCACAAACACATTTACATAGAGGAGTAACATTACCAATTCTCCAACAAGTGCTAAAAGCTCCTCTTCTTGCTAACTTGCGTAAAATAACAGATAACTTTGGAGCTAAGAAATCTGCTGTCTTTATAAAAAACAAAGGAAAAATACCATTAGGGTCTACACCTCCATAAGCATCAAGGTCCATCAACAGAGCTTTAATCTCACGAGATCGAAAAGCTAAACTAGTTAGTTTAGCCTCAGGAAAACAGGAATGAGGAAGTTCAAGTTTTTCATTACTCTGTTTTCTGTCAAAAACATCAGCCAAAAGGGTTGCCTTTTCCTTTGGACAGTGAGTGACTGAGCCATCTGGTTTAAGTAAAGGAGGAACTGTTGCATCTACACCAAAGAGTGCAGATTTAAGGGTAGACCACCATTTATGTTCCTGAGTTGTACCAGAGAGGGTTTCTTTTATGATTAAATTGTACTCCTTTTCAGTTGAGGCATAAACTCTCTGAGCAAAAGCTCGAAGCTGAGTATAGTTGTTCCAGTTCAAATCTGATCTGTTACCCTTCCAAAGGTGATAGGCCTCCTGCTTCTCCAAATAAGCACGTCTACAATCATCATTGAACCACGGTTTGTCCTTCATTCGGTACCTTAGCACACGAGAAGGGATACGCCTATCAATTATGTTGACTAGATTCTCATTCAAAGGGACAACAGGATCTACACTATTATATAATTGTGACCAATTCAAGCACAAAAGATCATGCAAAATCCCATTCCAGTCTGCTTGAGATTTCATATAAATTTTACAAGAATATGATATATCAGGGACAGGCTGCTCAGTCTTCACTAATAATGAAATCAAGGCATGATCAGAAGTCCCGACTGGAGAACCAACCTTACTAGTTATAACGCCAGGGGAGTCAGTGTATACGAGGTCCAAGCAATTACCAGACCTGTGAGTAGCTTCATTTATGATTTGCTCACAGCCTGATTCTGAGGCAAAGTCTAAAGCTCTTAAGCCATGACGATCGGTAGGAGAGATAGAACTCAACCACTCCCTATGGTGAGCATTAAAATCACCAACAAAGACAAACGAAGCCTTTCTATCATCTTCTTGTATCTTAGCCATAATGGTAAGAAGACAATCAAAGATAGAATCATCCATGTCTGGATTCCGGTAGATTGAACACAAATAAAAGTTGTTATGCCTGCCACAAACTTTTATTACCTGAATCTCATGACATCCACATTGATAGCAGGACTTATGAGAAGCAGGGTACACGGTCCTAATATACACCGCCATTCCCCTGGCCCTAGGAATGGAATCACGTTTCAGCATTATTGGCTTCTTAAAACCAGTTATAAGGAGCTCAGATGAGTGCCTCATATTAGAAACCAAAGTTTCTGAGCACAAAAGAATATCATACTGTCTGGACGCAACTGTAAGGTCTCGGATATTTGCATGAAGACCACGAATATTGCAATACAGAAGACGACATTGACGAAATCTAGGACGTACTGGTCCCGGATTTTGCTCAATGTCTCCAGACAGCATAAGAATTAATAGAAATAAAAAAGAGACATCATACTTAAAAACTAGATTAACAAGAATTAAAACAAAAACAATATGTACAGAATAATAATAAAAGTGATTGATGATATCCATAGACTATAGTAAAAAGACGGAAAAACTGGTCAACATGGAGGAGCCGATACACCATGCAAGGCTAAATACCCTCCAGGATAGCCACTTCAACTGAAGGGAGGACAGTAAGGATGGTTTTGAGAAGAAAAAATCAGAAAAAGGAAAAGACAACCTCTTGATAAACCACCAGGCATCCATGGCCCTTCTATTAAGCCTGCCCAACACACCATTTCAAAAAAACAAGAGGAAGAAAAAAAAAATAAGATAGAAAGCTTTATTTCTATTATAGTTTTGTGGTTGGCTTGACTAATTGTATGATACCCTTGGACTAATGATTTGGTTTTTGTATAAAGATTCACTAAATCGGTTCAATTGTATCTTGTTTGAATGGTTTTGTGTGCAGTTCTCTTACAAGGTCGGCCACTAGTGCAGTTCATCCTTTTCTTCCTGAATGGTAAATGTGGCATTTAGTACCTTACTTGCATGAACAAGCCTCTCTATACCATACACATTAAGTTTCCATATGTAGTGGGTTGCTGTTTGGAAAGCATTTTAGTAAAAAGAATTTAAAATTATAAACAAATATTTGTAGTTAGTCTTAAGATAAGCTATTTAATAAAGCCATAATAAATTACTTAAGGTAGTCCTACATAGATAAATTTGGCTAAGTTTTATAAATTATCGCAATTGCAGAGTAAGGCTGGTATTTCAAGTTCCCATTTACAGCACAAGCCTTTTACTCTACTAGATAGATTATTGGGGTCTGGTCACTACTCCGATGAATGACTGCCTGGTAAAACATTGATGCTCTTGGCAAAACAATAATAAAGATGTTTTGTAATCTTGTTCTGGATCCGTTAGCATAGAAGGTCCAAAGACATCCATTTTATATCTAATCACCTGGGACTTTGGATGACTTTCTCAAACCCAGGGTTTTCACAACCCTGTAGGTTGTCCTTTACAGGTTTAAAGACAGTCTACTATTATTTGTATCAAAGACAATAGTTTGTTTATTTTAAGGGGTATCAGTCTAAGAATATATTTTCAATGTCAGCCTTTATAGAGTATAGATCAGTGGTTAATTTGGTACTCAAGGGATTAGAAATTTATTTTTCAGGTATAACATATTTAAGTCTGTCAGTGATAAAAGGCCAACAGTAATCAGGTCTACTTGTCAGGATTGGGATGTAGTTTTACATACTGTATGTCATGGGTTCAATTTTAATCTTTGGGAAACTTCCACTTATAGGTTTGACAGGTAAATACATAATATTGGCAAGCATTATCTTTCAAGTTGGGTTTTGGAGCATAAGATAATTCTGTCTTTTTTGCCTTCATTCAGAGCTAAATTCTTTTAAGACTAAAAGTTGGTTGAAATTTATTCTATCAGAAATAGCTGTAAGTGCCGTATTTCCCGTGTCATAAGACACTTTTTTTCCTGAAAAATGCCCCCATAAATCACCCTGCATCTTAACACTAAGAGAAAGTTGTATAGAGGAGATTGACAACCCTCAGACACCTCAGCAATGACATAGAAACACTCACACTCACCAGACATAAAATATAAGCCTACAGTCATCATTGATATATAATAGATAAATTTATTTTGAATGCACTTTCTTTAATAAGTGAAGGTTATGAGATATTTGTTTTTGTTTTGATGGTCAGTCAGATGATTACTCGCCAATGCCATATACTGTACATGCAAACATGCCACCTAATGGTATCCAAACAGTTGTTTATGCAGTATTTAACTATTTTCTCACATTTTTTTGATATTTTGTAATAGGGCAATAATTTGGTAATAACTTTGTTGTCTGTATTCCGAAATAATACTGAAAGTTGTTGATGAAAAGAAAATTGAAAAGACATCTCACTGTTAGTTGAGTGCAGCGTTACCAAGTTAGCTGTAAACTAACAAACTTAAGAAAGAATCACCCAAGCAGCAGAAAAAAATATTCCCACTTGTGATATTTCAATAAAATTCTTTATTTGATCAATAATTAATTTTGTATGAAAATTTATACATGATGAATTTGGGAAACATTACAGGCATTTTACTTCTCTATTGAAATTTGATCAAGAGAATTTCGTAACACTGCTTTCATGTAAACAAACACTTGAAAACATTATGAGTGTAGCAGCTGAGACTGGTTTAGTGGGTGGTTTTTTTTTTACATGGAAATTAAATAAAATTGGGTTAACAGGTGTATAGCTAATTAATATTTGCCTATCACATTTCATTATACACCAAAAATATGAAGATTTACTGGGACGACGGAAAATCACTCTAGAATCGCTGACTAGGAATTGCTGCTATGATAGGTTGTAAAATCCTCAACTTCTCTTTAGCCAAAAATTCCTTAGCTAAATATAGGGTGCCTCTTACCACTTGTAGCATCTTATGACACAGGAAATACGTTATTTAATTTGAAAAAAGTTGTCTTTGTTCAATATATTTTGAACAAACTATAGACATTACATGTAGTACCCCTAATAGGCTATGTGGGATTAGAATTGCAATCCCTCCTCTGTCAAAAAAAAAAAAAAAAAACTGTCATTTCTTGTTGAGAAAATCAGAGAAAATCACCAAGCTTGGATTCAAATCTTGAATAAACCTTAAAGAATAAGGCTCTAGAATTAGGAGTAAACCTACATCACTTAACTTCTGCAGAAAGGTTTTTTTGGAAAGGATTTCAGAGACAGATCAATAATATACCAGTTTGGTGTTCGGTGGACATTATCTTGAATCCTGATTTTCTTATCAAGTTTATTGGTCTCCAGGTCCTATAGTGGTTGCTAGCTCTGTGGTCTTTAAAATTTTGTTTGCGCTCAATTAAGCTATAAATTTCTATTTCGATATTTCAAATGTTGTTAGAAAAACAATTTGGAAGTTCTATATTGTTAACTGTATTCTGAGATGATTCCCATTAAATCTATGCAAATTGAGTCCAAAATTTTTATTATAATATACATTTCACGTCTTGTTGACCTATTTCTTTCCTTCACTAGTATCCAACTACTATCAGAGTATGGGAGTCAGAAATATGAACATTAGGATAGGTTCATTGAAATACAGTAAACAGAATTTTAATATTCTTTTTTATTCCTCAACTCACCTGATGTTCATATCATGCCTCCCAACTGACTTGTAATGTCAAGGACAAGGTAATATTTTTGACTTCAAAACTGAAGAACAGGAAACTGTTGTCTGGCTATTGTTACTGTACTTATCATTGACTGCCAGATTATTTCATTACTTTTACTTGGGGATGGCAGCATGTATCTTTTGAAAATAAAGAAAATGGGAAATGTTTTTGATAAAGTTTGGGGGTAAACCTCAATAAACCAAGCTTCGAGAGAAGCAGCAACATGAACATCAGGTGATAGAAATAAAAAAATTCTGTATATTTATATTAAAATATTGGTAGTCAATATAAACAAATTTTCATTTACTTAAAACTAGAGATATTTCCTAGTAAATTCAAAGTTATATTGCTACATTATTTTCCGTTTAAAGAAACTTTGACACTCAGCAATTATGCCTGAAAAGGCATAAAGATTCTTCTACATTTGAAAACAAGATACATAAAATTAGTTCTAAGAATTGGCTGCATTTTAGAAAAATTGTGAAAGATCTACCTACGAATTAATATCCAAGCACAACTAAAAATTTGACTCACTCCGAATATACAAATTATCTAAATTTGCTACTTCAAACAGTGGAACCTTTAAACAACTAAATCACAAGAGAAAACTAAAGCTTACCTTGATACACGTAAATTAACTGTAATGTGAATGAGAAAACAATTACTGAAGAGAGGTACACTATGTTTCCTGGGTCACCTTAGAATCCTTACCCTTTTCTAATGCTTAGTTCCTACAATCAATGCAATTGTCCAACATTCTTTTAAAAATACAGCTACAATTATTACAATACAGACTCAGAAACCAAATCATAAGAACAAAGTAAATACACATGCATTTACAACAGTGACACTTCCAAGAGTCTTACCATCATTTTCCTCATCTTCTGTTTATCATGAAAAGAAAGACAACATAACATATTTTATAAGGTGTACTAGCATTGAAAAATCATCACCATTACTCATTAGAGTAGATTCCGTTATGGTGTTTTTACAAAAGGGCCAAAAAAATTATAAAAATGCTAGTAATGAAAAATAGGTTAGGTGTTAAAAGAGCCTAAGCATAAGCAATGATAAAGGAAAAACAAAAGCAAAACAAGGTTTCTGAATCATTCTACCAAGTGGGAATACAATCTTGCATAGCAGCTATAGAATGTGGAAAGAAAATTAACACCAAGTCTCAATACTTAAAAACTAATTATTCAATTACAACTGTAAATTATTTTTACAGTATCACAACACCCAAATTAATTAATTTGTTGCCTTATTATATGATTGCTGTGAGATTTAAAAGAATGTCATATGCTAAGAATCTTAAACACATGATTTTTTTCCAATTCTATCACAAGATGATAAGCCAATAACTGGCCATGGTGCAAGAGGAAATAAAATCATCCGATGCTTCACAAGCCATTCTATGGAACTATTGAGACAAGTCCATAATAACTACTGATATTTTTGGGTTTGTACATGCCAATAGTCACATATCATACATACCTAATGTGACCACACAGGTAATACTTCATGGGTCCTACAGGTCTAAAGAAAAGTGCATCGGAGCAACTTTAACATGATGAGGTAGCAATGAATATTTTTTGGCCAGGATTTTGAATATTTTATTGCCAAGTAACTCAAGTGCTCAAGCTCTTCCAAGTTTTTTTCAGTGGCAAACACAAACTAGCAAATACTTACCAAGAATGTTAAAGTACTGTTTACCAGTTATACATTCTAATCTTGAAACATGAATTTAGAATATCAGTAATGTACTCACCCCTTTGATTAGCTTTAGAAGCATGAACTATAAGAGCCTCCACAGGACCACCTCTTATATCTGGTCCTTCTTCACCTTCCTTTTTGTATATTAGGTACTCTTTTACATCAAGAAGATCCAGTGGACCTTCCTTTTCATCCTCTTCCTCTAACTCCTCTTCTTTCTTCTTTTCCTCTACAACCTCCTCCTCCTCCTCCTCCTCTTTTTCTATTGATTTTCTTTCAACTTCCACAACCTGATCTCTGATCAACACTTCTTCTGGCTCATCTTTCTCTTCAGTGGATTTTCTATGAAAGCTGAAACAGTAACAAAAGAATAAGGCTCGAGTTTTATGTTGTCCAACAACAAAGAGAGAAAAATTATTGAAATGCATAATATTCATTTAATACTCAAGTGAAAGGTTAATGAAAATATCAAATTTAGAAATCTATGATAATTCAAATATACCACTGATAAAAAAATATTTATAGAGTGCCTTCAATTATGAGGGTGGATATGTACCAGCTGGCCTTAATAAAGTTTCTTTATTGCTTCCATAACACTATACTTTTTTCAAGATTTAAAATGCTGTACTAACTTTTAAAATACAGCATATTTTACAAGGAATGTAATTACTTTCTTATGCCTATTCAATTTCACTATATGCTGACCCTATTGCTCCCAAATTCTCTAATTTTACTTGCAAACTTTTTAACAAGTTAACTCTAGATGAAAATCTACATTATTTTCTACCTTGGCATATCTTATCACTTAAGCTACCAATTTAACTTGAAAACAGATTTTACTGAACACTGTTCAATATGCTGTAGTCCACATAACTGGAAAAAAATAAATTATTCTGCTGCTTATAAATTGTAGTTTGCTATCCCAAGCCATTTTGTGTGGTCTTATTTAACATAAATAAGAACCCACACAGGGAAATTAAGTCACTTTTATAAAGTTCATCTGAATCTTGCACAAACTTTTTAGTCTTTTACAGCTCTAGTCTTATACATGCAGTTACTTTGTAACTACATTTTTTGCTAAAATAACTCACTAGAATACAATTGTTAAACAAAAACTTACTAGATGTGGGGGCTCTCTTTTTGAGCATCATTTGAACATGTAATAGGAATAAGTCTGGGTGCTGCAGGTAGAGACTGCCTAGTAGGAGGGGCAGTGATACGTTTATTCTGCTTCGGAGGTAGTTCTGGGGGATGCACTGATATGTCCATCCTATGTGAAAACGCAAGAGATGCAAGATGAAAATAAGGCTAATAAGTCTCAAATTATAATACTGACACAAGGAGAAAATGGACATTTTATAAACAAAGATGCTACTTGGAGGAAATATGGACTAATTCTTACCCAGTAATAATTTCTGCATACTGTGCTGAATGAATCATCTCCAACTCGTTTTCTTGTGTATACCAGTCAGAGATAAGATGCATCTGGTGAACTGAGTGCCGCAGGAGTTCATTCTCGTTGGGTTCAGCCACTTGCCCAAATAACTTCATGTAATCCATAACTGTAAAATACAATGAGATAAACTTATAATATAACCAAAACTTCTTAAGCAAGGTGTAAATTGGAAATAAAATTAATACTAATCCAATCATGATAAAATTAAGGCCAAAGAATTAGAATGTGTGATAGTAGTTTTGAGCTAAAAATGTCTTGATTATTGTTTTACTTACTACTTAACATTTAGTAGCTAATCAGAACTTTTACTTGTCTTTCCTATAATTTTGGGCAAAAGTACAAGTGAGAGGTGTATTAATTGTATGAACATATATATTATTACTATTGTAGAATAGAACTAATTGTATACCATATTTTATAACTATGAATACTTGCAGGGAATAAAATAAAATTAGGGTCGGTTTAATTTTAAAGGCATAGACATAGCAACTCGTATAATCCTATTGAATCTCAATCGATGATTTCTGGATTTGATTTGGGATATGTACTTATTATTTTGTTTTTATTCTTTTTGATAGTTGTATCATGCATACATTATTTCTTTTTCTGTAAAAACAGAATTATCTGAATCAATTTTTATTTGTGAAGATTTACATTTGAAAGATCTGATTTCCCAGTGCTTAATAATTAATTGATATAATTTTGCTTTTCTACAGTCTAATACTCTTCAACTTTGTAGTTAACATAGACCAATACTTCTCACTCAAAGCTATGCCCTTATTCTATAATGTATACTTGGCCAGAAGATATATTAATTAAATTCTCCAATAATGTGGTACTGGACAGTAATACAGCACAATAAGCACATTTTGCAAGCCAGTGATAAGTGTATACTATATTAAGCCACATGTACCCAACTATTTACTATAACGAATTACAATATAATAACAATAATTGGATAGAACTTTACCATGCTTCTTTTTAAGGGGCAAAGGTGGTGGATTTTCATCATCCTCATTTGATCCATGGTGTGTTTGGACCATAGTCTGTTTTCGCATAACGACTTGGCTTCCTTGACTGCTATTGGTGCTGCTATTGCTCATCATACTGATTGTACTACTCATATGACCGCTGCTGACACTACTGGTGCTGCTACTACTACTGCTACCCAGCAAAGTGCCAACTTTTGGTGGAAGTTTTGGGCTTGGATCCTCCCTTTGCTGCAAGTAAAAAATACAAATAAATGGAATATTTTACAGTAACCAACTCAAGTACAGCAGTGATCAAATGATGAATTACACTGTACACATTCTCTTCACAAAGAGGATTAAAGATACATTGTTCAATTATTAAATCAAGTACAGTACAGCATTTCTAAAAAGCATTGACCCTATACTGTGTTATGTATATAAGAACATTGATCATGAGTGTTTAAACCTTGGTGTTTTAAAAAACAGAAATCTTAATTAAATAGAATTGAGAACCTTGTTAATTTGAAGCAAAGCCTAGGCTGATAAATACTTTAAAATGATAAACATAGAAGATAAATAAAATTAGATAAAAAATAGGAATGCACACTATGCCAAACTTGACAAACAACAAATACTGAAATCTAAGAAAATCTCCCTTTAACCTGAGCTTTACAGTACAGTAAGGCAAATGGCTATACTGTAATAAGAATCCAAAATCTTCATTTAAACTTTTAAATCAAGATTAAAAATGATAATAGGCTAAGATCTCTTGATTCTAAATACTATTGAGGTAATAGCTTTAAATTTTAGCAGAACAAATATGTTTTCCAGATAATAAATACTGCTCTGTACATTATTTCTTCCTATACTCATTCCAATATAATAATATGAAGTGTAACAATGTCAATACTTTTAATTCAAATCCCTTCAAAATTTGTTATTGATACAAGACAATGAAATACATGTAAAGCATATGAAATATGGAAAATGAGAGTTTTCTTGTATTATTTAAATATCTTGGCTTTACAGAAATTAAACTTTATTTGGAAATACAATAATGTGTTACTGAGTCATGGTAGCAAGAGCAGGGATAATGTCAACTTCCAAACTGAAGACGTCTACTGTACCTAAAATAAACCCCCTTACTACTAGAGGGCTTTATTCCTTTGTTAAGGGCATGTATTGTTGAAATGAAAGAAAATGTGAAATTTGTAAAAATGTAACAGATAAGTGTCAACTAGAATGGCCTTCTGGGAGAAGAAACAATATGAACATCAGGAGAGTTTCAAAATAGGAAAATTTATTACAGTATTAAAATTCTATTTTTCTTGATACAATATGGAAATTATTACTGTACTTTAGTTTGATTGTTATCATTACTAGAAGAGTAAAATTTAAGAATTTTCTGAAATATTGTAAACCATTTGTCTACTCCTTTAAGAAGATGAAAAATACTGTATCTAAAAGGTTAAAAATTATGTCGAGTTCTGGGTATTTGTAATATAAGCAAGCAAGGTCTCCTATCTAAAACATATGTACAATTTAATCTTGGTTTAGTTGTAATTAACTATCAAAAATTAATGATAATAAAAGTAATGAATCATAATTCAAGATCAGTTTATATAACAGTTTCAACAAATAAACTGAACATGAGCAATAAAAAAAAAAAATGTTCTCTGATAATTACTCTAATCATCCAATTTATATTTAAAGAAATAAGAGAATGAAACATAGTGACTAATATCTACAAAAAAGAAAAGTGGTTTATTTACAAAAATGTCAGTGAAATGTTATTTTTATTAATAAAATAAATTTTTGAATATACTTACCCGATAATCATGTAGCTGTCAACTCCGTTGCCCGACAGAATTCTATGGAGGGATACGCCAGCTATCACAATACTAGAAGGGGGTGTATTTACCAGCGCCACCTGTGGCCAGGTACTCAAGTACTTCTTGTTGACACCTCCTCAATTATTCCTCGGTCCACTGGTTCTCTATGGGGAGGAAGGGAGGGTCGATTAAATCATGATTATCGGGTAAGTATATTCAAAAATTTATTTTATTAATAAAAATAACATTTTTCAATATTAAACTTACCCGATAATCATGTAGCTGATTCACACCCAGGGGGGTGGGTGAAAACCAGTGTACAAGATTAAAGGATAGCTAAGTATCCCATATTTCATATAATCAGTTATCCACAATAACAATGAAATAATAAGTACCTGGTAAGGAAGACGACTTGAACCGTTACTCTGCCTTTAATAAGATCGTCTTCCTTACTGAGCGCAGCGTTCCTCTTGGGAGGCTGAATCAACTCAAAGGTGCTAAAGTATACAGGGCTGCAACCCATACTAAAGGACCTCATCACAACCTTTAACCTTGGCGCTTCTCAAGAAAGAATTGACCACCCGCCAAATCAACAAGGATGTGGAAGGCTTCTTAGCCGACCGTACAACCCATAAAAAGTATTCAAGAGAAAGGTTAAAAAGTTATGGGATTATGGGAATGTAGTGGCTGAGCCCTCGCCTACTACTGCATTCGTTGCTACGAATGGACCCAGGGTGTAGCAGTACTCGTAAAGAGACTGGACATCTTTGAGATAGAATGATGCGAACACTGACTTGTTTCTCCAATAGGTTGCATCCATAACACTCTGCAGAGAACGGTTCTGTTTGAAGGCCACTGAAGTAGCCACAGCTCTCACTTCATGTGTCCTTACCTTCAGCAAAGCAAGGTCTTCTTCCTTCAGATGAGAATTTGCTTCTCTAATCAGAAGCCTGATGTAGTAAGAAACTGAGTTCTTAGACATTGGTAGAGAAGGTTTCTTGATAGCACACCATAAGGCTTCTGATTGTCCTCGTAATGGTTTTGACCTTCTTAGATAGTACTTAAGAGCTCTAACTGGGCAAAGTACTCTCTCCAGTTCGTTCCCCACCATGTTGGACAGGCTTGGGATCTCGAACGACTTAGGCCAAGGACGGGAAGGAAGCTCGTTTTTAGCCAAAAAACCGAGCTGCAAGGAACATGTAGCCGTTTCAGATGTGAAACCTATGTTCCTGCTGAAGGCGTGGATCTCACTTACTCTTTTACCTGTTGCTAAGCACACGAGGAAAAGAGTTTTTAATGTGAGGTCCTTACAAGAGGCTGATTGGAGCGGTTCAAATCCTGATGACATTAGGAACCTTAGGACCACGTCTAGATTCCAGCCTGGAGTGGACAACCGACGTTCCTTTGAGGTCTCAAAAGACCTAAGGAGGTCCTGTAGATCTTTGTTGGAGGAAAGATCCAAGCCTCTGTGGCGGAAAACCGCTGCCAACAAACTTCTGTAACCCTTGATCGTAGGAGCTGATAGGGATCTTACGTTCCTTAGATGTAACAGGAAGTCAGCAATCTGGGTTACATTGGTACTGGTTGAGGAAAACTGCATTGGCCTTGCACCAGCTTCGGAAGACTTCCCATTAAGACTGATAGACTCTGAGAGTGGATGTCGTCCTTGCTCTGGCAATCGCTCTGGCTGCCTCCTTCGAAAAGCCTCTAGCTCTTGAGAGTCTTTCGATAGTCTGAAGGCAGTCAGACGAAGAGCGTGGAGGTTGGGTGTACCTTCTTTACGTGAGGTTGACGCAGAAGGTCCACTCTAGGAGGAAGAGTCCTGGGAACGTCGACCAGCCATTGCAGTACCTCAGTGAACCATTCTCTCGCGGGCCAGAGGGGAGCAACCAACGTCAGCCGTGTCCCTTTGTGAGAGGCGAACTTCTGAAGTACCCTGTTGACAATCTTGAACGGCGGAAATGCATACAGGTTGAGATGGGACCAATCCAGCAGAAAGGCATCCACGCGAACTGCTGCTGGGTCTGGAATCGGAGAACAATACAAGAGGAGCCTCTTGGTCATCGAGGTAGCGAATAGATCTATGGTTGGCTGACCCCACAGGGCCCAAAGTCTGCTGCAAACATTCTTGTGAAGGGTCCACTCTGTGGGGAAGACCTGACCCTTCCGGCTGAGGCGATCTGCCATGACATTCATATCGCCCTGAATGAGCCTCGTTACCAGCGTGAGCTTTCGATCTTTTGACCAAATGAGGAGGTCCCTTGCGATCTCGAACAACTTCCTCGAATGAGTCCCTCCCTGCTTGGAGATGTAAGCCAAGGCTGTGGTGTAGTCGGAGTTCACCTCCACCACCTTGTTAAGCTGGAGGGACTTGAAGTTTATCAAGGCCAAATGAACTGCCAACAACTCCTTGCAATAGATGTGAAGTGTCCTTTGCTCCTGATTCCATGTTCCCGAGCATTCCTGTCCGTCCAGTGTCGCACCCCAGCCCGTGTCCGATGCGTCCGAGAAGAGACGGTGGTCGGAGGTCTGAACAGCCAAAGGTAGACCTTCCATGAGAAGAATGCTGTTCTTCCACCACGTTAGAGTAGACCTCATCTCTTCGGAAACAGGAACTGAGCCCGTCTCTAGCGTCATGTCCTTATCCAGTGAGCAGCTAGATGATACTGAAGGGGGCGGAGGTGGAGTCTCCCTAACTCGATGAACAGGGCCAGCGATGAAAGTGTCCCTGTTAGACTCATCCACTGCCTGACTAAGCATCGGTTCCTTCTCAGCATGCTCTGGATGCATTCTAGGGCTTGGAAGATCCTTGGGGCCGACGGACAAGTCCGAAAAGCTCGACTCTGAAGATCCATACCCAAGGAGACAATGGTCTGGGATGGAACGAGCTGAGACTCCTCAAAATTGACCAGGAGGCCCAGTTCCTTGGTCAGATCCAGGTCCATTTGAAAATCTCCAGACAGCGACGACTTGAGGGAGCTCTTAAAAGCCAGTCGTCTGACGGAGCCGGACACAAGATCATGATACTGCTGCACAGTCTGTAAACTGTCAATCATGGGCAAGCGAGGAAGTACAGTGACAACCCGAATCTGTCTAGACTGTCTGGGTCGTACAGACAACTCCTTAACGGGTTGCTGAGGTTGCCGCACTGCGTCACAACAAGTCCCTTCTGTTGGTTGTTGAACGTCTTCCCCGTGACACATTGACTCCGTAAACAAAAAATCCTCTAACAAGGACTAAGCTTGGACTGCATGTCATGCAACACAGCTCAAGGTCTATGGGAGCAGGTGTGGTAACAGACGGGATTAGCGGCTGAAGTGTAACCATTACCTTCCCTGTAAGCATGTTATGCTTAAATAAAAGTCCATAAGAGGTTATGCAGCTAAAGGCTCCCTCCAAATGACAGAGTCCTCAAGGGAATATCAGAATGAGGGAGAAAAGAACTTTCTCATCTACAGGGACCTTATCCTAGAAAAGCTAAGTTCTCTGAGTGAGAGTTCACTGGTGCAAAGCAGCAGACTAGAAGGCAACGTTATGAAACTGCTTGACAGTCTAGTGAGTTGGCAACAACCCAAGATGTGTTGAGAAGCATGCGGTAAGGTATGCAGAGCATGATGTATGCAGAGTATGCTGTATGCAGAGCATGCTGTATGTAGAGCATGTTGAAAGCAGAGCATGCTGTATGCAGAGCATGTTGTATGCAGAGCATGCTGAATGCAGAGCATGCTGAATGCTGAGCATGTAGTAAGCAGAGCCTGCTGTAAGCAGAGCCTGCTGAAAGGAAAGCAGAGCGTGTGCATGGCGTTTAACATTTCTCAGAAATTCCATGACCAGTGCTAGAGTGCTTTATGCATGCTTGCATGGGGTTTAAACCATGGTATGCTGAACAGCAGAGTCAGAACGAGCTGGAACAACAATAGTGTGGTTTCCTCTTCAAGACTCCGATGAGGGAACACCTGAGGCTCAGTCTGCCAAGGCTGAATAAAAGACAAGCAGAAGGAAGGCGCATGGGTGGAGGAGGCTGACTCCTAGCATGAGTGGTTGAACCCAAGGGTTGCGCTTGGCGGAAGCGGAGTAGCAAGTTCCAGTTCCTGTGGTGTGAGCGGAGCGC
The DNA here is from genome assembly GCF_036898095.1 of Palaemon carinicauda. Lineage (NCBI taxonomy): Eukaryota > Metazoa > Arthropoda > Malacostraca > Decapoda > Palaemonidae > Palaemon > Palaemon carinicauda. The sequence goes on from NC_090742.1 coordinate 40,371,472, forward strand.
GATGAGGAAGAGGCTGCGCAGAACAAGGTAAATGTCTCGCAAGCTGAGGCTCCTGAGGCGCAAGGCTAAGGAGTTGTGGTGCTTGCCTTATGGAGGGTTGAGCTCGCTGCAGCAAGAGCTGAGGAAACTGACTCATGGACGGGAGAGGTTGTTGTACCTCAACCGAGTGTTGCATCACTGGTGGAGCAGCAAGTGGAGGAGGAGGAAGAGAGGTATAATCCTCCTGATCCCAATGTAAAGGTTGCCTTAAGAAAGGCGGAGGCTGAACACCACAGGGAACAGCAAACTCAGCACGTGTCTCAACATCGTACGCCTGGCAGGTGGAACTGCTGGCAGGTGGTACTGCGATCAGGCGGAGCGAGTGTAGGTGGAGGGAGTGTAGGCGGAGGCGGAGGAGCAACACTCTCAGCCCGACACTCACGCATCAAGTCCGAAAGCTGTGCTTGCATGGACTGTAGTAGAGTCCACAACATCATACGCCTGGCAGATGGTACTGTGATCAGGCGGAGCGAGTGTAGGAGGAGGGAGTGTAGGCGGAGGCGGAGGAGCAACACTCTCAGCCCGACACTCACTCATCAAGTCCGAAAGCTGTGCTTGCATGGACTGTAGTAGAGTCCACAACATCGTACGCCTGGCAGATGGTACTGTGATCAGGCGGAGCGAGTGTAGGAGGAGGGAGTGTAGGCGGAGGCGGAGGAGCAACACTCTCAGCCCGACACTCACTCATCAAGTCCGAAAGCTGTGCTTGCATGGACTGTAGTAGAGTTCACAACATCGTACGCCTGGCAGATGGTGCTGCGACCAGGCGGAGCAGGTGCAGGCTGGGCGAGCACAGGCGGAGCAGGTGCAGGCTGGGCGAGCACAGGCGGAGCAGGTGCAGGCTGGGCGAGCACAGGCGGAGCAGGTGCAGGCTGGGCTAGCACAGGCGGAGCGAGAACAGGTGGAGGGAGTGTAGGCGGAGGAGGAGGTGCAACACTCTCAGCCCGACACTCACGCATCAAGACCGAAAGTTGTGACTGTATGGATGCACTCGGGTTGTGAACTTTAACTTCGTACGTCTGGCATAGGTCTGGACTTAACGTTTAAGAAGTCTTGAGACCTGAGACCAGCGTTACTCTGCCTTTATTTTCTCCCCTAATCTCTTCTGCAGACGAGCAAAATAAGGGCTCAATCGTCTGCGGGTGGGAGTGACGGTCTCGGTAAGACACGCCCACAACCACCGAGAATACTTCTGTGCGCCGATCAAGGCCTGCTGAACCCTTATGCCCTTCGACATTGCTTCTCCCCTGGGCTTGGGAGCTTGCAAGAGGTCCCGGACTGGGAGGACGACTGGCGCGCACAAAAGTACCCTCACGCACTAATCACTTATCACTTTGATTTCTGTTTGCACTTATTTCACTGAACTCGAAACTTTAAGTGGTTTGTACCTGAAATACGCAATTCTATCCTTTCTCAAAGTTAGTAATTGCGAAAACAGAATTACAATGTAACAGAAAAATCTAAAGAAAGATAATTCAGTGGTTGGAAAGAGACTAAACACTAGATCACTCTAGAAACGTTTAGTTTCTTCCCCTAAAGAGACTAGGGAGAAGAGCAAAAATCGATAATGACGTTACTCGTACGCCTGGCAGGCTTGAATGAAACGTTTATCCTCTTTCTCCCTCCGTCTCTATCTCTCTCTCTCTCTCTCTCTCTCTCTTGACTTAGAACCTGAGAGAAGAGCCCAATCATATATATCGTTAAAACATATTATTGTTAAAGGAAAAAACTGAAAAGTTCCTTTATTAGGATCAAAACCATTAAGTTAAGAAAGAATGAACAAAACGCAAGACACGGTTACTCTTACTGCAACGTGAAACCGTGAACATTCTTTCTCTATCGTAACGATAGAGTGCAAGTTGAACGTTCTGAACGTCAACAACTGCAGAGACAAAACAAAACGTTAGTTCAACTTTGAAAACAGTACGAGACTGTCAAAGAAAATCTTTCAAACTCTGTGGCGGAAATAGCATAATATGTTAACAGGTAAAACCGAAATGACGGGCTCAAAGTTTATTAACTTCGGTAAAAGACCGCCTACTATTAGGAAGGTCGAATATAAACAAATATAAAAATTAATTTTAATGAGTTTATAATAAAAGGAAGTTAATCGAAGAGGCCTATAAGAGGCGGAGAGATATAAAATAAATCTATAACTTTTGTTAAGCAAAATTAAGAAAGAGAGTCTATACTCTCTTAGACACCAACACTTCCGTCTAAGGGAAGGGTCGGCCATTGAAAGGTGAACGAGAGTTCATACTCTCTCGTCACCATAATTAATCAAATTAATTCCAAAAGCTAACTAAGCTAATATAGAAGTTTCCAGTAAAGCGACAGCCGAAATCAAAGAGAAATACTTCACCAAAGTCGTGAAAATACTCCAAGAACATAAGCGTATCCCAGAACGTCTTGCCGGAAGCACGACAGAGGAATAATTGAGGAGGTGTCAACAAGAAGTACTTGAGTACCTGGCCACAGGTGGCGCTGGTAAATACACCCCCTTCTAGTATTGTGATAGCTGGCGTATCCCTCCATAGAATTCTGTCGGGCAACGGAGTTGACAGCTACATGATTATCGGGTAAGTTTAATATTGAAAATGGGAAGTTTTCACCTGCTATGCACTACTATAGCTATGTAAGTATATTGCTATATCTAACTTATTGCATAGAAGTAAAGCATTAGGCAAATATAATAAACTAGGGTACACATATTAAAACATACAAAGCTGTATCAACAAATAAACTACTGTATATTCTGAAAGACAGGTCATTCTAAAAGACAGCTAAAGAAAATGCTTTCTTTAAATTTATATGCTGCACATAATACAGTATGTGCATAATTGAAACAAAGAAGGCACAGTTTATAAAGTCACATCGATAATAATAAAAATATCAAAGTTTTTACAAAATAGCTTGGTCAAAATGTTTCACCTTGAGTCTTAATTCTGGTAAATCAACTGTGTCCACATCGACGTTTTCGTACGTGGATAAAACATGCCGTCCCAGTCGACTCTTTTTTACTGGTAATGCTGGCGGGACAGCTACTGACAATGTGTGATTCTCTCTTTCTCCCTGACAAAAAATATATATAAAAAAATTATCTAAAATATTCTTTAAAGCATGTAAAAAAAAAAAAAAAAAAGACCTGATGAACATAAATCACAATATACTGTATGGTAACCTATGTAAATAACAATTGATTTTGTGAAATAACTTAATGTCAGAGATTTTGTTTGCATCATTTATCCATACAACATAAACTATCTATACTGTAGATAAAAATTTTCTAATGCATATACAGTACTATAGTTTTTATAATTAAAAACTTTAATATTTCAATAAACACACAGAATTCCTCAAAGATAATAATTTCACCAGAAGAAACAACTGATATTACTGTATTTATAAAACTGAAGTATATACTGTACAGTATATGACTACAATCTTTATAAGACATTATTTCAATTTTGCATATGAAAAGATTAATCAAGTAAATGAAGAAATGCTGTTACAAAAACTCTATTATCTAATGTTATAAATGCAAAAAGGCAATAATTTTCATAATTTAATTAAATATATAAGTAAAGTTTTCACACTTCATTAGAAAAAAATGCCACAACTATAAAAACAGCTGTTATAATCCACAGATTTTTTTGGTTCAATTTAGCATATTTTTCTATTTTGATGAGTTATTCATAGAAGATTTTAGATATGATATTTTCAACACAATTTAACAAGCAAATATAAGAAACACTGTATTAAGCAACTACTGACTCACAAGGATATATGTGGCTTGTGTCAATGGTAACACTGTATAGTACTGTATCTCTAAAATGTTAAACAAATGCTGCAAAGGACAGTTTTACATTCTATTCACCTCATGACATTTACAAAGGAGCACCTACAGTACTATTCATCGAATGGCAACATGCACTGTACTACCTACCTCACTGGCACTGGATGAAGAGGATGTTGAAGATACTGTGGATGAGGTTGACGATCGAGTAGTCACATGGTGGTATGAAACTGTGTGCTGACTGCTACGTGTCACCTTACTGCTAACCTGTAGGTTTTTCATGCACATGAAATAGCTGTACTGTTCTAATACCCAAAAGATATGAAGAACCACAAAAGAAACACTGACAAAATATGTGCCTGTCAAGGGAAGTGCAAATACCTTAAACCAAATGTAAAAGGGTGTTTACAGAATCACATTAAGAGGGATCGTAAGAGTGCAAAAATATATATAAAAAATTAAATGGATAAAATGAACTGTCATAACAGCTTGCATATTTCATGCATTTCACTTCTTCAGGGGATTACGTAAAGAAGAAACTAGTATTTCAAGAAAAAAATAATTATATGTAAGTGCTAATGCCATAACTGGTCCTGTATTGCCACATCAATTACAGTTGCTAATATCTTTGAAAGGAAATATTATAAATAAAAACAAGACGAAATTCATTCTTGGCTCATTACAAACAGTTAGCCCTTATAGTGAACTTAAAAACCAGATTTGGGGCAAGACTTTGGTAGACTGGAGGGCTACTAATTTTTTTTTCTTCAGCAAATACAGTACTGTTTTGAATTTCAAATGAAATGCTGCATTCATAAGGGCTTTAAAGAAGTTCAATGGAGCAAAAAGGAGTTGTGTTAATTTTCCTTTGTATTATTTAAAGATTGACGAGTTTTACCAATGGAAATGATGAACTAAAAAAAAATACTCAAAATTTCTTCATAATTGAAATTCAATACTTTATATTCCTCTTTAGAAACTGGGATTTGTCTACTGTGAGAAATGTAATAAATATATAAATAGGGGAAAATACATTTACTATAAGCAAACAGACATAAAAAAATATCCAAGTTAAAATAAAACTTTTCTACATACAGTACAAAGGGTTTCTTTCATCTGATATAATAAAATAACTACTGCATATCACCACTTATCAAAATATGTATTCAATCACTATTAGTAAAAAAGACTAGTACCTGTACAATTGCATTTATGCATGAGGCCATAATGCATCCTTTAAAAATCAATGTTTAATTTTATCCCTAATTCTAGCAGTGTAGGGTATGGTTGTACTGCATTATAGCTTAAAATTCTGTTTATCCTAAGGAATTGTTACTGAGCAGTAAACTTCATAGAAAGAGAATAATGTACATATTTTTTAATACTAAAGGTCGCATTTTTATATGCCGTTCTGTAGATGTCCTATTCATTGTATTTTCTTCACACAAACAATTCATATCTACATCACAATGTCCCTAGAACACTACCTGTTTAATTTTAATGCTCTCTTGGATCAGTTACATCCTCTACCTCTTCAGATAATAAAAATTGAAGAAAAGTACCTCAAAAGATTTCCTCAATGGATTCAGTGCAGCACTACTAAATTTTCTTACCTAATTCTCATACTGTATTATAGCAATTGCAAAACTATTAGACAGCCATAAGTTCAGTACAATACACCTCAACTTGAGGGCAGTTTGCACAAAACAGCATTGTGTAGAAAGAATTGAATAGTTATACTTCTAGAGTGTACTACAGTATAAATCTGTCACCCTATGTCGTTCTGTATTTAGAAAGGATAAAAATAAATTGAACACAATGAGTGCGTTACTGTGGAATCACTTCTGAACCATTTGAAAAAAAAAATCATACACTTCATTCTCAACCTCTAAAAATATTGATAAATGGAACACGAAATATAAATATAAGAAATATATTTTAATTCCATATTACTATCAAAGTGTATTTTTTTCATCTGTATGGAAGTACAGTATGTCAAAATAATGTTTTACAATGGAAAATAATGTTTTCCAAAAGATGACAAGAATTAATAACTAGAATAAGTAAAGGTATGAAAGATATGCAAATCCTTATAATGCTTTCATCGTATGTTTAGTTTCCATACATATTGAGTGCTAAAACTAATCCCTACTTTTTAATTTTCCATAGGGCACCTATTGTAGAGAAAATATGTAATTCCATAGAAAAACAATAAGGGAGAAAACACCACATTGAAGAGTAGTAACTAGCAACATTAACTATATTTTTTTGGCTAAAACATATCTTATGCTTCTGCAATTCATTTATATAGTTGAAAACACAATTTTTTTTTTATTTCAACAATCATGACCACAATTGGGAGGGGGAAATGACTACATGTACTGTGCCTTGTGAGATGGCTGTAAGCAGTAACTCAAGGCTCTGCAGTGCGCGTTTGTGACCCAGCTGCAGCATTTTCTGTTTTTTTTTTTCTTTCATCTGTTCCTCAGGTCTCGTCTTAGTCTATATATATTCAATTTTTTCTGATCCTCTTATTCTCTCTTATTCAAGATAAATTCCTTCAGCTTAGCCCTAAGAGAGTATAAATGTGAAACAGTGGTCTGGTTAAACAACCTAATTAGTCACGGCTACTTTAATCAATGTAATCCTTCACAACTAAAAAACACGCACTAAAACTTTGACATGTCAACTCTAATGCCTACCATATGAAAATTTCCACTTTTCTCAATTCAACCTTATTCACTGACTTAGGTTTATCTTTGGAATGTAAGAAATACTACTCTATTTTAAAAGAAAAACTACTTTTGGAATGATATACACCAAAGTGCAGGATGTACTAACATTTAGCGAGTATGACTAGGCATATTGTTCCAAATTTAAAATACTTTAGTGCAAATCATTCAATGATCCTGTGGGCATGCAAACAAAACAGTCACATACAGAGTAAGATAATATGCACTTTTGATTCTCTATGTGAACCTTTACCAGGTTTGAGCATGCTAGACAGAATTATGTGAAACCAGTCTTCACTATGAATATATTTACCTGAGATGATGAGGACAAATGAGTTTGTGTACAAGACTGCTTCAATGAGTGGCTGAACGAATGACTGCTGCTAATGCTGTGGGTGATAAAAGCCTACAATTAGTCTATTTAAAGAATTCAGTAACAGAAGAGCTATGTGAAATTTTTTTTGATTTACATAAAGTAAAATAAAGAAAACTGCTTTGATTAAAGTAATAAAAATGGGTAATATATAAAATAAAACTTCTTGAGAATAAGCAATTTTATAGTTATTATATGACTTCTCTTTGTAGCTACCAGCGTGTTTTGCTGATACCGTACTTTTATATTATATTCACAATTCTATGTGAACAGTTCAATATGTTTCTTTACAAATACCCTTGTTTCACATACTACATCTACAAACTCAATAAATTATGGTAAGTTCCATAGTACAGACAACACTTTGTGGTAGAGTATATATTAATTACTCATAAACATTAAACCATAACCATACTGCACCCAGTAATGATAAACAAAAGACAGGCCAGAAAGTGTGGGTTTACATAAAAAAAAATTTCATTTCTACTTCATAATGAAAGTACTTAATAACAATATCAAAATGCCTTTAAATTAGTTATCAAGAAACCCCATAAAAAACTGCATGACTAAATTCAGAAAAAAAGCTATCAACAATGCACACACGGAAAAAGGTTGATAATATTAACAAACTTTCTTAATTGATACAAAAAGATGAAGGAAGATTATAAAACAGATTTTAATTTCAAAGTTAGTAAATTAAAATGCATTCACTACAGATAAGCCTAGTAGGCTATATATTGCTCTCTACTTTAAAGATAAGTTATTTTATCTGAATCTGATTCTAATTACTATGTTTCACAAATACCGCATTATTTTGCTAGGTGTTTAGGACCTTTTCTCTTGAAAGAAAAACCCACAGTATCCTAGACCTAATTTGCAAACTGAATGGGTAATTCAAATTTATAGGTCTTATTCAATACTTGTAAGAAAAGAGCAAATAAAAGCTGTTCATACCTATTGTAGGCTGAATTTGATGAAGAGCTCTGTAGTGATGATATTGAAGGGAAACCTGAATCCGGAAAGAGGCTTGAAGACTCAATGTCAAGAGTGGGCCCAAAGGGGCTATGAACCTCCAAGCCTAAGCCTAAATTTTTGTGCAATGCTCTTTCAAAGTTGAGATCAAACTGATCATGTAGGGTGCCAAACGAATTCACAATTCTTTGGTGGGCCGGATGTTGTTCTTCTTGAGACTGATTCATAGAGTCTAGGCTTGAGGCTGGGGACATCTGATCGGAGGAATGGGATGCTCTTGACACTCTGTCTAAAGAGGCTGTGAATGACGCTGAACCTAGGCTATGGTGTGACCAATCGGAAGAACTCTCTCTGGGACTGCGATTTAAGGGCGAACTATGTCCAAGAGGGGAGGTAAGGTACATTGGGTTTGAAGCCACATTTTCTGTCATATAGACTCCTCTACTATGACTTTTTGTTTTTGGTGGTAGTGGAGGGGCAACTTCCACTCTTCTGGAATAGAAAAAAATTAATGGATGTTAAGTTTTCACGAGCTGATGCTTCACGACTAAACAAACTTGGACAGTAAAAGAAATGTTAAAGGTATTGTATAACCAATAACACAATACATAAAATTGCAAAAACACAATATATCTGGTAAAATGGACTATAGTATTCATCTAAATACATTAAAAGTGTAAAATAGATTAATAAAAGAGAGCAATAATTGCTGAAGTGAAAGACACTGCCAAATACAACTAAATAAATATACAGATAGAGTTAATGTTTACCATGTAAAATTAGTACTTCCCTTTCATTATTCAAACTGAATTGAAAAACACAAGATGCGTGGAAAGGTAAAAAGTGATATTACACTAACTTCACAGTGTATAAGCCAGCTAAAGAAATAACCAAATGAAAGAGGCAAAATAATGCCTGTTTTTTTTTTTTTCACTTACCCGCCTGGCAAAGGAGGTTTGGGAGGTGCAGGTTCTACATCGGAACTATTTAAAATAGAGTCAGAACTCTGTGAATGAGTTAGTTTTATGCTATCACGAGGAGAGAGAAAGGTTCTATTTTCTATGGGAGAGTCGGCTTTGATTTCTGGTAAAGAGTTTCGATGATTTGATGTCACGCTGTCAGAGTTTCTATTGCTGAAATCCAACAGAAACATATACATTATGGTGAAATACAGTTTAAAGGAAAAATATAAACAAATCTCATATTTATATCTCATCAAGGCATGCAAACAGCATTCCTGTTATTTGAAAAATTGCTTGTTATGGTTATATTTTTACCTGTAATATGGAGAAGACTTTTCAAAATTCACAGTATTATTGTTATCTATTGAGGACGGAGTTACATCTAGGTCTGATGTGTTTAGATTTTCTTTGTCAGCAGCAAGGTCAATCAATGCCTGAAAAAATTCAATTAAAACATTCAGTTCTTGTGACTCTGTTATCCATGATCGTTTGAAACAGATTACATAAGGCAAGTGAAAAAACAATATTAAGACATTTTCACAATAGTTGATATATTTCTAAAAAATACAATACAATGTATGCACAAGTATGATATACTGTAACTTTACTACAACCATTGAATATTTAATTTGCACAATAATTAAAACATTATTTTCATGTAGTTTGGGTCTGCAAATTTCTCATGAGAATGATGATTAAGGGAAGCTAAACCAAGTCTAGTAAAAGTAATCTAGGTGGCATACAACCTTTTGACTTCTATATAATATGAATATATTTTCCTTCACAATATGATTATCTTCTTAATTTCGTTCCTGATATATTATTAATATCCTTAAATACGAAAGCTGCATTTCATATACTTAATATTACCTGGACGGCCACTCTGACAGCCTGTACAACCTGGTGGACGGTTTGTGTATTCTGCGCCTCTTCTCCATAAAGTAGTAACTGATCGCTCCATCGAACCAACTCTGCTACACTTTGGTGAACTCTGGCAATTACTGAAGCAACTGCTGAGCTGTAACAAACAATAATGACATTTGTAACTTGGTTATGAGCCTGATTTCACTTTACACTTGTTTCATTGACCCTTTGAGAACCCTTGGAATTATTCTACGTCCAATTTTACTACTTTGACGTTGTTAGACATACTTTATGTTCAGTTATTAAAATTTTTAATGTTTTCATTATTTATTTATGAATGAATATTTTACAAAATAAGTTAACTCATATATCAATAAAAAGAAAATTTATTCAGCAATATGATATTAATGTTGTAAAATTATATCTTTAATGGTGTTCATACTAAAAAGGGTCAAGTAAAATGTCCAAAAAAGAGTCTGATGCTTGAGCGCCAAATTAATTGGGTAGGGATTGGCACTTACAGGGTTGATGAGTATGCATGCCAAATAAGAAGTCTATACTTCAAATCCTTCAAGTTATGATTGACTCCAAATTTCTATAAAACTTTGACCTCTTGAGTATAATAATTTGGATCCTAATAATTGGATTCACCATTTATTATGATGAATCCCATCACCCATAGATGATATGAATGAATCTTGAAGTCTTTATCTTTGAAGATATAAAAATCATGAAGCTTTTAACACCGGTAGTTAAATGCAAAAATGGCTATGGTCACTGTCAATAATTGTGGAAACTGCTGCCTTGCAGTTGTATGAATTAGTCAAAGGTTAGACCCATCCCCAGTTACTATGCTTGATGGTTGCAAGGATATGTGATCTTTAAAACTCTGTCAAATTATAAACCATCCCTGATGCTATGCAACTGACCCCTTAATGTAGGGATAATGGTGGGAAAGAAGAAAAGAGTTAGATAGAAATAACGTGAAAGCGGGAGAGACAGCAGTATCAATAATAGATAGTCAGTGGTTAATTTTAAAATTTAGAAAAATTAGTCATATTAATAATTTCTTAAAGAAATTAAGGTCTTTCATCACCAGTAAAATTGACAATTTGCTAGATCTTTGTTTCACATTAAAAGAATAGAACAAAATAATTCCCAAATTTCTCTTTATATAAAAATAATCTTTTTTTATGTTTAGTACCATCCTCCAAATGCACTCCAAGATTTGAGGCCACCTCTTGAAAATTCCTTACTTTAAACTTCACATGATACAGTACAAACAGACAGGTTTCAATTTCAATCTTAAAATTAATTTGCATAAAAAATAAATTTTAAGATAGATTTCTAGACTTTAAAATAATAACATGAGAATTTCAAAGATGTTGGGCTTGTAGGATTCAGAGTTAATGAATCTGATATACCGCCACTCTTTAATTACCGTGATTATTTATTTTATAACTAAATGCTGTGATATCACCAATATCAGAAGACAACTATAACTTCACATCTGCTTTAAGCAATAAGCTTGGCTAATTATAACTAAAAATAAACAAAATAAAATGTATTAGTTTAACACAGCGTCAAAAAATTTCTCGCTTAGGCATTTCAATTGAAAAAAAAAGGATCTTTCTTGACATTATTTATAAACTAAACTAAACCTTCCTTCCTAAACTTATTAATTCAATTAAGTAAAATTCTTCTGAGAAGACGCCGACTTACCTGTTTTGGTTTACAAAGCACGGTTTGAGAGCAAGGTTGAGAGCCACGATCATTTCCAACACCACAGTAGCAGAGCCAGGCAGCATTTCCGAACTAGATTTATCAACAACATCCTTGTAGAAGTCCAAAGCCCTCCACACGTGCTCCACTTTACACTCTAAACTCTCATTAGTTTGACTAGGTTCGACCTTAACAATTCTACCTGTAGACAGGGCAAAAGAGAACAATCTTTATCATCTTACATTTTGCTCTTTGGAGTGACTACTTGAACTTCAAACATGTATTAATCAATCCATCAAGAATAACAGCAAAGAGCAATTCCAATAAAAAATAATGGTTTATTGGTCGTATCTTGGAAAACAATTGTCTTGGCAATCAATATTTTCTTCTGGTCTGAAAGTCAGGAATATGAATGAAATTACTAAGAATTTTGTATTTCTTACTTTGGTTTATGTCACTATAATGCGCATTGCATCATGTGTTATTTTTAAAAAAAATTTTACATGAAAACAGTACTCTTGAGCTCTTGAATAGGGAAAGTGATGCGGCCACAATATTTAATTAAAAACGAATAGAAGCAATGATCAACACAAATAATAGATATCACGGGGATATTTTACGGATACTCCACGAGCAAAAAAAAATCTAACTTATCAAAGTTTAAGCCAAAAATTAGACGTCCAAATAACAAAATACTTTGTTATTTTGGACTCAGAATGGAATTTAAAACCTTAAAAACAAATGAAATTTGAAGCAATAAAACGACAGTCCCTGAGAAAAAAAATCTGGTGGAAAAATATTGCATAAGTAAAATTCTGAATATAATACAAGAAAAAACAAATGACACAAGGACATTACCTGGACCTGGTGGACGTAACGGCGACTTCATCCCGGCGAGTTTTCCTCCAATTCTGCCCTTGAAGGAGAGTGCCCTCATAAACGATCCTCCCTTGCTGGGCTTCGGGTTGTCTGTGAAAACGAGACAGTTCAAAATTAGTTCCTTGCGACAAAAGAACTCTTGAATAATGATTTATCTTTATGAGAGAGAGAGAGAGAGAGAGAGAGAGAGAGAGAGAGAGAGAGAGAGAGAGAGAGAGAGAGAGAGAGAGAGATAGAGGCCTCTACTGTCTTATGAATGATGTGAGAATAATGATTATAATATAAAAAAAATTACTACAGAGTATCTAAATTTCTACAGTTTATATAAATAAATAATATTTACTATTAATATAGTAAACAATATTACTGATAAAGGATTGCTTTTTTGAAAGAACAATATAGGAAAGGTTAATGAATTGCGAATGACATTAAAACTCACGAGAATAAGAAATAACACCCGGAAAAAAGTAAAAAATTAACATTTGCTGCTGGAAGGAATTTTTTTTCTTTTTTATAAATACGAGCAATATTCCTAAAGAGTCGACTTATCTAAAGATTTAATTAAACTTCACAACTCATTTGGTTGTTAAAATTTAGCTCGATATATCTGTACATATAAACACAGTCGTATATTTTGTATAAATTGTCGTTTCGTATTTATTTCTTACAAAATGGAAAACAAATTAATATGTTCTTAGCCTTGATTAAATAAAATTTTTTCAATCAGTCGTAAAATATAAGCCAGAAATATCTGAATGTCTTAGTATTGAACAATGCATTTGATGAGTAATTCTATTTATTTTTCCTAGCAAAAGTGATCACAGACATACACAACAAACGCTCGGAGTTGAGAGACATGATAAGTAAACAGAGAAAAGGGCAGCATAGTAGGGCGAGGGTCAGACAGCGTCATGTGCAAAGCAACTTTCAACATTCTCCTTGATACATCGTATTACATTACATGAAAAAATGCAGTTAATGAACTCGCGTTTTATGTTGAGCAACTGTTTTGAGAAGTCGCGTGATCTCTCTTTTCCCATAAATAAGACCTTATGCAAAAGGGAAAATGAGAAGAGCGCTGCAAGATATTTTTTTTAACTTGGTGATTTAGTAAATATTTGATAAGATAAAAACAAATGTATTATCAGTTACACCGTCATAAAAATTCAACTGGTCTTTTTGCTTTGAGTTGATGTGATTAAATCTTGACTATTAAAACGGTGAAACATTGAATTTCCAAAGCAACCAATCTAATTGCATTTTCCATCACAGACATTATGTATTTTTGTGAGAAAATTACACCAAATTAAGTTCATGAAGTATGCAGAACGCCCCATACATCAGAGAAGAATAGAAGGAATGATGAGAGAGAGAGAGAGAGAGAGAGAGAGAGAGAGAGAGAGAGAGAGAGAGAGAGAGAGAGAGAGAGAGAGAGAACGTCGTTCCAGATGTTGACCGTATGTAAACAAGCCTGCCCTGGTGACACTAATCTAGTGGAGCGATGGATATTCATGCGTACCAGTCTGGGTAAAACACACATGCATACGCGAGTGGATACGCTCATACTTAAAATAGCTATTACATACGCTCTTATTTGAAAGAGCGCTCACGTACGGTCAGAACTGCCAATAAAACCAAGACTGATCTCTTGAGTCATGAAAACTCTTAACAATTCAATGTAATTAAAAACAATCCCTAATAATTGACAAAGTTTCACGAATCACATATATGATGCATAAAATAGAATAAAAAATGTATGGTTCTCAAGCACCCACCCACACACACACACACACACCCACACACACACACACACACACACACACACAAATAAAAAAAGAGGCTTCCCAAACAAACAAACCACATGCAATGACCATGTCGGGCATGAGGTAACCCTCGGGTTTCAGACTAGACGAGATGATGATGGAAATTGTCTAGGGGTGCATATGATATGACCCCGAGTGACATCATCCTTGTGAAAAGACTTGAAGGACGTGGGAGGAACGCGCAAGACAAGAGGCAAGCAAGAGGGACTTCCCTTCTTCGATCTTTCAAGTTTAGTATCAAAATAAACTAAGGATTAAATCACTTATTGTAATGCAGTTTTTATTTACGGTCTAGTCTACTCTACACCGCTTATAGATGTCATCAGTAACCGTTTTAATTTCTTGCCATAGCCTCTGTACCAGGGTCCTCCACTGTCTTGGGCTAGAGTTCTCTTGCTTGAGGGTACACTTGGGCACACTGTTCTGTAAAATTTCTCTTCCTCTTGTTTTGTTAAAAGTTTTTATAGTTTATATATGAAATATTTATTTTAATGTTGTTACTATTCTTAAAATATTTTATTTTCCCTTGCTTCCTTCCCTCACTGAGATATTTTCCCTGTTGGGGCCCCTGGGCCTAAGGCATCCTGCTTTTCTAACTAGGGTTGTAGCTTAGCCATTAATAGTAATTGTAAAAGACTACACTCATATTATGATTGTCTCTTTTTGTTTTTGCCAAGATTGACTGTAATTAAATTGTTTGTGGGAATGGTTTGTCAACTTGAATTTATGCGAAAAGATTTGTGGGAATTTCAAAATGTTCACATTTCAGATTTTTCCAATTAACAACAAACATGGATGCAGATACACTTACAATTAATGCCTACAACTTACATGACATCCTGAAACATTACGTCACTTGTAAAATAATAATAATTTTTCAGACAAAATTTCCTTTGTGAAAATATTCCGCAATAGTAAGGACCTTCATAACCTGAGTCATGTAAAATCTCACAACCCTTAATTCTCAAACATTTCCTTCATGAAAACAACATTGCACAAAAACTAGTTAAGATATTCAATACCACCGTAAAATACCATACTAAACAAAACTTAAATTCACTGTCATCAAACACACCAAATATTGGGTAAATAATTTACTCCTCTCCCATTTCACGGATATATCAAAAGAATAATCACCTGGTATCCTGTGGAAAGTGTGCAGAAGGGCCCTCTGCAGAGGATCAGGGTGCCTGGCGTAGACTTGGGCCAGAGCTTCTGTACTGTGCCATCGCCTGACCCACTCGGGCACTAACCCCACC
This sequence comes from Palaemon carinicauda, assembly GCF_036898095.1. NCBI lineage: Eukaryota > Metazoa > Arthropoda > Malacostraca > Decapoda > Palaemonidae > Palaemon > Palaemon carinicauda. Next base: position 40,386,893 of record NC_090742.1, read on the forward strand.
TCTTGGCGGTAGGCGACGTAAACCACCATCAAAAAAACCTTCTTCCAAACACACTACTTGAAGGCACTTCGTCCACGCCCCCTTTTCTCCTCCTCCTCCTCCTCCTACTATTCACTCGTCCTCCTGCTCTTTTTTTTCCTTTAATCCTACTCCACGAACTTATTCGGCTCACTTACTCCACCCTTAGAGTTTCTAGAGGAGAGAGGGGAGTGAGAGTATGGTGAAGTCACACTCTATGTCCTGAGATTATTCAGGTATCGGGTCACTTACAGTCATCCCACCTTTTCCTTCAAGAGCAAAATCAAGCACAACAGAGATTCTTTGTCCCATTTTCTATTTAAAAAAAAAAATAAAAGAAATTAATTAAAGTTCACAATTGAATATACGTTTTTCACGCATTTTGAATTACTTTTCTCTTTTACTTTCGCAGTGATGGAGCACCAATATCCATTTCAATCAATCATTTATCCAAGTTAATCGTTTAACTTTTCATTATGCTTTATTCGTTACAGCACCAATGCTGGCATGAGCGAGTCGAGACAAGGAATTATGATTATGATTATGATGATGATGATGCACTTGCCAGATTGGGCAAGAAGGGGGCGTCACTTCACATTTCGGAGAGAGAGAGAGAGAGAGAGAGAGAGAGAGAGAGAGAGAGAGAGAGAGAGAGAGAGAGAGAGAGAGAGAGGAGTTTCTCCTTATGAAGAGACTTGACTCCTTTTTGGTTGTCCCTAGTAAGGATGAACCTGCAAAGCAATCCACTCCGAAGGATCTTAACTCCTTCTTTCCGTTCTTTCTAATGTCCTTAATTCATTTCTGTTCAAGAGAGAAGACGAAGTTACGCCATCACTCGTTCAATGGGCGATCACGAAACTATCATAAACAATGGCACACTGATAAGTACACATATGAATGAGATGATAAATATATGAATATGTAATTATGACGCGTATGGAGTATGACTAACATGGTATGTAGGGATGTATAAGTAAATGTTTAGAATTTATATTGTGATCATTACATAGAGAATTGCATAGATAAATAAAGTGAGTACGCTTTGAAATTACAGAAAATTTCGTGTTTACCTACATTCACTAATGTCTAAATTTACTAAATATTGAGAATAAAGGAGTAAGAAATCAAACAAAAGAGGCAAGCATGAAATTAGAACACCCTCATAATCGCAAGTATTCCCCAGACAATCACAAGGACCCCATTAAGGACAAGACGAAACCTCTCACTTTCATATCGCAAGCACCATATTCAGACGAGTATCTGCAAACAGGAACCTCCAAAAGCAGAATAAGAATAAAAAACAATGGATCAAAAAATAAAATAAACATGTCCTCGCTCAAGTACTTCTGCCCTTTAATTCAAAATCGTATATACTGTAGTGTCTATAACGAAAATAAATACATTATACAGAGAGAGAGAGAGAGAGAGAGAGAGAGAGAGAGAGAGAGAGAGAGAGAGAGAGAGAGAGAGAGAGAGAGAGAGAGAGAGAGAATTTGTAAAGCAGTTTTTTAAATATTCTTTCTGGAAACATCTTTCCAGATAAAGGAATTTTTTTATATGGGCCTATACACAATTTAGCTTTTACCGCTGCCCCGACTAATGTACTACCATTAAAAACAAAATCTCTAACTTTTACACAATAACTTTGGTTTTAAACATGTTACGAGTCCCTCTCCTAATATAACTTTTAGACAGTAATATAATATCAATATTCTATCAATATAACACAAGTCATAAATTTCAAGACATCATGAATGTTGCTCGAAGAAGCTAAAAGCATTATTAACAAATTTCCTTCTATACAATAGACAGACATACTTATTTCTATAGTTTATGTACAGATAGTTTATGACATATCTATGGAAGTCTTAAGGGACACCTAAAAATAAAAAAGTACCTCTAAATAACATACCGAATTCATTCGGAATTCTAAGCGTTTGCAAATTATGAAGTCATAAACATTGTGTTCGCTCGTGTGCATGTGTGGGTAGGTGGAGTCCAATAATTCGAACTACAAATCTAGATTTACTTATCGCTGTAGGTGTCGGCAAATGCATCGTTTGAAAGATGCTATGAGAGGCATTGCACCCTGACTAGTACTAGTACCCAACATAACATGGCCCCACCCTCCCCACCCCCCACAGAAGCCGTAGTCCATATAAGGAAGAAGGGAGAGACAGCTCCGAGCCACCAGCTGTTAGTAGCAATGCCTGCATAGCTTCTCTACTGCCCAACAACATGATCCCTCCATCCATAGCCACATTCAAAGGGTATTCCCCCCCCGGGCTCGATATTCCCCCTACCCAGCCTTGGAATTATCATCCCCCTTCATACCTCAGTCGCCCTTATTTACGCATGGAATGACACCGCAATCCCGAATAATTTACCGACGATTATTTATTTCCCCAACTCTGGTGTGAAAATGAATTGAGATCTGTTACGGAATACATAATAACACCGAAAGATCTGACGAGAACATGTAATTAAGCAATTAAATACTTCATCGCTGTGACAATACCTCCCACGTGAAATTAACAAGGGAATGAAAAATAAGCGACGCAGGAGTGCTTTGATTTATTCCAACCCCTTTTCACGTAAATCCTGGTATATTTTTTTTTTCCGCCAGTCAACGTCACGAAGCTTTTGACCTTTGCAATACGATCCGAAATGAGGGATGACTTGGCTGATTCTAAGTCAACACTTTTTACGCTCTGAATCTGTGATCATCATCAAAGAAAATCCTATTGGACGGTTTCAAAACTCACAGAATGAGAGCTACATTTAGAAACACTCTCTCTCTCTCTCTCTCTCTCTCTCTCTCTCTCTCTCCTCTCCTCTCTCTCTCTCTCTCTCTCTCTCTCTCTCTGCATTGTACAATATTCACTGACCCAAAATTGCCATGGTCAGAGCCAGATCCTGGTTGGTTATCAAATGCCACGAAAAACAGACCCCACTGAGTGAGCAACAGTGACTGCTCACGCTGGCTGGGTTATGTTAATTCCATTCTTACTGCGCAACGCTCTGCTCAAAAATGAGAGAGAGAGAGAGAGGAGAGAGAGAGAGAGAGAGAGAGAGAGAGAGAGAGAGAGAGAGAGAGAGAGAGAGAGAGAGAGAGGATAAGCAAATGGCGTCGAGAGAGAATGGCTAGATGTGTGAGGGTATCATGAGGGACATGTGAGAGGGGGGAGAGGGTTCGAAGAGGATGCAGAACTGGATAAGAAACAGGGGGGGGGGGTGAGGGGGAGGCGTACGAAGACTTTGGGTAAAGAGGGGGGAGCATTCCGTCATGCGTGGCATTCTTACGCATGGCTATTCATTCGTTACTCTGGTTCAAGACGCTCTTCATTGAAGGGAGTTTTGAGTGGGATATTCGAGTATCTAAGTTAACGAAATTCAATCGTTTTTCTCTTTCAATATTTTTGGTAAAAGTATTTCTTTTTTTTTTTTGGTTTCTTTAAATTCATCAGTAATCACCATCTTCATAATAAAAAACAGTTACATTTTAAATAACTTAATATAAAAATCAATTGTACAGACGTCATGTATTATCTAACCACATAATGTAAAGGAAACTGAACGAGTTTTACCCATGAACTAAACTATGCCAAAATCCAACGCAATACCTTCGAGCAACAGTAAAACAAATACAACATAGATGCTACAGTATATCCAAGCACAAAATGCCAGACATAAGTGGATCCCACTAAGATAAAATAACTTAGGGTGGCTTAAGAATAGTGGGGGGATTTTTTTATTTTCATTTTCCCGTTATATTTAATATATAACTGAAGATTTCGCAACGTTCCACAAGATAGATTAATAGATGTATGTGAACATTTCCCTACATCAGTTTAACATTGTTTTGAATACTATGTCAAAATACATGCAACTCTAATCTGTGTGTGAGAGAGAGAGAGAGAGAGAGAGAGAGAGAGAGGAGAGAGAGAGAGAGAGAGAGAGAATTTCAATTAATCCCTCGAAAGATAAAAGCCTCCCAGATAACGGCCTGGCTACAGTTATGTAATCTGCGTGGCGCATACCAAATGATATCCGAGATGAATTCCACCAGCGAAGACGATAAATATTTAGGAGAGAAGACAGCATTAGACACAACGCGAGTACAGTAAGTCAGCCATGGGATTACACCACCCCGATATCTGAATTATCTTACCAGACAAACACAGCACCCTCACACGGCAAACCGAATTAGGAGTAAACAACAAACAAACGTGAAACTCTCGGCGTTTGTTTGATGAGGCAATAAACATCAAGGGAAAATTTCCACTCGCCATTCTCTTTTCTTCTACTCTTAGGTTCATCTTCACAAGACAAACAAATAAAATCGACTTTTCATATGACAAGATGCCCTGCTCTCTCTCTCTCTCTCTCCTCTCTCTCTCTCTCTCTCTCTCTCTCTCTCTCTCTCTCTCTCTCTCTCTCTCTCTCTGAATCCTTTTAAAAGATAAGGATATATTAGAACGAAGAGAGTTATGACGATCGTGTGGCGATGTGTATGATTGGGTGTTTGCGTCACAAATACCTAGGGTACACAAGATTTCAATGACGCTCTAATGACAGCCAAGTTTGTATGTGCGTGCGTTAGTAGGTTTGGCTAGGCTAAGTGTTAAACTTCAAAATTTTTGGTTTTAGGTTTACTTGGTGATTGATTTTTTAATGGATAAAAATCATTTCTGTATACTAAATGTATCAACACCTGTCAGTCCCCAGGTATGTAGATATTTATACTGTACACATACCATGTGTACGAACACACACATTACATATATGTAATGGACCTAATTAGGACTCAAACTCACCCTATAAGAAATCTGAAAAAAAACACAGTATCAATCAGGTTGTGGAATGATCTTCCTAATCAGGTCGTTGAATCAGTAGAACTTCAAAAGTTCAAGTTGCAGCAAATGTTTTTTATGTTGAACAGGCTGACATAAGTTTTTTTTTTTTAGTTTATATATGACATATCTGTTTAAACAAGGTTTTTAAGTTTTTTAAAATATTTTATTTCAATTTTTTCCTTACTTCTTATATTGTTTATTTCCTTGTTTCCTTTCCTCACTGGGCTATTTTTCCCTGTTGGAGCCCTTGGGCTTATAGCATCTTGCTTTTCCAACTATAGTTGTAGCTTGGCTAGTAATAATAATAATAATAATAATAATAATAATTAGAAATACAAACCTAAAAAGCC